>NC_058417.1:11788909-11977645 GCF_002201575.2 Neomonachus schauinslandi | reverse complement strand
GCTTACCAGAGCACATACCCTCCCCAGTGTCTATCACCCAGTCACCCCATCCCTCCCACCCCACCCCCCACTCCAGCAACCCTCAGTTTGTTTCCTGCGATTAAGAATTCCTCATATCAGTGAATTACCCTCTAGTTCTATCCACGTCATTGCAAATGGCAAGCATTCGGGTTTTTTGATGGCTGAGTAATATTCCATTGTATATATATATAATACCACATCTTCCTTATCCATTCATCTGTCGATGGACATCTTGGCTCTTTCCACAGTTTGGCTATTATGGACATTGCTGCTATAAACATTGGGGTGCAGGTGCCCCTTCGGATCCCTACATTTGTATCTTTGGGGTAAATACCCAGTAGTGCAATTGCTGGATCATATGGTAGCTCTATTTTCAACTTTTTGAGGAACCTCCATACTGTTTTCCAGAGTGGCTGCACCAGCTTGCATTCCCACCAACAGTGTAGGAGGGTTCCCCTTTCTCCGCATCCCCGCCAACATCTGTCGTTTCCTGACTTGTTAATTTTAGCCATTCTGACCGGTGTGAGGTGGTATCTCATTGTGGTTTTCATTTGCATTTCCCTGATGCCTAGTGATGTTGAGCATTTTTTCATGTGTTTGTTGGCCATTTGTAGGTCTTCTTTGAAGAAAAGAACTTGTCAAACTCAGCACCCAAAACCCAAAAAATCCAGTCAAGAAATGGGCAGAAAACATGGATTTCATCTCTTACAGACAGAGGGGTCCACAATAAATTGGGAATTTAGAAAACAACCAGTCCTTCTCCATAGACAGTTTGTGAAACCAAGCTCTAATAGATGCCTGGCGGACTGAGAACAAGGAGTCCCTCTCCACCAAGGCCAGCGAGGCCCCATGGGACCTGGCCTGCCCCCTGCCTCTCTCTTTCCTCCTGCTTCTCTTCTGCACTCCAGCCACTCAGATAAACTCCAAAGTGTGTTCCTGCCCTGCACCGTTTGCATTTGTTATTCTGTGTGGAACTTTCTAGACCTTTAATACCCAGGCTCTGCCACGTCCTGCGTGGCCAGTTGCAGATGTCTCTTCTCAGAGAGGCCTTCTCTCCCTGCCCTCTGTCAGAGCTCCTTGCTGTATTACTTGGGAGGCCTGTTCCACCTGAATTTGCTTGTCTGTGTGCTGTGTCTCCTGCATTGTAGAATGTGGACTGCATGAGAGCATCTCTCCTACACACCGGGGGCTTCCAGGTCCTAGTGGATGCTCAGTAGACCCTGGGTGCATAAGGGACTGAATGAAGAGAATGCTGCCTGCTGCATCAGCTGTTTGAGGCTTAGATAAGATGATGGGTGGTGAGTGTTTGCGGAGTAGGTATGCTGGAAACATTAGCCCTGGGCCATTCCTGCCTCCGCATTGCACTGCACCCCACGCAGGTCAGGGGCCCTGCAGACTGCTGTTTGGGGGCAGTTTCCCTGGAGGCATCTAATGAATTGCTTCAGTGTGTCTTGAGCTCTGTCCCCCTTCGCCTCTGTCCCTAGAGCCCAACAGAGTGCATGCACACGGGGATCAGAGAAGGCAATCATGGCATGAGTGTTGGATTGCGTAGACCAGGCATGGGCAGGATTGGAGCTGTGGGGACATGGACAAGTCACACCATCTCCGGAGTATCCGTTTTCTCTGCTGCCCGTGGGATCATCTCATCTCCTTGATGGCGGCCCTTCTTCCTGGAGAAAGCCTGGCCGGGCCCCAGCTCCGTCTGTGCCCAGGTCTGATGGCACTCTCTTCTCCCCCTACCTGTTTGTGTTCCAGTATGCCTGGGTGGAGAAGCACTTTGGCTCTGACTTTCTGGATCACATTGTGCTGGCCACAGACAAGACCGTGGTCTCTGCCGACCTTCTCATAGACGACAGGCCAGACATCACAGGCAAGTGGCCTACGGCAGGTGAGGAGCGAGTGTGGACCTGAGAGCTGCCGGGACAAACAGCATGTGGGGCTGGCCTCAGGGCCCCTGTCCTGAGTGGTCCCCACTTGATCACCAGCGGTGTATTAGGCCTCTAGCCTCAGGCCCAGTGCCGAGCCCCTTCCCTACCAGGAAGACAAGGTTATTCTCAGCATCCAGCCTTGGAAGGGGTGCCACTGGGAGTCAGGAGAAGCAGGTCCTAGCTCCTGGGGTAACGCATGGGGTGGCCTCGGATGAGTCCCTTTATACCTTGAGGCCTTGCCTTTCTTATGTAAGATGAGGGCCAGACTGGCTTCCAAAAGTTTGGTTTTAGCACCAAAGCCATTTTTTTCCCCAAGAGCAATTTGGAGTGAAGCTACTATGTAAAACAGAAGAGCAAAGCATCATTTCTTTAGTTGAAGCTGGTTTTGGAACTGTATTTACCCCTTTTGCGTCTAGGTGACTCCTTCCCAACAAACAAACAAACAAATACACACACACACAAACAAACCTTAAACCGGCTTAGAAAGGAGAGGGGAGATTTATTAGCACACCTACTTGGAAAGGTGAGGTAGGGAGGCTTCAGGCACAGTGAAACAAGGAGCTCGAACAACATGAGTCCAAATTCAGTTTCTTTGTCTCCCGGCTCTGCTCTGGTTTTGTCTTTGTACGCAGGCATGCTCTCTCCTCTCGGTAGCCGTCAGCAGTTTGAGGGTTAAATCCTATTCTTTTGGACACCTCAGTGGGGGAATACAGAATATTGCTTCCCTGATGGCTTTTGGAGCTGCCTCAGGAAGCATGTGCATCTCTGCACTAGTCACAGTGTCCAGAGGGTAGAATTCGTGGGTGTGCCCACCCCTGACCTCCCAGACCACGCGGTGCACCAAGGAGAGTCAGGGCACACAGAGGGGGGGCCCAGCGCCCCGCTCAGCTTCCGTGTCCAGCCACGGGGGAGCAGGGGAGAGGCCTGTGCAAGGAGGAGCCAGGGAGTCAGTGCCAGTGCACGGAGGTGGACGTGAGGGATGGGAGCTTGGGGGGGCTCGTGGGGCCCACGGCCAAGAGCCGGGAAGCTGCGGGAAGGCTGAGCCCGCAGGAGGGCAGGGGCGGGCATCAGCAGGGCTCAGCCTCCGGTGGTGGCCGCCGCGATGGCCGGCACAGAAGTCCCCGTGTGCGGTGCATCCGCCGGGTGCCACCCCCCTTCCCCACCCCCCCACCCCCGTGCTTCCCGTGGGCCAGGCTCACGTGATCCTGGCCACCTGCGTCGGGACAGGCCCTAGTGTGGTCACCACTTGACGGACGGGCCTGGGAAGCCTGCCTGAGGACGCTCGGGGGCCTCCGGGGACTGAGGCGCTGCTTTCCCGCCCACAGGGGCCGAGCCAAACCCCAGCTGGGAGCACATCCTCTTCACGGCCTGTCACAATCGGCACGTGCAGCTGCAGCCCCCCAGCCGCAGGCTGCACTCGTGGGCGGACGACTGGAAGGCCATCCTGGACAGCAAGCGGCCCCGCTGAGCTGGACTGTGCTCTGGGCTCCACCGCGGGGCCCCTGACCTCAGGGCTCCCAGCTCAGCGCCCCCCCAGGGCGGGGTGGGGGTCCCTCTCACATGGCCCGGGCCCACTGCATGTCTCCCCGCTCTCCCCAGCCCCCGCCAGGCCTTAAACTGATCTCGGGGCAGGGCTGGCCCAAGGGCCCTGGACAAGACACGTCCGGCCAGGCGGTGCAGGCCGACCTCGGGCCAGGGCCAGGCTGCACGGGGCTAAAGGGGCTCCAGACCAGAAGGAGCCGAGGGCCAGCAGTCCTGCCCCCATCCCTCAGGGAAGTCCCCCCCCGCATCGTGTCCGCGGCCCCTCGGCCATGGTGCTGGCAGTGAGGTTTTGGCAGGGTGAGAGGGCTACGAGCAGGAGCAGGTGGGACGAGCCCTCACAGTCTGGGCCGCAGCCCCTCCCTCCCCTCCCCTTCCGCCGGGGCCCCGCGCCCCCCACCCCCGCCCGGGGGCCCACCGTGGATTCAGCAAACACTCCCCGAGTGCCAGGGCACGCCAGGCTCTGTGCTGGGGGCTCCGCACGCCGCCCTGCCTTGGACCAGCCGAGAGGTTTCACGCACCCCTGTCCCTGGGGCCCCGCTCAGGGCCCAGCAGTCAGCAGCCTTGAACATTTGTTGAAGGCCGGCCAAATAAATGCGGTTCACGTGTCGCCCGAGGATGTGGCCCCCCTCTAGCCCCTGCCCCGAGATCGTCCGGCGTCTGGCCCCTGGGCACCCAGCTGCACACCTTGTAAGTACCTGGGGGGCCGCCTGCACTGCTGAGGGCGCTGAGGAGGGCGCGGCCTCACCGCCCACTTCACCACGGATGCTGCGTGGGACCAAGGAGGAATGGGCTGAGGGAGGAGCTGGTGGCCATGGTGGTCCCCTGGGTAGGCTGCCCACCACGCTGACTGGTCCCCCTCTCACGTGCCTCCTTGCCATGCATGCCCTCCGGCCCCGGCCTCCAGCCCCTCCTGCCCTGCCCAGTTCAGAGCACCCCACTCTCTGCTCCTCTCCCATACAGTGTTCCTAATGAGAGCCCAGGAGCCATGTGGGGAAGGGGCCGGGGGAGGTCACCCTCTTCCTTTTGTGCTTTTCGGCTTCTGTGCTCTTCCGCCCACCGGGAAGTGGCAACTTGAACCTACCATCACCTCCCCAGGCTTTCTTGAAGACCTTCGCCCCTCCACTTGCTGTCCTCCCCCTCGCCGCCCTGCAGAGAACCCCTAGTTGTCCCATCTCTGGGGGCCTCCTGGGAGGCCCCTGTGACAGGTACACTCGGGCTGCCCCACGGGGTGGCGTCAAGTGGGAGAAAAGGTGAGGGAAAAGTGTCTGAAGCTCGGGCTGGCTGAGCTTCGGGGCTTTGTGGCTCTCAGGCCAGCTTGGTCATCCAGATAAGGAAGGAAGGACTGTCGGCTTGATCAAAGGCGGTCTTCCACGGCGCTGTCCCACCTCGGTGGCTGTAGCCCTCGGGGGGTGGGGTGGGGGCTCTGCGGGTCCTGTCCTACGAGGAGTGTATTTGGGGTTGCGTCACCTGACCAAGCAGGGCAGCGTCCTGGGGAGTCTTGGCCACCCCAGCCTGTAACTCTGGGAGGAGTTAGACCCTGGAGGGCTGGCTCCCCAGCTGCTCCCCGGAGAAGACCCTCTGTTGCTACCCACTTGAGGACAAGGCCACTGTCTAAGGGCCAGGAGACCGTGCCACCTGCATGACGTACTTTCTTCCTGGGCCTGTGTCTTGTGGCCTCCACGCCCCAGTCGCCAGCAGAGGCCTGCCCACCGAGCCTTCACACCCTCTCCTAAGAGCCTCCCCTGCTTGGTGGTCATGCGGAGACCCCCTGGGATCCCATCGCCCGGGACCGGCAGGGCATCGCAGCCTCTGGCTTGGTGAGAACCACGCTCTGCCCGGACTTGACCTTCTGGCTGGGAGGAAGACCCACAGAGCACCTGCTGCTCGTGGGGCTGGTGCTAGCTCAAAGCCGCAGCAGTGGACCAGACCCAGCCCGCCTGGTGCCCTCAAAACAAAAAGGCCACTTAGTTCATTTTTGTCTCGGGGCCTCATTGTGCTGAGGACAGAAACTTAATCTCATCAGGCTTTTCTCGGCCACATCTGGTTCCTCCCCAGGGAGTGTCCCAAGCGTGGGGTGGGAGGCGTGCTGGGGTGTGTGGTGGGGATGCGGGGTGTGTGGATGTGGGGGCACTTTATTTCGTGTAGTGATGGCAGTGGTGAAGGGAATCCCCTCCTCATCCTCGTGCTGGGGTCACTGGACCCATGGGTGCTGGCGCTGCTGACCTAGCCTGTCCCCCCCGAGGTCAGCTTTAGAGCCCCCCGTCTGGGGGACAGGCCACCTCCGTCAGACGGAGACAGTTTCTCCCGCCTGTGCCCTGCTGGGGGCAGTGAGACCCCTTTGCCTGCTCACCTCCTGCAGCCTTTTCTTCCCCTGCTCCCGGCCCCTGATGAACTGCAGGGCGCTCTAGGGCCCCGGGCATGAGGAGGGGTGGGGCGGGAGGCCAGGGCACAGAGCCCCCTCTTGGGGACTCCCTCCCTCGCATCTGCCAGCTGTCTACTCCCAGCCCGTGGCAGGGCCTGATTCTAGATCTGCTCCTCTCGGAGCTCTGGCAAGGGTGCTGTGCTCCGAGTCTCCCCAAACCTTTCCTTTTCATCTGATGGCCGCCAGGACTTTTAAAGGCCAGTTTAAAAACTCCAAAGCTACAAATCGCTGAATTCATTCTTTGCTCATCGAAGCTCACTCACCCTGAGGTAGCACTCACCTCTTCAGCTGCCTCATTCGTTTAAAGGAGAAAAAATAATTGCAGGGCAAGGATGCTTTAGTCAGTGCTTGGGAATGTGGCCCCGCCGGACAGGCCATCCAGAACTCACTGTAATTATACCCAGCGCTCCAGGAGAGGTCTGGGGGCTGCGGGGGGCGGGGGCGGGGGGGAGGCAAGTGGAGTGGGGCCCTGGGCTGCCTGAGGTCCCGGAGAGGCCTCTTCCAGCAGGGGGCATCACCTGAGGGCTGGGTAGAAGAGGGTAGAGCCCTCTTGGCTGAGGGAAGGCGGTGCAGAGGCCCTGGGGCTGGAGGGTGTTGCCGAGGAGCAGAAGGGAGTGTAGGAGGGAGGACTGGAAGCCAGAGAAGAGAAAGGGGAGGTAGGAGATAGAACCTGGGCAGGTAACCAGCATGGACGGCTGCCCACCCCATGGCACTCACTCTGCCGTGGGGCCCGTCACCACCCTCTTTGTGCCGGTGAGGGGGGGCACCCGCAACAGCCGATGACAGAGGCCAGGACTGCGAGGCTTTATGATTTTGTTCTTGTCAAATGGGATACACACAATTGGAATGAAGGTGACTTTCTTCAAAGCCTGAGAGGCATATGTTTTGCTTTAGAACCGTTGAATGGACTGCAGCGACGGAAGTCCGCCCTCCCGGTAGGAAAGCCAGCTTGTCCTGCCCTGAGATGAGGTGGCCCTGGTCAGAAGTGGAGAGTTGCCCCTTTGAAAACATTGGAAATGTTCTGGGTCCTAGGGCCAGGGCTCCTGGAAGGAGCGACGGCCTCCAGGTCAGCTAGGGATTTTAGGCAGAAAGACTCAGTGTAGTTTCTTCAGTCTTCTGGGTCACGGTGTCCCCACTGGGACCCATTCCAAAATCATAACCTTAGCAATGATCATTTCCTTAGCACTTACGGTGTTCCAGAGCCTGACGAGCATGTTCTATGGCCTCATAACCACCCTCTTGCGGTCACTCCCACTTAACTGACGGGGCTGTGGTCTCAGCAGAGTCAAGGGTCCCCACCGAGGCCGTCCCGGGTCAGTGGTGCCAGCAGGATTGTAGCCCAGGCGACTGTGCTATGGGGCTTGTGACCTCTACATGACACTGTCCTCCAATCTGGAATGCCCTAAGTGCTCAGGTGTTCGTGGTGAAAGCTGAGTCAGTGCTCAAGGGATGGGCCTCCATCTGAAGGTGAGTATTCAGGCACTCAGCCTGCAGCAGACCCGAGGGCAGGTGGGAAAGGGTCAGGCCAGACCTGTGCATTGCCTAGAAGTCAGGAGAGTTGGCTGAGTTGGCCCTCAGTCACAAGCCCGAGGAAGGGGATATGGGGGGGGGGGGGGAGAAAGGGGGGGGGGGGGGAGGGGTGGGGGGGAAGCTCACTGATTGCTCTGCAGGCCAGGCAGAAGGACGAATATAACAGAGCATGCATGACACTTGATACATGACCTGTGGCCCCTGATTTGCCAGTGGTCCTTCCCTGCACTCCTGCCATTCAGGCAAAGCCAGGAGTTCCACTGCCCCACAGAACGGCAGGCACGTGTTGTCTAGAACAGGAAGTCCATGGGGGGGGCAGGAAGGAGGAGACGGCCTGGGTCAGTCCTCACTAGAGAGAACGTGCCTGCTGGTATGGGGATGAGTGACCACAGCTAGAGCAAGGGTGAGCAGGAAGGGTCCTGGGAAGGGACCCCCCCCACCCTCTCGCAAGTGTGTGCATCAGGGGTGTGAGAGGGATGTTAGAAATTCCAGCAGCCAACCCAGCTGCTTGAGGAGGCCAGTTTCACAGGCAGGGGAGCCACTGAGCAGGTGCGGCCGAGGTGGCCCCCAAGATCCCGGCTCTCCCTCTGGCCCAGAAGGGAATGAATTCAGGGTCCCTGCATGCCTGTGTGGGGGATGCAGATGGAGGAGGACCCTGGCCGGGAGCTCATTAGGTGGCCGCCGAGGAGGGCCCAAATGGCCCTGTGGCTGAGGGCTGTCGGGGGACCACCCAATCTGGCTGGGCCAAGAGCAGACCCTCATTAGCCCTGAAGCAGGGACTCGGTAGTGCAAGCAGGTAGGGTGAGGCTCACCGCCTAAAGCCAGGAGACATGAGCCCTGACCTGGGCTCCAAGCGGAAGCCAGCTCCTGGATCCAGATGTCCTCTTGGCTGGGACAGAAACGAGGGAGACCCTCTGAAGAGCAAGAGGGGATCTCAGCCCCTCCAGGAGTGAGGATTTAGAGTTGAACGCCTCTGGAAAGAGCCTGAGTTAGAGATCAAAGAAGACTGTTTTAGGTGGAAAGAGACTGAGTTAGTTTTAGTTGGCAATTAAAAAAACAGTTATCAGTCATAGTTAATATCAAGCATGTATCTGCTTGATATTATCCATAGAGTTTTAGCTTATGTATATTTGGTTTCTCCCACAACCTGCCCAGGAAGCAGGGCTCAGAGAGGTTAATTGACAAGCCCTGGGCCACCCAGTGGGCAGAGATGGGCTCTGAAGTCAGCTCCCAGAGCCTGCAGGGAAGAGCCAGAGGGCAGCCTGACAGTGGGAGGGTCTGGGAACAGGGAGTCTGGAGACTGGGTTTGCCACCAGCTTGCTGGGAACTCTCTGCAAAGCCACTTCTCTCTCAGCCTGTTCCAGAGCTGGTCAGCTTCCATGGTGGCATGAGAAGGGGTTGCAGGCAATAAGGACGTTTATTCCTCCCTGGAGAAAACAGACTTGCTCTGTGAAACAAGGTGGTGAAATCGGTGGTGGGGAGCCCCCCCCCCCCCCGCCCCCCTCCGTGGGGTCGGATTTGTGTGGGCTCTGGAGGCTCGGATGGGAACCAGGGGCGCTTATCCTGGCTTGGCCACCAGGTGGCAGCACAGCCCACTCTTGAAATTGTGTGTGTGGCGGGGGGTTGGGGGGGTGGGGACGGGGACACTAGTGATTAGTGAGTACAGAGGCAATTGCTGGGAAAGAAGAAGGAAGGGCCAAATTCCCTAAGCTCCGTGCTGGCCCTCCTGGACCAGCTCTTCTTGCCTCTTCCTCCCGAGCTGTTGTGGACAAGATGGGGGGCCCTGGGTGTCAGGCCGAGGACCCTTGTCCAGCCTGCCTGGCTCCAGCCACAAACCTCTAACACCAGCCACCCTCAAGGACTTCAGGGGGCCTGAAGAGAAAAGACATCCTGCTTCCGAGTCAGGAGCTTGTGCAGGTCCCAAGCCAGCTTTGGCTCCCTGAGGGTAAGGGGGAGACTCCTCAGCACTCCAGGAAGGCCCTTCCTGACCTGGCCCTGCCCACGTCTCTCAGATACCCTGGACCTCTGCGGCCCCTGGAATGCATCTTACCGGTGTCTTCACACGTGCTGTTTGCTGCCCTTTGCCAGAGGGTTTCTGTGCCAAACCTGACCTCCGACCTCCTGGTGGGGAGGCAGGCTGCCGTCCCTCCCAGCCCTGCACCATCTGCGGGAAGGAAGGGCTGGTTCGGGTTGGTGGCTGCGGTTGCAGGGGTGTGTGTGTGAGAGAGAGAGCGAGAGAGGAGTGCGGGCGGGGGGCAAAGGGAAAGGGAGAGAGAATTTTAAGCAGGCTCCGTGCTCACTGCGGAGCCCAAAGCGGGGCTCGATCTCACGACCCTGAGATCATGACCTGAGCCAAAATCAAGAGTCAGATGCTTAACTGACTGAGCTGCCCAGGTGCCCCGCATTTGCAGGTTTTCATCCAGAGTTGACCAGGCCTGGAGGCCGGGCCTCGGAGATGAACATGTCCGCACAAGTCCCAGAGTGGCAGCCCTCCACAGATAACGTTGGGGCTGTGACAAAATGACTCTTAAGGATAGAAACGCATAGAAATAGGAACCAAATCACCTGTCCAGTGAACACCTCAGCCCTGTTGGCAATTTGGATAAAATTTTTAAAATCCTGGGTTAGATTCCACAAAGCTGGTTCAGAAGCATAGACTGGGGCAGGGGACAGAAATCAGGGTACTTAAAATTTAGAGGTCAGGGGAGAAGTGGGGCTTAGGAGACGCAGCCTGTGATGTTAACAGTGTTCTTCCAGATTCTGCAGCATCCTCCCTGGCGGGGATCCTCTTTTGTGCACAGACAGGTGATGCAGGCTGGAGCGCGGGATCTGCAGTTCACACGACGGCCACAGGATGGGGCCAGAGGACCAGCTCTGGCTGCTCCGTGCCTCTCTGGGGTCCCCCAGAGTGTAGTCGGCCTCCTGGACCAGACCTGCCCGGTATTCTGGTCCCATCCTGGTGTTCCCAACCACCAGCATCTCTTTCTGACCCCCTGTATGCTCTGGAAACCCCTGTGGGCTGAGCCTGGGCTGTGCACAGAGGGGACATCAGCTACTGATTCCTGAGCAGATGGTTGAACGGCGTCAGCTCTAACCCTCACCTAAGAGAGCAGTTCAGGCTCCAGGGAGAGAGCAGGTGGGGCGGGCCTGGCTAGGGGAGAATGCTGAGAGACCTTATGCGTCCCTGTTCTCATGGAGATGGCACTGTTGCGGGGTCCCATCCAAGCTTGCTGCCTTCCCTCCTTCACAAGGCACCCCACACAAACCAGAGGCACCAGCTGGAGTCCTGAGGCATGGGCTATTGGCTAACAACATTTTTTCAGGGGATCTTTTACACCCTCCCACTCAAGTGCCCCCAGTCTGGCCGGGGACAGCTGGTGGCTGTCCTGGTTGGGCAGTGCTGAGCAGAGCTTCGGGATGAATGTGCTCACTCCTGTGTGCGCTGGAGGATTTGTCTCCACTCGCCCCATGACCCAGGCCTGTCCACACGTTTGAGTTATCTCCTGGCCCCTGGTGGCAGTTGAGCCCCTGGCCTCTGACTGGAAACAAGGCTTACCATTGTTTGCTCAACATTCCCACTCTTGACCCTGTCCTGTTCTCCCATCCTGCCCCACCCCCACAGCCCGCAACTCCCCCCTTTTCCTCTCCACTCAGTTCACCCCTGCTTGCCTCTGCCACCCCCCAGAAAGTTCTCGCAGACTGCCCTAGCCCCCTGGGACATCTCACTCTTCTGACCTCCTCAGCACTAACTGCCTGAACCACTAGCTTCAAACTTAAGCTCTAGGGAGGTGTTTCCTGTGTAGTGGATGAAAGAGTCAGGAGGAAGAGGGAAAGGATCCAACATTTATTGAGTGTACTCCAGACACGTTATCACTTCATTAATCTTCCCACACGAGTATGAAGTCAGACCAGGATAATCTGGTTTTAATTTTGTGAAAGCTGAAGCTGAGAAAGTGGAGCCTGGGTTCCACCCAACTCCGAAGGCCGTGCCAGTCCCGCCATCCAGAGCTGCTGCTCTGAGTGGAAAGGAAAACACCCCCAGGCACGCACAAGTGGAGAGGTCAAGTGGCTGCTGACTCACACTGAAGCCTCCCCGCGTGGTCCCAAATCCCAACAACATGACAAACAGGAGTGGTGCCGCTGGTGAACCAGAAACTGCCTAACACCTTAAAGGTGGAAGACAACTGGGGCTGATGGAAGGAGGGAGCCTTGGGAGAGGGGTGGCCCTGGAGGGGGGATCTGGGGACTCAAGAGGGCCCTGGGCTCCTGGCAGAATAACTAACTGTTTAGGGAGCCACCAGGTTACTTGAACCCTCTTCCCTACCACCCATATGCATGTCACACACACACACACACACACACACACACACACACACACACACCTGGGCCAAGCAGAGAACTCTGGTATCTGTGTTTTGGGGAAGTGGGGAGAAGCAAGTGTGGATGCTATAGCTGAAGAGATAGGCAGTGTCCCAGAAAACTGGTAACACCCAGGGAGAATGGAGACCCCCAAGCACAGAACATTAGGGATCGCATAGTGATACATTCTCTCCCCCCCGTCCCCCCAGAATGAGTGAAGGCAGGCTGTGGGAAATCGATTTGGTGTCTGCAGCTAGAGTGAAACTCAGATACAAGGATGAGCCCATGAATGATGTCATCAAAGTCCTAAACAAGGGAATTGATACCCAAGGAAAGGGAGTTATGTAGCCAGAACAACAATTTAGAACAGGTATGGTCAATATCCTTAGATGTAGTAGAATATTGGACCCTCCAAAAGATCAATTAAAGAATTTGGAAAATTAAAATCTAGTCATGGAAAAAAAAATAATAAATAGGCTGAATAGCAGAATGGACATAGCTGAATAGCCAATAGTGGGTTGGAAGATTAAGTCAAGGACTCCTAGAATGCAACACTAAAAGGACAAAGAGATCCAAAGAACGAAATTTTGTTTCCTAGTCCAAAAGGAGACAAGAATGTGGGGGAGAAATTGTCCAGGGTTGAGGTTGACAGTGTCCCAGAACTCTGATTAAAATAGGTCGCCATGGCACCTGGGTGACCCAGTCAGTTAAGCATCTGCCTTCAGCTCAGGTCATGATCCTAGGGTCCTGGGATCAAGTCCTGCATCCCTGCATCGGGCTCCCTGCTCAGTGGAGTCTGCTTCTCCCTCTCCCTCTCCCCCTGCTTGTGCTCTCTCTCTCTCTGTCAAATAAATTAAATTAAAAAAATAAAAAAGGTCACCAGTGCCAGGCAGGATGAATGAAAGAGATTTACTACTGGACAGAGCATTGAAATTTTAGAACACTGGGGATAATAAGTTCTAAATATTTCTGGACAAAAACCAGGCTACTTGCAAATGACATAATGCTAGAAGCAAGAAGAAAGTGATTATCTTCAAAATCTAAGGGAAAATAATTCCAAACTCAGAATTCTCTACCCAGCTAAATGTAAGAAGAAAACCACATCCTGAAGACATGTGATTTCTTAGAATGTTTAGCATTGAAAAAAACTCCCTTTTAAAAATAATACTAATTGATGTGCTCTAGCAAGAAGAAAAATTAATCCAAGAAATGAAATACAAGAAACAATGATTAGCCAAGAACCAATAAAATTGATTAAATTTAAGTAAGTGTTGATTGTGTAAGAATTAATTACAATCTGGAGCTAAGATCACAGATATTATCAACAGAGGAAAAAACAAAACAGCATAAGAAATAGAAAACATAATATCAGGAATAAGTTCAAACATTCTAAAAATTGCAATAAATGTGAATGGGTTAAAATTTAAAGAAAAATCTCCACGGATAAAAAAAATACAATCCTGCCTTCAAGAGACACATATAAATGGTAACGACTCAGGAAGGGTCTACATAGGAGAATAGAAAGAGACATACCACATGAATCCTAACAAAGGAATATTGGTGAGTGTACATCATTATCAGACGAGACAAAATCCAAAGAAGAACATTAAAAGGGGACAAAGTTGGGTTCATGTTGCTAAAAGAGACAATCTACCAGCAAAATGAAAGTTATGAAATTGTATGCCCCTAACAAAATTGCTTCAAAATGTTTACAACAAAGACTGATAGAACTATAAAGAGAAATGGGCAATTTCACAATTAGAGCAGGAAACTTGAATATATTTTTTCTCAGAAGCTGACAGATCAAAGAGGAAAAATAAGGAACATATATGTGTGTATAAATATGTATTTTATACATATATTTATATATACAGTTCAAAAAAGAAATTACACTATTTTCAAATATACAGGGACTGACTGGGCATGAAATTGAAGTCTTGAAAAAGAAAATGTAAAGCAAATTATTTTGTAGACAATATGATCATCTCCTTAGAAAAGGGAGAAAGAGCCAATGGCAGAGTTGTTGGATTGTAAGACCACATGCAAGAACCATTGCTTCCCTGGCAGTGGGAATGGGAAAGAGCAAGACAATTATGAGAGATAACATTTGGAAGGCAGGGCAAGGGGGCTGGGAGAGCAAGGACAAGATGATAATGGGAGGCCTCTTCTGGCTGAGGAGGTGAGAGCTGGGAGGGATTGTCTCCCAAGTGTAGGGAAGGCGCAGAGCAGGTGAGTCTGGACTTGCCAATGGTTAGTGAGTGCCATGTGTCTCCCAAGTGGTATATATGAATTATCTAATCCTTGAGGTGGGTGCTCTGAATACACCCATTTTGCAGATGGAAAACCCAGGATGTACATAGGGATAGTGAATCATAGCAGGGTTGGGGTTTGGACTTGGGTCCATCTGATGCCAACACTGCTCTCAATCTTTAAACCATATGAAGAACATAAATCACCATAAACAGATACTCTTAACCCTGCTCTGGGTACCCTTCTAGGGAGAGAGTCTGTTGGTATTATCTGACTTTAAGGAAGTCTATGATCCAGGAAATTTTAAGAATCCCTGACTCCCATATTGGGCTACTTTCCTGAATTAGAAAGGAGGGACTCTGAGAGCCTGGCAGTGGGGAGGGTGCTGGCCTCACAGCCTCTGGGGCCATCGGAAACCTGGGCAAGAGGTCCTGGGATAGACTGTGCTTGCCATTCTGATTCTCCCACGAGTCAGGACAGGACATGTGGTTCCATCTAGGCTCTCAGAGAGAGGAGAGACAGACTATCTGAGAACACCTCTCTGGTCCAACCCTGCCATCACAGATAGGGCCTCTGAGGCCCAGAGAGGTTGCCCCGGTCACCCATGGTCCTACAGCTGGTTGGTGGCTGGTGGTTGCAGCCAGGGAGTGGTCAACACCCTCCCATCTCACTGTCCTGAACTCGATGGCCCAGCCTCTCCTCCTATGGTGTGATGTCCAGGAATGAAGGAAGAGCCCAGTTCTCCAGGGAACCTGTGGGCAGCAAAGGGACCAGAAGAAGATGTCAGCCTGTGGCCAAATGGGTTGATTTTTTTAAATTGTGGTAAAATACATATAACATAAAATTTACCATTTTAACCATTAAAAAATGCACAATTCAGTAGCATTAAGTACATTTGCCATGCTGCCACGACCGGCACCACCATCTAGTTCCAGAACTTTCTCATCACCCCAAACCCATTTGCCGTCACTCTTCATGCTCCCCTCCCTCAGCTCCTGGAAACTACCAGTCTACTTTCCGTCTGTGCATTTGTCTATTCTGGAGATTTCATGTGAACAGAATCCAACAGTGGCCTTCTGTGTGCAGCTTCTTTCACTTAGCATATTTCCAAGGTTCATCCATGCTATAACATGCATCAGGACTTCATTCTGTTTTATGACCTAATAATATTCCATTGTGTGGATAGATTACATTTTAATGTTTACCATTCGTCTGTTGAAGGACACCTGGATTGTTTCCATCTTTTGGTGATTGTGACTAGTGCTATTATGAACACTGATGTACAAGTTTTTGTTTGAACACCTGCTCTCAGTTCTTTTGGGTGTATACCTGGGAGCAAAATTCCTGAGTCATATGGTAATTCTATGCTTGACTTGTTGAGGAACCACCAAACCGAAGTCCACAACAGACTGGATTTTTCCTGGCCCTTCCTCCCTACGTTCAGCACCCCATTCCTGGACAGCTCCCTGTCCCCGACCCCAGCAGCGGCATCTGCTCTCCTGGGCTCCAGACCCACGTCGCCAGGGCCTGCATGACCCCTCGGACCTCCCAGTGCATTTTCTTTCTCAAGTCTGCTCCAGCTGTGCTTGCCTCTTTTCTTTGACATCCAGTGTCCCTGCAGCATGGGTCCCAACAGGTGACAAACCTCCACCTCAGGCTGGCACCTGGACCACAGGTCATGAGGGTAAGGATGGTACACCTACTGTGTGCTGCTGGTCTAACTATGCATATTGTCCCACTTCATCCTCACAGCAAGGCCTGAGACAGGTACTAGTATTGTCCCCATTTGTGGATGTGGAAACCAAGGCTCAGAGAGGTTCAGCCACTTGCCCAGGACCACACAGCTAGTAAAGGGGTGGAGTATAAGCTTGAAACAGTTAGTCTGTCTCCTCAGGGGTTAAGACAGATCGCTGGGCTCCTGGGAACAACAGAAAACCCCTCTGACTTTCAAAAAAGAAGGTTAGAGATTAGGACCTGGGCTCCAGAAGAGACAGATGTAGGAGAGATGGTGGGTCTTGAGAGAAGTGCCTCTCTCAGGGTGGTAAGGTCAGAATGAGGGTCCCCTCAGGGCTGGCTGTCATCAGATCCCATATTTCCTGGCTACTGTGGCCCTTAAGGGCCTGCTGAGCCTGGGGGAGTTGACAGATAGCTGAGAGATTACGATTTTGCTCCAGTGTGACTGGAACACAACATGCGATTTCTTGGTGAGATGGTTTGTATCCCCATTCACAGGCTGCGAGTGAAGGGGTACACCCCAACAGTGAGTATAATCCTCAGCCCCATCAAGGACCCAGGCGGCGCACAGAGGTGGGGGAGGGTGCCCACGTGCCCACGTGTCAATGTGCTGGAGCCTGAACATAACACAAACACCTGGCTGGTGGCCATTCCACAAGCCCTTCCTCTAGATGAAGAACCAGCCTCCAGGGGTAATGACTGGCCTCTTGGTGGGCCTCCTTCTCCTCTTTGTCAGGAAGGCTGGGTGTTCATCTGTGGCTGCATTAGACTTGAGCCAGGCCTCATGCTGTCTTCTCAGCATGGGCTCTGGCTCAGGTTCCAGCTGATCCCCGAGGGCAGAAGGCAAAAAAGAGGCCTGCAGCATGCTGGGCCCTGTCCTAGGTGCAGGATTGTGCTGGGGAAGGCAGACCCCATCCCTGCCTTCCTGAGCATAGGCCACACAAGCAAAGGAGAAGGTGGTGGTGGGCCGTGAGGAACCCCACTCTCTCCCCTGTATGGATTCCGAGTAGGGGTAGCCACCAAGGATGCTCAGGAGGCCCCGGGAGCCCCAAGGCATATATGCCAGCACTGAATGGACACCAGGACCTTGCACCTGAGAAATCCAACTGACTGAGAGACCTTGGCTCTCCTGTGGATACGGCGGTCTCCCAGGTTCCAGCCCCCAAAAACTCCTCCCCACTGGAGCCTCTGGAAAACAGTTTCTGGATCCAGGTAGCTGAAGATCAGGTCCCTGATGGTGGAGACCTGATGATTACCCATTGCTTTGTGGATTCCATGAGAGGGAGTGAGGGTAGAAGGGAGGGAGGGACAGACATATAAACTGAGACAAGAAGGAGGAGCAGGAATGTGGTATATATACACAATGGAATATTATGCAGCCATCAAAAGGAATGAGATCTTGCCATTTGCAATGATGTGGATGGAACTGGAGGGTATTATGTTGAGCGAAATAAGTCAAACAGAGAAAGACATGTATCATATGATCTCACTGATATGAGGAGTTCTTAATCGCAGGAAACAAACTGAGGGTTGCTGGAGTGGGGGGGGGGGGGGGAGGGATGGGGTGACTGGGTGATAGACACTGGGGAGGGTATGTGCTCTGGTAAGCGCTGTGAATTGTGCAAGACTGTTGAATCTCAGATCTGTACCTCTGAAACAAATAATGCAATATATATTAAGAAAAAAAAAAGAAGAAGAAGGTAGCAGGAGGGGAAGAATGAAGGGGGGGAAATCGGAGGGGTAGACGAACCATGAGAGACGATGGACTCTGAAAAACAAACTGAGGGTTCTAGAGGGGAGGGGGGTGGGAGAATGGGTTAGCCTGGCGGTGGGTATTGAGGAGGGCCCATTCTGCATGGAGCACTGGGTGTTATGCACAAACAATGAATCATGGAACACTACATCTAAAACTAATGATGTAATGTATGGGGATTAACATAAGAATAAAAAATAAATAAATAAAAAAAGAAGGAGGAGCAGGAGTTAGCTAGGCAGAGGAGGTGGTAGGGGTGATGGGAAAGGGATAATGTGTGAAGACTCCGGGGCAGGAGGAACATGGCCTTGATGGGGGGCGGGCACTGAAACAAGGCCCATATGGTGGCTAGTGTAGATGGGGACAGGAAGCAGGTGAGGGAAGAGGTAGAGGTAGGCAGAACCTCTACCCTGTCTCTACCTGGTGGCCCTAGCTTGTTATGGCACCCTTAGCTATCAGCCAGCTTATTACAGTGACCTGCCCACACCCTATCTCCCTGGGTGACTATAAGTGTCCTCCAGGTCAGACTGTCCTTCTTAGCCTTATCTATACCTGACACAGGGACCGGTTGGCGCCTGGTGATTGTCCACAGGACCCATAAATGAATAGATGTTCGAATTAACCATCCAATCTCACAGAGAGATAAAAACCAGGGTTAGGTGAGGTTGAGAGACCTGTGTCCCTGCTATATCCCTGAATTCCTGGGATGGGTAGGGCAGCCCCCTGGGTGGGGCTTCCAGATGCCAAAGAGTGTGTTTTTAAAGGAGCCAGACAGGGAGAAAGAAAAATCAGGTCTCCACAGCTCTTCTGGAAAGTGAAGCACCTTCTTGAAAACTTGGAAGGCTCCCTGGAAGAGGTGATCCCAAGGTAGCTGTCTCCTCTAGCCCCACTGGGCTTCTGACCCACTCTCCCTTGAACCCAGAGACCCAGCCCATTCCCTTTCTGACAGGGGCTCATCTCCTCTGGTTTGAGGGCCTGGGAGGGAGCAATAGGAAGTGGGAACAAGGCAGCCACCTTGCTCAGAGACTGGTTAATTCATCGGGTTTTGCTGCTTTCTGAAGCTCTGCACCCCTCAGTTGAATATTCAGGCTGGCTCCTGGCTTAGCCCTGCCTGCGTCTGTGCAGCTCTATTTTTACAGCCCTGGGGATGTCTGACGAAAACATTTAAAAAGACACAAAAATTTAAAAATTTAAGAGTTGGGTTCCCAGCTGTTCTGTTTGGAAAGCAGGATGACATCTGTGTTCTGTCTCACGGAAATGCATGCTATCTCCGCCCCCACCTCCCACCCTGAGGGCCCAGGGGCTTTAGAAACCTGGCTCACGCCCCCACTTTGCCACTCACCCTCTGTGTGACCTTAGCCAAGCCCCTTCTTGTCCTGTGCCTCAGTTTCCACTATGTGATAAAGAGAAGTTTGGACAAGTTGATTCTTGTTTAAATTTGGGTGATTCAAGAACTTTTTCCCTGCAGGAGACAGGTGTGACAGGGAGGCAGCTTCCTTTCTCTGTTTCAACATCCTGTCCTTCTCCATCTTTTGACTAATTCCCCTAAAAAAGCTCCACTTTTAACCTGGAGGAGGGGTCCTGCCAGGGTCCTTGCAGTGGGTTGGGAGGCTGTGGGGACAGGGATCAGCATCCCTGAGTCCTAGTCTTGACCTTGCAACCTTTTGGGTCTGTTTCCATATCTGTCAAAAGGTGTGTGTGGGGGGGAGGGGGTAACAATGCTCACCCAGCTCACCTTAGACAGCAGTGGTGGGACTCCAAAGTCACAAAAAATGTATGTAGTTGATGAGACTCAGGGTCCCTTCAATACCACCAAGTTTCATGTACTCTAGTCCAGATATTAACTGAGCACTTCAGGTACCAGAAAATTCATGAGAGTTGACACGCAGGGTGGGGGAAGCCACCTGTACAAGGTGATTTCTGAGGTAGTCCTGGTGAGGAGCAGTGGTGCCTCTCAGTTCCCCTTGTGGGGGCAGAGTCGCCCGGATGTGGCCAGGGTTCACCCCCATGACCTCTCCCTTTGCAGGATGTGGTGGCCACCCCAATCTCTCTCTCCCACATGTTCTCTGCAATGTGACCTCACCTTCCCCCTTGAATCTGGGTGAATGTGAACTCACTTTGGAGCAATCGAATGTGCAAAGCAACCTGAAGCTTAGGACAGAAAAGGCAATGAGGTTTCCACTTTCTTGGCGGCTTTGACATTGGGTAGCTGTGGACTTTTTGCTGAGCTGGCTTCTCTGGGGCTCTGGGAGCCTCTTCTATCAAGTGAGTGATGGCAAGATGATGGCTCTGATCATTTTAACTAGTGCTCACCAGAACTTCCATTCCTCCCCGCTCGCTCCCCAGAGGAGGTGTGGCCACGTGACTTGACCAGGGAAACCAAAGCAAAAGTGATAGCTGACACATCCTGGAGGAAAAAACCTATGTGTGGTTCTCCATGGCCTCCAACTTGCCTCATGTCAAAATGGTGGTGTCACAAGACACCAAACACCTCTTACTCTGTGTTCTGAAGTTCTGTGAAGAGAGAGACCCTTCCCGCTAAGCCTAACCTTTGTGGTATGAAGCCATTGAGATTTGGGGGTGGTTTGTTACTGCAGCATGAAATAACTATTTTGACTGATGCAACGATAAAAACTAATAATAACAAAGATTTCTCATGGTATTGTTGAGAGTCTGGGTCAGCAATCAATTTAGTGCTAGCTCTTACTACAATACCAGTTCCCTATCTTAGGTGGATTTCCCCAAAGCACATGCTGAGACAAAGATGTGAATGCAAGAAGTGTATCTGGAAAGTGATTCCAAGCAGCATGGATAGGGAAGTGGAAATGAGATGGGGAAGAAAAGGGGGTTCAGTTATAGTGTGTAGGGACTAGCCGGTTACTGCTGTGTGAAGTTGGGGTTCAGTTCTTCCCAGGACCTCTGGGAGACTTCTCAGCGTGCATCAGGTTGTTCCAAACCTGAGGAGCAGGGAGCTGGGGTCATTAGCTGAGGGCTGCTCCTGGGGGCGTAGGGCTCAGGGGCTAGAGTGGAGAAGCAGGACACGGTGCCGGGGAGGCATCTGCTTTCGCAGCCAGGAGGTGGGACTCCTGGGGTGAGTGCGCGCAGACCCCAGCTCGACCGGGCCCCCTGACTTCCCGGCTGGCCTGGATCGCCCACGCTCCAGGTGGGAGAAATGCACACTGGGACGGGCCCTGGGGTCCAACAACGAGCGCGGGGCGGGAAGGGACTGTCTGGCGTGCCCCTGCCGGAGTGACCGCGACCGTGTGGACTGCGAGTGAGCCGCGCGAGCACCGGCCGGGCCCCAGCCGCCGAGCCTTGCTCCTGCCCCGCGCCCGCACCCACAGCACCTTTGTCTCGCCGCCCCTGTGCTGCCCGCCGCCCGCGGCACCCGGGAGCAGGGTGGCCTCGGAGAGACCGCGACACCCACGTGGCTGGCGGAAGAGCCGGTTCCCAAGCCCGCCCCACACTTTGAGGTCCCCTTTAGGCTCTTCAACAAACGTGAGAAGAGACTGACGCTGCTCACCATGGACTTTGGGGGAGCATGGGTGCCCAGAAAAGGCTTTGAATTAGGCATCCGGCAACTTCTAACCCTGGCTGTGCCTTCTTTAGCTGTGTGACCTTGGGCAGGACACTTGACCGCTCTGGTTTACCTCTCAAGTTCTCTTCTCTAAAGGAGAGGAGAGGCTTGGGCTGCACTGAGGTAGGGGAGTATTGTGTTAGGGGCTGGCATAGGAGTCAGCCAGATCTGGGTTCAAATGCTCCGGCTGCTGCCGCTGCTTGCTGACTGCCTGATCTTAGCCAGGAGACATCCTCTCTACCAGCCCAGTTTCCTTTTCTGTCATGAGGAGAGATCATGCATGCTGAAGGACCCAGTGTGGGGCCTGCTACTCTGCATCACCCAGTATTCTCAGTGTCAGGGATGACTGGGAAGGTCTTGGCTCTTCCACCCTTGCTGTATGACTCAGAGAAACACAGGGGACCTCTCTGGTTATAATATCTGACCCTGCTTTGCCCAGATATTTGCACGGACAGATGAGGCGGTGGGTATGATATGACGGATTAGGGCCAATGAGGAAAGAACAGGGTTCAGCGGTGAGCATTACAATCCATAAGGAGAAGCTGAGGTGGACAGTATAGACTCCATCCCAGTGTGCAGGGCACACTTTTTCATTTGTCCTCCATCCCTGGAGACACTTACTCTTCACCACTCCTAACCCTATCTCTGATTAAAAAAAAAAAAATCAACTCCAGGCATCCATCATTTATTCATTCATCCTCTGGACACACTTATTTAGTAACTTACAGGCCTTTGGGGGAAGAGGATTCAAGACAAAGGTACATATAATTGATTTGGAGTGAAAAGTATATAAACAAATAACTCAAAACCCGGAGGTTTATTTAAATCTTGGAGTAAACTGTCACACTGAGAAATTGCTTCTTCACTGTGTGATGCTGTGAAAGCCTCATAAGGAAGAGAGGGCAGGTCTCCTGTCCAGAAGGGCCCCTGCCTCACCTGGGATGAGAGTCCATACCCTTCTGACTCCCAGGTGTGGGAAAAGATTTTTGGATTCTAGGGCGTGAAAAGAGCAGGTAAGGCTGTCAGGCACTTGGAGACATCACCAAAAATTTGAGAAGGAGCAGGAATGGAGGGCTGGGGTCTCCAAGACTGAACCCAACCGGGCCATTGGGCACTTGGAGACTGGGAGAACTGGAGGCCACCAGACATTCAGTGTGGTCTGAGCAAGGGGTGATGCCAACTGAGGATCCCTTCACCTGAGAGTCAGGACCTGCCCATGTAGTCCCGGAGTAGCCAAGTTCTCATCTGTTCTGTGGGTCTGGGAGGGAAGAGATCCCAAAATTAATTGGTTCTGACTTCTCCTCATCTATGGGTAAGTGGCTGCTCAAATGGGATTTAAAATGACTTTAAAGAGGTATGAATGTAAACAAAACCACAACAGACCAGAACTTGTGGGATGCAGCAAAAGCAGCACTAATTGGGAAGTTTATAGCTGTGAATGACTACATTAAAAAAGAAGGAAGATCTCAAATCAACCAAATGTCACAACTTAAGGAACTAGAAAAAGAAGAATAAACTAAACCCAAAGCTAGCAGAAAGAAGGAAATACAATTAGAGAAGAGATCAATAAAATAGAAAATAGGAAACAAGGGAGAAAAATCAATGAAACCAAATTTGGTTCTTCAAAACATAAGAAAATTTTTTAAAAATTGACAAGCCATTAGCTAGAGGGACTGAGAGAGACTGGGGTGGGGGGGGACCTCAAGTTATTAAAATCAGAAATGAAAGTGAGGACATTACTACTGATTCTAGGGAAATAAAATTGATTGTAAGAGAGTACTATGAACCATGAATGACTTTACTCCAATGAATTGGATAACCCAGATGAAATGGACAAATTTCTAGAAACATGCAACCTATCAATACTGAATCACAAAGAGATAGAAAATCTGAATAGGTGATCAGATCAGTAATCAAAAACCTCCTGACAAAGAAAAGCCCTAAACCTGAAGGCCTCACTGTTGAATTCTACCAAACATTTACAGAAGAACAAACATCAATCTTCCTTGAATGTTTCAAAAAATTTGAAGAGAAGGAAACACTTTCTAACTCATTCAATGAGGCCAGCATTACCCTGAAACCAAAGCCAAAGAAACTACAAGGAAGCTACAGACCAATATCCTTTATGAATATTGGTGCAAGAATGCTCAGAAAAATACCAGCAAACCGAATTCAGCAGCATATTGAAAGGATTATACACCATGACCAAATGGGATTTATACCAGGAATGCAAGGATGGTTCAATATACAAAAATCTATTAATATGATATACCACATTCACAGAACAAAGGAAAAAACCCCCACAAGAATTGCATACAGGTACTCAGACAGGTTTTTATACACCCATGTTCACAGAGGCATTATTCACAATAGCCAAAAGGTGGGAATGATGCAAGCGTCCATTGATGGAGAAATGGATAAACAAAATATGGTCTACACATCCAATAGAATATTATTCAGTCTTAAAAAGAGAAGGAATTCTGACACCTGCTACAACATGACTGAAACTTGAAGACATTATGCCAAGTGAAAAAAAGCCAAATACTGTGTGATTCCACTTACATGAGACACCTACAGTAGTCAAATTTATAGAGATAAAAAGTAAAATGGTGGTTGCCAGGGGCTAGAGGAAAGGGGATGAAGAGTTAGCATTTAATTGGGACAGAGTTTCAGATTGGGAAGATGAAAAAGTTCTGTGGATGGATGATAAAGATGGTTGCACAAAAAATGTGAATATGCTTAATTCTGCTGAACTGTGCACTTAAAAATGGTTGAGCCAGACACAGTGCTGCACACCTGTAGTTCCAGCAATCCAGAAGGCTGGGGCAGGAGGATCACTTGAGGCCAGAAGCAACAGGTTGTGCAAGAAGGGCTGAACCTGCCCAGGTCAGAAATGGAGCAGGTAAAAAAATGGTTAAAATAGTAAAAAAATTTTTGTTATGTATATTTTACCATAGTAAAAATGTAAAGTTCACAAAACAAAAATAATGAGGTGATGTATGAGCCCATGGTGTTGTGGAAAAACTTATACCTGTGACAAGTTTATAATATAAGGTATTGATGAATGTGGTCTTAGGAAAGGTTGAACAAAATGCCATGGGAAGCCAGAGTGGGGAGTAAATGCTTGTGCACAGAAGGACTAAAAGCTGCTTTTGAGCTGGACCTCCCAGGAGGGCAGGGCGGAGAGGGGTTTACAGGCGGTGGCACTGCATAGGCAAAGCCTGGAGGGGAGTGAGGGCTGTACTGGGGTGATCTGCTGTGACTGGTAGCAGGACCCAGGAGAGGGGCAATCTAGGGGAAGGCAGGCCTCACCTGCTCCAGTCCTCAGGCTTGCCTGCTCACTCGTGGGGCTTGGGGCCCTGGTGACCCTCCCTGAGCAGCTTGCTGGAAGGGAAGGATTAATCCAGGCTTCTTATTTCACATGGGAGGAAATGGGAATCCGGAGTGCGGTGAAGTGCTGGGAGATAATTCAATAAGGACACATAACTGCTAAAACTCTAATGTGACCATAGCTAGGTATTATAGGTATTTTATCCATATCAAAGAGGTTGGTGGAACTGCTGTGTCTGTTATGTTACTTTCAAGTAACAAGAAAGGGAATTCATGGGCTCAAGTATCTGAAAAGAAAATCCCGAACAGTGTTGTTTCATGCAGGGCTTGCTCCAAGCTCAGTGAGGTCTCTCAGGTCCTGCTCCCTGTCTCTCTGCCCTCCCTTCTGCAGAGGATACTTGTCCTATGGAGGAGGAGGAGCTCCTCCTGGCCCTATGATGGGTGTTGGAGTTCCCAGGGATATGTGCCCCATGCTCAGGTTCAGAAGGAGTGTTCCCAAGATGGAGTGACTCCAAGTGGACCAACTTGACACTGGCCAGGGATGGAATGTTCTAATTAGCATAGACTGAGCCCTGTAATTAGTTTTGCCCTAGGATCCAGGTGTGGAACCAGGACCATATGGATCCCAATTGGAATCAGGGATTATTGGGGAGGAAGGGGAGGGAAATGGATGTTGAGATCAATTCTGAGTGCGAATTTTAAGAGATATCACAACAAATGAAAAAAAAATGTTAGAAATGCTTTTGGCTGCAAGTAAGAGAAAATGCAACCAATGGTGAATAAAACAAATGGAAATCTGGGGTCCCCCAGTGGCTGGCACGATTAAACTGTCCAGCAATGTTCCCCTAAGGAGCCAGGCTCCATCTGTACTCTTGCTTCTCCCCTCAGTGTGCTCACTTTTATTCTTTTGTTGCTTGATAACTGCCATAGCCCCAGGAATAATACCCACGTTCAAGGCAGGGAGGTGGGGAACAGATCAAACCTACAAGCTCACTTCCCACGTCATCCCTCTTATTGGGATGCAGGAGCCTTTCCAGATGCTTCTGAAGGGATTTTCATTTAGGTCTTGGTCCAGAACTGGGTCAAATGGGCACTCGTACTTGTAGGTAGGTTGACCAGCCATCTCGGTTTGCCAGGGACTTTTGGTGCTAAAACTGGACAAGTCCTGGGCAAACCAGATAAGATGGTCACACTAACTGGAAGGAAGACTGGGGAAGTGAATTTGGGGCTTCCCAGGCTCTATTGTAGGGAGTTGCAGAGAAGGAGGGGCTATTGGTGGGTTTTAGCACAGCCATTAGCAGTGTCTACACAACCAGACTGGTGAAGGGATTCAAAATCAAGACATATCCAGAATAGGCAAAGGGACTTAAAAATTAGCCTAAAAATTAGGAGATGTTATATATTCTGGATATGTGTTGCAGTATATTCTCCCAGTCTATGGGTCGCCATTTTACTCTTGGAATAGTGTCTTTGATGAACAAACATTCTTAATTTAGCATTGTTCAGTTTATCACTTTTCTCTTTATAGTTAGCACTTTTAGTGTCCTAAGAAACCACTACCTTTTCCAAGATCATGAGAACACTCTCATTTTAAAATTTTTTTTTATTTTTATTTTTTTAAAGATTCTACTTATTTATTTGAGCGAGGGAGAGAGGGTGGGGAGAGCACAGAGGGAGAATGAGAGGGAGAAGCAGACTCCCTGTTGAGCAAGGAGCCCGACGCGGAGCTCGATCCCAGGATCCTGAGATCATGACCTGAGCCAAAGGCAGACGCTTAAGCAACCGAGCCACGCAGACACCCCGAAAAAAGATGGCTTTATTGAGAACTAGTTCACATACCATACAATCCATCCATCTAAAGTGTACAATTCAGTGGCTTGTAAGATATTCAAGCACCATCATCACAGTCAATTTAAGACTTGCCTCACCTCAAAAACATTTGCATCACCTCAAAAAGAAATCCTATATCCTTTAGCTATCACACCCTTATCCTCATCCCTCCCTCGCTCTCAGGCCTAAGCAACCATTCTACTTTCTGTCTCAATAGATTTCCCTATTTTGCATGTTTCATATAAATGGAATTTTGTATCTGGCTTCTTTCACTTTGTATAATGTTTTCAAGGTTCACCCATGTGGTAGCATGAGTCAGAATTTTATTCATTTTTATTGCCAAATAGTATTCCATTGCATGGCTATGCCATGTGTCTGTTGGCCATTTGGATGTCTTCTTAGGAAAAATGTCTGTTCATGTCTTCTGCCCATTTCTTGATTGGATCATTTGTTCTTTGTGTGTTGAGTTTGATAAATTCTTTATAGATTTTGGATACTAATGCTTTATCTGATTTGTCATTTGCAAATATCTTCTCCCATTCTGTCTGTTGTCTTTTTTTTAAATAAAATTTTATTTATTTATTTGTCAGAGAGAGAGAGAGAGCACAAGCAGGAGAGTGGCAGGCAGAGGCAGAGGGAGAAGCAGGCTTCCCGCTGAGTAAGGAGCCCAATGCAGGACTCGATTCCAGGACCCTGGGATCATGACCTGAGCCAAAGGCAGACGCTTAACCGACTGAGCCACGCAGGCATCCCATGTCTTTTGGTTTTGTTGACTATTTCCTTTGCTGTGCAAAAGCTTTTTATCTTAATGAAGTCCCAATAGTTCATTTTTGCCCTTGCTTCCCTTGCTTTGGAGATGTGTCTAGCAAGAAGTTGCTGTGGCCGAGCTCACAGAGATTGCTGCCTGTGTTCTCCTCTAGGATTTGGATGGATTCCTGTCTCCCATTTAGGTCTTTCATCCATTTGAGTCTATTTTTGTGTATGGTGTAGGGAAATAGTCAGTTTCATTCTTCTGCATGTGGCTGTCCAATTTTCCCAACACCATTTGTTGAAGACACTTTTTTCCATTGGCTATTCTTTCCTGCTTTTTGTTTTTTTTTAAAGTAGGCTCAATGCCCAGCATGGAGCCCAACCGAGGCCTTGAGCTCATGACCCTGAGATCAAGAATTGGACATTTAACCGACTGAGCCACCTAGGTGCCCTTTCTTTCCTGCTTTGTCAAAGATTAGTTGACCATAGAGTTGAGGGTCCATTTCTGTTCCATTCTATGCATCTGTTTATTTGCCAGTATCTACTGTCTTGATGATTACAACTTTGTGATAGAGCTTGAAGTCCAGAATTGTGATGCCACCAACTTTGTTGTTGTTGTTGTTTTCAGCAGTCCTTTGGCTATTCAGGGTCTTTTCTGGTTCCATACAAATTTTAGGATTATTTGTTCCTGCTCTGTGAAAAAAGTTGATAGTATTTTGATAGGGAGTGCATTGAATGTATAGACTGTTCAAAGTAGCATAGACGTTTTAACAATATTTGTTCTTCTAATCCAAGAGCATGGAATGTTTTCCCATTTCTTTGTGTCTTCCTCAATTTCTTTCATGAGTGTTCTATAGTTTCCTGAGTATAGTTCCATTGCCTCTTTGGTTGGGTTTATTCCTAGGTATCTTATGGTTTTTGGTGCAATTTTAAATGGGATTGACTCCTTAATTTCTCTTTCTTCTGTCTCATTGTTTGTGTATAGAAATGCAACTGATTTCTGTGCATTGATTTTATATCCTGCCACTTTCCTGAATTCCAGTATGAGTTCCAGCAATTTTGGGGTGGAGTCTTTTGGGTTTTCCACATAGAGTATTATGTCATCTGTGACTTCATTTTGACTTCATCTTTGCTGATTTGGGTGCATTTTATTTCTTTTTGTTGTCTGATTGCTGAGGCTAGGACTTCTAGTACTATGTTGAACAACAGTGGTGATAGTGGACATCCCTGCTGTGTTCCTGACCTTAGAGGAAAAGCTCTCAGTTTTTCCCCATTGAGAATGATATCTGCTATGGGCTTTTCATATATGGATTTGATGATATTGAGGTATGTTGCCTCTATCCCTATACTCTGAAGAGTTTTGATCAAGAAAGGATGCTGTACTTTGTCAAATGCTTTTTCTGCATCTATTGAGAGTATCATATTGTTCTTGTCCTTTATTTTATTTTTGTAGTGTATCACATTGATTGATTTTTGGATGTTGAACCACCCTTGCAGCCCATTTAGTTGTGGTAAATAATCCTTTCAATGTATTGTTGGATCCTATTGGCTAGTATCTTGGTGAGAATTTTTGCATCCATGTTCATCAGGGATATTGATCTGTAATTCTCCTTTTTGGTGGGGTCTTTGTCTGGTTTTGGGATCAAGGTAATGCTGGCCTCATAGAATGAGTTTGGAAGTTTTCCTTCCATTTCTGTTTTTTGAAACAGTTTCAGAAGAATAGGTATTAATTCTTCTTGAAATGTTTGGTAGAATTCCCCTGGGAAGCCATCTGGCCCTGGATTCTTGTTTGTTGGGAGATTTTTATTACTGCTTCAATTTCCTTGCTGGTTATGGGTCTGTTCAGGTTTTTATTTCTTCCTGTTTCAGTTTTGGTAGTTTATATGTCTCTAAGAATGCATCCATTTCTTCCAGATTGCCTAATTTGGTGGCATATAGTTGCTCATAATATGTTCTTATAATTGTTTGTATTTCTTCAGTGTTGGTTGTGATCTCTCTTCTTTCATTCATGATTTTATTTATTTGGGTCCTTTCTCTTTTCTTTTTAATAAGTCTGGCCAGGGGTTTATCAAGCTTATTAATTCTTTCAAAGAACCAGCTTCTAGTTTCGTTGATCTATTCTACTGTTCTTTTGGTTTCTATTTCATTGATTTCTGCTCTAATCTTTATTAATTCTCTTCTCCTGCTGGGTTTAGGCTTTATTTGCTGTTCTTTCTCCAGCTCCTTTAGGTGGAATGTTAGGTTGTGTATTTGAGACCTTTCTTGTTTCTTTTTTTCTTTTTTTAAGATTTTATTTATTTAACAGAGAGAGACACAGCAAGAGAGGGAATACAAGCAGGGGGAGTGGGAGAGGGAGAAGCAGGCTTCCCGCCGAGCAGGGAGCCCGATGTGGGGCTCGATCCCAAGACTCCGGGATCATGACCTGAGCTGAAGGCAGAGGCTTAACGGCTGAGCCACACAGGTGCCCCACCTTTCTTGTTTCTTGAGAAAGGCTTGTGTTGCTATATACTTCCCTCTTAGGACTGCCTTTGCTGCATTTCAAAGGTTTTGAACAGTTGTGTTTTCATTTTCATTTGTTTCCATGAATTTTTAAAATTCTTCTTTAATTTCCTGGTTGACTTATTCATTCTTTAGTAGGATGCTCTTTAGCCTCCATGTATTTAAGTTCTTTCCAAATTTCGTCTTGTGTTTGAGTTCAAGTTTCAAAGCACTGTGGCCTGAAAATATGCAGGGAATGATCCCAGTCTTTTGGTACTGGTTGAGACCTGATTTGCGACCAAGTATGTGATCTAATCTGGAGAACGTTCCATGTACACTCAAGAAGAATGTGTATTGGGGTGCCTGGGTGGCTCAGTCATTAAGCGTCTGCCTTCTGCTCAGGTCATGATCCCAGGGTCCTGGGATCGAGCCCCGCATCGGGCTCCCTGCTCGGCGGGAAGCCTGCTTCTCCCTCTCCCACTCCCCTTGCTTGTGTTCCCTCTCTCGTTGCCTCTCTCTCTCTGTCAAATAAATAAATAAAATCTTAAAAAATAAGAATGTGTATTATGTTGCTTTAGGATGGAATGTTCTGAATATATCTGTGAAGTCATCTGATCCAGTATGTCATTCAAAGCCCTTGTTTCCTTGTTGATCTTCTGCTTAGATGATCTGTCCATTGCAGTGAGTGGGTGTTAAAGTCCCCTACAATTAATGTATAATTATCAATGTGTTTCTTTAATTTTGTTATTAATTGGTTTATATAATTGGTTGCTCCCATGTTAAGGGCGTAAAGATTTACAATTGTTAGATGTTCTTGTTGAATAGACCCTTTAATTATGATATAGTGTCCTTCCTCCTCTCTTATTACAGATTTAGGTTTAAAATTTAATTTGTCTAGGGGCGCCTGAGTGGCTAAGTCATTGGGCGTCTGCCTTTGGCTCAGATCATGATCCCAGGGTCCTGGGATTGAGCCCCGCATCAGACTCCCTGCTCGGCAGAAGGCCTGCTTCTCCATCTCCCATCCCCCCCCTGCTTGTGTTCCCTCTCTCGCTGTGTCTCTCTCTGTCAAATAAATAAATAAATAAAATCTTTGAAAAAAATAAAATAAAATCTAATTTGTCTAATATAACGATTGCCACCCCAGCTTTCTTTTGACGTCCATTAGCATGATAAATGGTTTTCCATCCCTTCACTTTCAATCTGGAGGTGTCTTTGGGTCAAATATGTCTCTTGCAGACAGCATATCGATGGGTTTTGCTTTATTATCCAATCTGATACCCTATGTCTTTTGATTGGGGCATTTAGCCCATTTACATTCAGAGTAACTATTGAAAGATATGAATTTAGTGCCATTGTATTACCTGTAAAGTCACTGTTTCTGTATATTGACTCTGTTCCTTTCTGGTTTATGTTACTTTTGGGCTCTCTCTTTGCTTAAAGGATCTCTTTTAGTATTTCTTGCAGGGCTTTAATCTTTGATCTTTAATAAACTGCCTGGCTTGGATTTTATTGTTTGCAACTAAGAATCTTGCCTGGTATGCACCCCTCTCCAAGCTTGCTCCCCACCCCCACCCCTTTTCAGTAGAAGGCAGCAAGTTCTCTCCACTTGTCCATGCCTTGAATCCAATAGCCAAATTCGTTTCATTTCTGTTTGTCCTGAAAGCTTTTTATCTCTCCTATTTTGAATGACAGCTTAGCTGGATAAAGTATTCTTGGCAGCATATTTTTCTCATTTAGCACCCTGAATATATCATGCCAGTCCTTTCTGGCCTGTCAGGTTTCTGTGGATAGGTCTTCTGCCAGTCTAATGTTTCTACCCTGTAGGTTACAGACCTCTTATCCTGAGCTGCTTTCAGGATTTTCTCTTTGTCTCTGAGATTTGCAAGTTTCACTATTACATATCAGGGTGTTGACCTATTTTTGTTGATTTTGAGGGGGGTTCTATGTGCCTCCTGGACTTGAATGCCTGTTTCCTTTCCCAGATTAGGGAAGTTCTCCACTATAATTTGCTCCAATATACCTTCTGCCCTCTCTCTCTTTCCTCTTCTGTGATCCCAATTATTCTAATATTGTTTCACTTTATGGTATCACCTCTCTCTTGAATTCTCCCCTCGTGATCCAGTAGTTGTTTATCTCTCTTTTTCACAGCTTTTTTATTCTCCATCATTTTGTCCTCTATATCACTAATTCTCTCTTCTGACTCATTTATCCTAGCAGTTAGAGCCTCCATTTTTTTATTGCCTTTTTGATTTTGACTTGATTAGATTTTAGTTCTTTTATTTCTCCAGAAAGGGATTCTTTAGTGTCTTCTATGTTTTTTTCAAGCCCAGCTAGTATCTTTATAATTGTTATTCTGAACTCTAGTTCCAACATCTTACTTATGTCCGTACTGATTAGGTCCCTGGCAGTCAGTACTGCCTCTTATTCTCTTTTTTGAGGTGAGTTTTTCTGCCTTGTTGTTCTTGCAGAAAGTGGTCATTTTCCTATTTGTAGAGTTGTAGCTATTCTCAAGAAGAATGTGTATTATGTTGCTTCAGGATGGAATGTTCTGAATATATCTCTGAAGTCCATCTGGTCCAGTGTGTCATTCAAAGCCCTTGTTTCCTTGTTGATCTTCTGCTTAGATGATCTGTCCATTGCAGTGAGTGGGGTGTTAAAGTCCCACTTAGCTCTCTGGTTGAGTTTGCTGGTGTTCAGAATAATTTGGTAGCTATCTAGCTGAGTTCCTGGGACCAGGTGAAATTAAGGTCTCCTACTCCTCCGCCGTCTTAAACTCAGGCTCTACAGCAAGTCTTAATTGATATCAGCTTATCCAAGTCCTCCCGTTCTGTTCTTTTTTAAAAATATTGCCTTGATTGTTCTAGGCTCTTTGTGTTTTTATAAAAATTTATAATTGCCTTTCAGTTTCTAAAAGAGAAAAAAGACGTGTTGAGGTTTTGATTGGGTTTATGTTGAGTTTACAGATCAATTTGAGTAGATCTGACATCTTTACAGCATTGAATCTTCCATTCCAAGAACATAGTATGTTCCCCTATTGATTTAAAAAATTTCTTTCAATAATGTTTCATAATTTTTAGTGTAGAGGCCTTGCATGTCTTTCATTAAATTTATTCATACAGGGTTTGTTTTTTTTGTTTTTTTTTGATGCTATTATAAGTGATATAGTTAATTTTTTTTCATTTGGATACTTCCCTTCAAATACCTGAAGGGTTTTTTATGTGGAACAGAGGGCTGGTCACTGATTTTTGCCTGGTATGTGCAGGTAGGCCCTGAGCCAAGTACTGTCTGTATTTTCTCATTTACTCCTCAGCAGCCCTCGGACACAGGACTCTTATCCCCATTTTACACTGAACCTCGGAGGTGGAGCCAGGTCTGAGGCGGGGGCTGACTGAGGACTGAATGGTGCCCCCTTCTGCACTGATCCAGACCTGATGTGGGCAAACCTGTGCCTGTGGGTGCTGAGGTTCTTTCCAGATGAGAAATTCTCTGACTCCCAAATTCAAATTCAAGATTCAAATTTGTCCAGCCCACCCTAAATGCAAATATTAGTGAAACTTGACATTTTTTTAAAGTAAACAAATCAATATATCAATTAGGCCACTACTGAAAACACAATTTCTGAAATCCATAGAACTTGAGTATCAACATATTTTTTAACCATAACCTGAGTGAGGGTTAAAACTCATCACACAATTTGTAAACAACACTTCAAGTTTGCTTAAAATCTCTGAGGGGAAAGTGGTTTAAATGACATGGCCCAGACCTCCCCATGAGCTCTAGCCAGTATTTGTAGCCAGAACTACTGATACCTCCACTGCATGTGTCACATGACCCAAAGAGAACTCGTAATGCCTGTGTCTGGTCAACACCGATCATACTTTTTGGCTGGCTAGCACCTTTGACATCCTTCCTAGGTTGGGGGAATTTCTGTGTGGTAAGAGAGAAATGTGCTTCCCAGAGTTCCTTGCAAACAGGCATCTACACGTGATCTGGGTTTGGCCAGTCACACAACCCTGTGTGATGTGCTGCAGAAGCTCCAGGAGCCACTCTGGTGAGGGTGGCCACCAGGACGCCCAGGGTCTAGTTGTACCAGCTGTAATGTCCAGTGGAAGCTGCAGGGTCTGGCCCTGGGCACTGGTGCTGTGTTCTTCTGGGCCCACAATCTGGACAGAGCTTCTGGCCCCTCCTGAAGAGCCTGCTAACTGGCTTTACACTTTAATCAATCCATCCCTTTATAATCTTTAATAAACTGCCTGGCATGGATTTTATTGTTTGCAACTAAGAATCTTGCCTGGTATGCACCCCTCTCCAAGCTTGCTCCCCACCCCCCCCCCCTTTCAGTAGAAGGCAGCAAGTTCTCTCCACTTGTCCATGCCTTGAATCCAATAGCCACCCTGGTCTCCCACCCCCTCCACCCCAGGGCCTGGGTCTTACTGATAATTCTTCTCCCTGCACAGCTTGAGTCTGTCCAGTCCACCATTTCTGTGGTCAGCCTTCAAGCCCAGGCCACCAGCCTCCTCACCTGTAGACTATTCCTTAAGTTCCCACCCTCACCCCAGAGTGATCTTTCTGGAATGCAGACTACTTCAGGTCACCCCTCATTGAAGCTCTCTAGTGCCCGTCCCCCTATTTGATGAATTTTACTGGGGAAGCCTTTCCTGTGTGGCCTCCCTGAGCTCTCCCACCCCTGTGCTGGCCCCGCCCCTTTCCTTCTCTAAACAATGATCATTTCTCCTGCCCCAGGGTTCTTGCACATGCACTTCTTCTGCCTGTAGCTTTATTCCACCCTTTTCTTTCCCCCACCCCTACTTTACCTTTAGCTCTCAGCTCCTGGGGAATTCATTTTTGACCTTTCCTCTCAGGGAAGACCCTCTCTCTCTTGGACCTTTACAGCCCCCTGTGCTTCTGGAAGCTCAGCATGGTGCTTATCTATTCAGTCTTTGCCACTTATGAGCTGTGTGACCCCAGGCAAGTTACTGAATCTATCTGGGCCTTAGTTTCTCTGTTTCTTCATCTCCTAAATAAGGTTAATGATGTTTACCGCTCCAGGTTCAGCTTCTACCCTTCTTTGCTCTGTCTGTGGCCCTGGATGCCCACACTTCAGGCTGCATTTCTGTGTCCTCTGGCTTCAGTGGGAGGTGCCATCAGAGATCAGAGGGAGGGAGCAGTCAGGGACTTGCTTCCTGGCTTCTTCCCCTTCCTTGCCTTGGGCCATGTGTCTCACAGAGGGGCAGTTCTATGGGTGGTAAAAGCTTCTCACTGTGGTTGTCCTTTGGGGGCCTCTTGATTTTTCCCTTAACTCTGTCTAAGGCACTGTAGTCACTTTGTTAATATGTCTCTTTGGAGCCATGGGTGAATTCTGTTTCTACAGCCCAGAGCTGCTGAGAGAATTAAATGAGAGCACTCATGATAATGCCCTTAGCACTGCGCCTGGCTGGCCTCATTTTAACTCATTACTTTTCCCAAGCATTGCACCATGACCTTGTTTTGCAAGGGATGATTTTTGAGTCTGTTTCTGTCAACAGACTGGATCTGAAATGCAAAGACGTTTCTCAGCTGTATCCCCAGAGCTTAGCACAGAGCTCAGCACATTTGATGAGGATTTGATGAGTTAATGGTCCCGTTTGCCTCTGTGCAGTGCTGTCTTGCTCCCAGGAGGAGAAGAGGCAGGAGAATCTATAGGTTCCCTTGTGCAGTTGTTTAGGTTGTGCACTGCAAAAGTTGCCTGGCTCAGGAAACAAGGCTCAGATCAGCTGTGTTCTTCCCACCTTGCTTGCTCCAACAGAGAGAGGTGTTTTCCTAATTTGCTCAAAGGGGCTGCATGAATTAGTGGTTCCTTGGGTCTCTACCCCTAAACCTAGTTTTTATTCATTTACACAGGAGACTCCATGTTCCTGCCTATGTCCTGCCTCCCAGCCCCCTGAGTACCTACCTCCCTTTTCATTAGTCCTCTCTGCCTTCCAGGAAGCCAGCAGCTTCCCAAGGAAGCCCCCTAGCTTAAGAGAGGCCTGCAGAAACCAGTGGGGACAGGGCTTCCAAGAAAGTTTCCGGTAAGCCTGAGCACCAGAGCCACTGATCTTCCTGATAGATGGGGGCAGACAACAACAAGCGAGTGGTCAGGCCCAGGAGAAACCAGTTGTGGGCAGCTGCAGAAATAATGGCCCTGGACTCCAAGTGGACTAATAGGCAATTAGCGCCAGAGTGGCCCCATCCAGCCCCCAGCCCATTAAACACAGGATGACTTTAACCAAATCCTATCTTAAAGAGCTCTATTTAGAGGCAGCTTAATATAAATTGTTCCATAGAGAGGGGGAAAAAATCCCACCAATCCAGGCAAAAGAATAGTTCTTAGTGGGAGTTTCTGATAAGTGAGTTGGAGAGGCAGCCAGGCCGTTGAAAAGCTCTGCGGGGAAAGCAGTGGAGGCCGTCAGCTTTCAGTTCAGCCTGTTCTGTTTCCTTCTGTGCCGGGGCCTCTGCCTGGCCCCCGGTCTTTTTCATATTCGGAACCGAAAAGGCTACACTGTGCGCTGAGCAGCATCTCTGCCTCTGCACAGGGAGTCAGACCTGGTCATCCCGCATCACCGGAAGCGGGCCGCCCAGGGTCTAGGCCTGGATGGAGCATGAGTGTGAGACCCTGATCACACCCTTGTGCCATGGGTCCCTTTCCCTTTGCTCCCCCTCCCCAGTGAGGAGAGAGTACTGGTAATAAGGCCTCCCCTCTAGGTAGCACCCGAGCAGCTCACCTTTGACCGCACTCAGGAATCACCAGACCAGTTTTCCAAATGCTGATGCCCAGGCCATACCTTGAGATTCTGCTCAGCTTGTCTGGAGTGGTCCCCTAGTGTGGGCACTGTAAGCATTCCCCAGGTGCTTCCATATGCAGACAGGTTTGAGACCCACTGGTCCCCAAGGCCTGTCCTATACCCGCTCTCTTGCGTGGTTAACCACCCATATGGGGCTGGGAGACACCACAGAACTGCAGCGTTCAGAGTGGGTCCCCTGGACCAGCAGCCTCGGCATCATTTGGCGATGTCGTAGAAATTCATTTTCTCAGGCCCAGCCCTAGAGCTCTGGAATCAGAAACTCCTGGTGGGGCCCAGCAACACATGTTTTAACAAGCCCTCCAGGGGATTCTGATGTGTTCTAAAATTTGAGAATCCCTGCCGTAGAATAATGAAAGAATTATCCTTGCATTTCAGTGCTCTTCAAACTTTACCATGCACAGGACTCAAATTAAAATGTGAATTTTAATGCAGCTGGGGGATGGCCAAGGTTCTGCCTTTCAGACACGGTCCCAGGTGCTGCCACAGGTCTGCAGACCACACCTAGCAGCTAGGGTGTAGGTACGTTGACTGAGAGCTCGCTGTGTGCCAGGCACTGCGCTATGCCCCATGTTTGTGTCATCTTATTTCATCTTCCCAGAAGCACTAAGAGGTAGACATTATTATTTCTGAACAGCTTTATTGAAAGATAATTCACATTCCATAGAATTCATCCACTCAAAGTATACAAAGGCTTTGCGCCCCCATCACCACGATCAATTTTAGAACATTCTCATCCTTCTCAAAGGAGACACAGCTCCTCTTAACCATCACTCACCCTGGCCTAGGCAACCTACCTTCTCTATAGATTTACCTCTTCTGGACATTTCATCTAATTTTTTTATTAAATTCAATTAATTAACACATACAGTATTATTAGTTTCAGAGGTAGAGGTCAGTGATTCATCAGCCTTATATAACACCCAGTGCTCATTCCATCATGTGCCCTCCTTAATGTCCAACACCCAGTTACCCCATCCCCCCACACCCCTCCCCTCCAGCAACCTCAGTTTGTTTTCTATGATTAAGAGTCTCTTATGGTTTGTCTCCCTCTCTGAATTCATCTTGTTTTATTTCCCCCCACTTCCCCTATGTTCCTCTGTTTTGTTTCTTAAATTCCACGTATCAGAGAGATCATATGAGAATTGTCTTTCTCTGATTGACTTATTTCACTCAGCATAATACCCCTACTTCCTTCCATGTTGTGGCAAATGGTAAGATTTCATTTTTTTGATGGCTGAGTAGTATTCCATGATAATAGATAGAGATAGAAATACTTATATCTATATAGATATAGAAATATCTATATCTATTGATAGATATCTGTATCTATCTGTATCTATATCTATCTATCTATCTATCTATCTATCTATCTATCTATCTATCTATCCCCCACATCTTCTTTATCCATTCATCTGTCGATGGACATCTGGGCTCTTTCCATAGTTTGGTTATTATGGACATTGTTGCTATAAACATTGGGGTGCACCTACCCCTTCTGATCACTACATTTGTATCTTTGGGGTAAATACCCAGTAGTGTAATTGTTGGGTCATAGGGTAGCTCTATTTTCAACTTTTTGAGGAACTTCCATACTGTTTTCCAGAGCGGCTGCACCAGCTTGCATTCCCACCAACAGTGTAGAAGGTTCCCCTTTCTCTGCATCCTCACCAACATCTTGGACATTTCATTTAAAAGGATTCATCCAACATGTAGCCTTTTGTGACTGGCTCCTTTCAGTTAGCATCCTGTTTTCAAGGTTGATCCATGTTATAGTATATGTCAGTACTTCACGCCTTTCTCTGGCTGAATATCTTCCATTGTTGGGTAGATCACATTTTGCAGATCAATTTAATTGTTGATGGACACTTTGGTTGTTTGCATTTCGGGGGATCATGGTTTGTGCTGCTGTGGACACTGATACACAAACAGTTCCATTTTACAGATGAAGACACTGAGGCTGATAGCCACGAAACCCGGGCAAGGTCACTGACCGTTCAGGGAGGCGCTCTCTTCCTCCTTGCCACCTGTCTCAGAGGCCCAGGTGGTAGCACCGCTCAAGGTGATGGGGGGGGGGGGGGGGTGGGGAATGTTTGTTTCTGGAGAAGGAGTGGGCGGCTTGGGCCAAGCCCAAGAGGGTCACGTTTGAAAAGACAGGGGAGAGACAGATGGAGAGGAAGAGGGATATGGGGACGGGGATGGATGGGCCAGTGGTGTTTTCCTCCCACTCAGATCTGAGTCTTGGCTTGAGTCCTTCCTGGGGAACCTTGGGCAACTTGTTTAAGTCTAAGCCTCAGTCTCCCCAGGAGACAAATGATGAGTCTGCTATGAAGCTTGAATGGAGGAGGGGATGAGGATGGGAAAAGCATTCTTGGTCTGGATGAGGCACTCTGCAGTGTTGGCCTGGGTGGAGTTCCTAGATCAGGGGCCAGAGAGGCCTGTAATGCCCCTTGCTGAAGCCTGTCATGTAGGATCCAGGGAGAGAGAGACAGAGAGAGAGAGAGACACGTAGAGGCAGGCAGCGGGGGCGTCTGGTGGGGCGGGGTGGGGCGGGGCGGGCTGCCTGATTCAGAACAATGAAGCTTTTCACCTCCTCCCACAGCCATTTACCCAGCCCTGGGGGTAATTGCCACCATTTCAAGGCTGGGTAATGCTAGGCAGATTAGGGAGCGAGAGGCTTCCTCGGGTCGAGCAGGAACATTAAGCACAGTTGTAAATGTCAGCTGCTCCTAGCTGCCGGCCGGTCCCACCCCTTCTCCCCATTTTGGGGCCAGGCTGGGCCAGGCCCCGGGAGCTGCTTGGGCTACTGCACACCCCATACCTTATCCACCACCCCCTCTGCCCTTCGGGTACCTTCAGCACGGGGTTCACCCTGCTTCTATTGCTTTGTATATGCCCTTGGGCAAGTGTGTGCCTTAACCTCTCTGAGCCTCATCTGCAAAATGGGCACAACAGCAACACATTCTCAACCAAGTGTCTGTGGGCGTTTGCCACGGCCAGGCCCTATTTTATCCACCCAGCAACATCATGAGGGAGACCCTTCTGTTATCTTTGTGTATCAGAAGAGGACAGATAGATGAGGCCCCATCGTGGGCCTCAGTTTCCCATCTGCAGAACGTGGACTTTGGGCAAGAAGGGGAGACCTCCACTGGCGCTGTCAGGCCCCACAGTCTCTGATTGTCCTGAGGATAGGGGCAGAAATGCTGGGCATCAAGCAGGGCTGCGGGAGGCATCAGGAGCAAGGTTGAAGGAAAGCTTTTTCCAAAGTCAGCTGACATGCTTGCCGCTTGGAGCCCATCCTGCGTGACGGTGGCGGATGGAGGAAGCCAGGTGTCTGGGCTCCCAGCTGGGGCACCATCCTCGGTGATGGGGAGAAAACTGGGAAGGAAGGCACATGGCAAGCAGGGAAGCCAGACTGGAGTGTGAAGCTCTTACCCCACACTGGGAGCCCGGGGGGTCGAGATGCAGAGGTGGGGGACCTTGTCCACTGCGGTCTGCGGCTCACTGTCGCAGGTGACACCAGACGTGCGCTGCTCGGAGCAGGTGTCAGGCCTGTTTGTAGGCACGGTGGTGCCAGCATAGCTGGGGCCGGGCCCAAGAGGGTCACGTTTGGAAAGATGGGGGAGAGACAGACGGAGAGGAAGAGGGAGATGGGGACGGGGATGGATGGGCCAGTGGTGTTTTCCTCCCACCAGAAAAGCTGTGGGGTCCCTTCCTCAGGGCCTCTGCCCTGATCAGGAAGGTGAAGTCAGTCCCACTTGGGGCTGTAGGGCTGATGATTCCCAGGAACACAGAGGGGGTTCTCTATGTGGGTGTGAGAAAAGGGTTGGCGACCCCAGGGAGGAAACCAGACACCGGTCACCCACCCTTCCTTCTCCCAACTCTGTATTATATTTCAAACATATAAAAAGCTGGAAGAATTTCAGAGAACAGCCATATCCCCACCAGCTACCATCATTGATACTCTACTGCCCTCGTTTAATTATACATCTGTGCGTCTTTCCATCCCTCCAGCCACCCATCTTATTTTTTGATATATTTCAAAGGAAGCTGCAGACGTCAGGGTACTTTACCCCCCCACACACTTCACATGCCTGTCATTAACTGGAGGTGAGTATTTGTTAACAGTTCTTTAGTATTTTTTTTAAAAGATTTTATTTATTTATTAGAGAGAACGCGAGAGAGAGCATGAGCGGCGGGGCGAGGGCAGAGGGAGAAGCAGACTCTCCGCTGAGAGTACGCCAGGCTCGATCCCAGGACCCCGGGATCCCGACCTGAGCTGAAGGCAGACGCTCAACTGCTCAGCCCACCGAGCCACCCAGGCACCCCCCCAACTGTTCTTTTTTAAAAGGCAACATTTACATACAGTGAAATGGACAGTGTTAAAATTGACCCTGAAAGGGTAGCTAGCAATCACTGAGTCTTGACAAATGCACACTCTCGTATAGCTGGAGCTCCTTCAAGACATAGGGCATTACCATTGCCGGGAAAGTTTGCCCTCCTTCCTTCCCTCTTCCCTCCCGCTTAGAAAACAGCCCCTGTTCTGGTCTTTCCCACCATTGCCTGGTTTTGCCTGTTCTAGAACTTCATGTCTGTGGAGTCATGCAGCATGTGTCTTTTTTGTTGTTGTGGGGGAGGGAGCTGGCTTCTGCTGAGCATATTTATTTTGAGATCCATGCAGGTCGCCGTGTGGATTCATGGGTCATTCTTTTTACTGCTAAATAGTACGCCACTGTGTGATATCCTCCATTTGCTTACCCATTCATCTGTTGTTCCTTTGAGATGTTCTCAGTTTGGGGCGATTCTGAATAAACCTACCTCGAACATTTGTGCGTGAGTCTTCGTGTGGACATATGTTTGCATTTCTCTTGAGGAAATATGAGTAGAATTACTGGTCTTCTGTCTTTCACACAATCCAATAAAAAAAAAAAAGAAAGAGTGTGGGTAACCTAATTGCAGAAACTTCACTTGATCACCATCCCCTTGTCAAAAAGCTGCCCTCCCCGCCCCTCCCCTGCAGGACAGTCCTCTGTGAGCTGCCAAGGGTCTCTTGGCATTGAGACAGACCAGGTTCTAAGCCTTGCTCTACCACATGATCACTCTGTGACCTTAGGCAAATTTTTTACCTTAATAAAGCGAGGGCAGGTTTTTAACCTTAGTTCTACCTCTGCAAACTGGGTGCAATGATAGCAGTCGCCGGATGGATTTTGGGGAATCCTACATCCCCAAGAGAAGAGCTGTAAAATGCCCAGCCCAGGACTTGGCCCCACCATGTGTGATGGCTACCATGAATCTCTTCTCCCCACCTATTTATTTGTTTGTTTTCTTTCTTTCTTTTTGTTAGAGAGAGAGGAAGAGCGCGTGTGGGAGGGGCAGAGGGAAGTGGGAGAGAGAGAATCCTAAGCAGGCTCCATGCCCAGCACAGATGGAGCCCGATAAGGGGCTCGATCTCATAACCCTGAGATCAAAACCTGAGCCGCAATCAAGAGTCCCACTTAACCCACTGAGCCACTTAACCCACTGAGCCACCCAGGCGCCCCACTCTCCCCACCTATTTAATTCCATTTGTCTTTCAAGATCCAGTGTCTTCTCATTGAAGCCTTTCCTGAAAGTCTGTATAAACTGAAAAGCGCAGACACTCAACAGAATACTATGCATGAACCGCGTGATTCTATATGCTTTGCAAATAGTAGGTCATTTCATTTTCTCGATCCCACCATCACACAATTTAGCATCACGCCCATTCTGTAGGCACAGAGAGATTCAGTGATTTGCCCAAAGTCACAGGGCAAAAGTGAATGGTGAACCCAGGGCAGTAGATCTCTATGGGTTTGCAGATTCTGGATATTTCCATATAAACAGACTCACACAATATGTGGCCTTTTGTGTCTGGCTTCTCTTCCACATAACGCTTTCTAGGTCCATCCACGTGGCAGTGTCTGTGTGTCTACTTCTCCCTTCTCATGTGTGGGTAAGCGTCTGTTGCATGGATGGATGGACCCCATTCTGTCTGTCCGTGCATCTACCAATGCACATCTGGCTCGGTGCCACCTTCTGGCTCTGGCAATCAATGCCACTGTGAAGATCTGTGTACACACTTTTCTCCGAACACCTGGTTTGAATTCTTCTGGGCGTATCCCTAGGAGTGGAATTGCTGGTCATGCGGTAATTCGGTGTCTAGCTTTTTGAGGAGCTGCCAAACCGGGAGCTGTTGTTGGGCGCTCTTGGGTTGTAGCCGAAGACACAGGTGATGGAGTAGAGGAGGGCTTCCCAGTGCCCGGGGCATCTTACTGAATGGGACACAGTAAAACAGCGTCACCGAATTTTCACCATCATCTCTGTGTCCTGCCAAGTCCCTTCCCACGCTGGGCATCTTGGCCGAGTCAGCTTGGGAAACCAAGCCTCCCTCCCCTTCTACCCCTGAGCCCCACGGCACATCTTCCTCCCAGCAGGACTGTCCTCTGGCCCTGCGGGGGGGTCCCGCCAGAGATGGGGTGAGGGTGGCAGTACCCCTACCCCACACCCAGCAGGGCCGGGCTGTTTGGAAGCGGGCAAGGGGCATTACTGTGCCCTCCCACGCCGAGGGTGTCAGGGCTCCCCCCCACAGGTCCACGCCCAGCCCACCCGCCTTCCACTGTCAGACCTGGGAATGCAGCCGAAGGCCTGCGGACCTGACCGCACTCAGCAGAACGGGAGGAAAGAAGGCTGGGGAGGTGCCTGCAAGTTCAGTCATTCACTCAAGCAACGGGGCATGTTTACTGCATGCAAGCATCCCACAGGTATGTCAGGGAGACAGTGTTGGGCAAAACAGGCTCAGTCCCTGCATCATCTTTGAGGCTCAGTGAGAAATGAACCCGCAGGGCCCCTTGCTCGAGATGAGGGCAGCAGAGGCCCTTCTGACTGTACACAGACAGAGGCCCTTGAAGCCGGCGCTGGTCCCTGCCCCCCAGCGCGTGCGCTTCTAGAACCCCATCCCTACCCAGTGTGCGGGGAGCAGGGGCGTGAGGGCTGCCCGTGGAAATGGCAGCAAGAATGTGGGGCAAGAAGAGACTTGGAAGACTAGGTCCTGTCCCCACTTGAGAGATGGAGAGATGGTGGTGGACCTGCCCCGGGGGGCTGTGCGGGGCTGTGACTTCTTGCAGGCTCCTGGGAGGGGGTGTGAATGGGGCCCAGTGTGATTCTCTATGCCTGAATGGATATATGCTGTGAAGAAACCAGCAAGACTGGTCGGTCCTGCCAGTAAAATGAGGAACAGGTGACACACGTCCCCAGGGCTCCAACAGCAGCCCCACGATTTGCTTCACATGCTTCAAAACAGCTTTCAGGACCGACACTCGGATCTGTCTGCAGCTTCCAAGCACACAAAGATGGATTCCTTGGGACCACGCAGTTCTGTCTCTGGTTGGGATTTCTTTCTTAAAAATGGAGGTAAAATGCACCTGATGTGAAATGTACCGTTTCGACTATTGTATGGTGAACCATTCACTGGCACTCAGCGCACATCTGCCTCGCTCTCAAATGTTCTCGCCTCCCCAAAAGCAAGCTCCGTCCCCATTAGCAGCCTCCCCATCCTTGTCCCCCAGCCCCTGTCCCCACGGATCTGCCTGTTTTGGATACTTTGTACACACGGGGTCCTTCCATATCTGGCTGGGTTTCCAGTGACCCCGGCTTCCATGTGTCGAGCAACTGTACCTCCAACGTGCACTGAGCATTTCCACCCACACTGTCTCGTTTCATCCTCACGCGATGGCAGGCACATGTCACAAGGGGAGAGGGCCAGGCCTCGGAGAGCCGGGGGGGGGCACACAAATCCAGGTCTGCCCCCTCTGAAGTCCGCCCCCCAAGACGCTGTCCCCTCTTCAGAACTCCAGGGGGGTAAGAGGCTGGGATGAACATGCGAAGCCAGGCCAGCTTCTTTGTCTACAAAACGGGGCCAAGAATCCTCCCCCGGTGCTTCTCAGGTCCTCGCGGGGCCCAAGGCTCTGAGAGATGTGAGGATGCTTTGTGAGCCGAGGGACGTCCTGTCCCGATGGGCGTCATCATCCCAGAATACAAGGGCCTCTGTCCCTGCTCAGATCAAGGCCCTGTCCTCTCGGAGTGGACAGATGAAGCCATTAGTCCCTCGGGGAGGAGGAGCCCATGTGGGATGCCCCTACTTGAGGTGCAGTCAGGTACTGGCATCCACTGTGACGTGAGGCTTATCTGAGGACATGAGCCTGAGAGAGACTCAGGATCTGGCTCCTGAAGAGGAGGGAGGGAATGGGGTGAGGCCGGGGCTCCGTCATCCTGGGCCAGGACCTCCCACGCACAGACACCTTGGATTCTGTACAAGCTGCATGTAAGATCTACTCAACAATGAACTATTTTTCAGAAAGAAAGACCACACAGAAACCCATACACGAATGTTCATAGCAGCATTATTCACCATAAAAGAGCCAAAAATGTGGAAAGAACCCAAATGTCCACCAGCGTGAATGGATAAACAAAATGTGGTCTATCCATACAATGGAATATCCTTAGAAAGGAAGGAACTTCTGCCACATGCTAACATGAAATCGTTATGCCCAGTGAAGGAAGTCAGCCGTAGAAACCCAAGTACTACACGATTCCATTCATACGAAAGGTGCAGAATCAGCAAATGCATAGAGACTGAAAGTAGATGAGCCATTGCCATCAGATAGCTACTGTGAGCAGGGTTTCTTTTTGGGGTGAAGAAAATGTTATAAAACTGGTGATGGTTGCACAACTCTGTGGATATCTTACAAATTATCAAATCGTATGCCTTAGGTGGGTGAATTGTATGGTATGCGAATTATATCTTGATACTACTGTTTATTTTTTTTAAAGATTTTGATTTATTTATTTGACAGAGAGAGAGACAGCGAGAGAGGGAACACAAGCAGGGGGAGTGGGAGAGGGAGAAGCAGGCTTCCCGCTGAGCAGGGAGCCCGATGCGGGGCTCGATCCCAGGACCCTGGGATCATGACCTGAGCTGAAGGCAGACGCCTAACAACTGAGCCACCCAGGTGCCCCATAATGTCTTTTTTTTTTAATTTTATTTATTTATTTGACAGAAACACAGTGAGAGAGGGAACACAAGCAGGGGGAGTGGGAGAGGGAGAAGCAGACTTCCCGCTGAGCAGGGAGCCCGATGCAGGGCTCAATCCCAAGACCCTGGGATCATGAGCTGAGCCAAAGGCAGACGCTTAACGACTGAGCCACCCAGGCGCCCCTCTATATTCATTTTTATCAGGTCTTTAATTATGTAAGAAAATGAAAACTTCTCAATATTAAAGGAGCTAAATTTTGCTAACTGTATAACCTTCTGTAGAATCTCCTGTGGCCACCTTGGTGAAACAGATAATAAAGTTTTAAGTTTTGTAATGATCTGTGATCCTATGTAGGCACGTGCCTTGAAACCTTCTGAGATGTTTCTTGGTTGGTTGGTTGGTTGGTTGGTCAGTCGGTCGGTCGGTCGGTTGGTTTGGCTGGCTGGCTGGCTGGCTGGCCAGCTGTTCATTCCTTCATTCATTTATTTTCAACAGATGCCCAGAAAATCAAATCCTAAATAGAGTCTCTTGACTAATTAATCTAGTCTATTTGGTATGTTAAGTTACATGGGAAGCACTGTCAAACAAACAGTGATAAGCCTTCTTAGATTACATTATGTGCGTAAATGCTGTAACTGTTCCAAAAATTATATGAAATTCCCAAAGGGTTTTTTTTTTTTTAAGAATTTATTTATTTGAGAGAGAGCGCGCGCGCGCGCGCGCGCGCGAGAGAGAGAGAGAGAGAGAGAGAGAGAGCAAGAGAGCACCAGCAGGGGGAGGGGCAGAGGGAAAGGGAAAAGCAGGTTCCCTGCTGACGCAGGGCTCAAAATCCCAGGACCCTGGGGATCATGACCTGGACCAAAGGCAGCCGCCTAACCGACTGAGCTACCCAGGTGCCCATAAAGTTTTTGTTTATTTGTTTTAGATTTTATTTATGTATTTGACAGAGAGAGACACAGTGAGAGAGGGAACACAAGCAGGGGGAGTGGGAGAGGGAGAAGCAAGCTCCCACTGAGCAGGGAGCCCGATGCGGCGCTCGATCCCAGGACCCCGGGATTATGACCTGAGCCGAAGGCAGACGCTTGACGACTGAGCCACCCAGGCGCCCCAACACTACTGTTTAGAAAATAAATCAAAGACTTGCTAACGACTCCGCCCCCCTACCCTCTTTATCCTTGACAGTGGGGTGGTTTACAGCCATCCCTTTTCCTCCCTCAGTCCCCTGCTTTGCTTATTTGCTCCACACAGACCTTCTCATATGCCGGATCCGTGGTTGAGAGATTCCCTGCTAAGCACCATGCCCTTGCAAGGGTCCTGCATCCGGGCCACCCGCCACCCACCACATGTGGCATAGGGTGACTTCCCACAGGCCTGAGGGGCAGTGTCCCAAGAGCCCTGCCCTGTGGCCTGGCTGGTTCCGAGAAAGAACTTTCACCCTGAGGTTTGTGTCCCAGACAATACAAGCAGAACCCCATGAGAGCTCAAAGGGGTCTACCATCCCCATTTTGCAGATGGAAAAGGCCAAGTGGTACAGTGCCCACAGCCACCCTGTAGGTGGTAGCTGAGCTGGGCAAGGGGAGCCTCTTGATCCCAGAAGTAGACAGCCTCAGGGGGCTCCAGACCGCCTCCCACCTCCCTCCACACCCCCACATCTCCGCTCCTGCTCTGAGCAGGATTCAGTTCGAGTTAATTACCAACCCCTTTCTGGGGAGCTAATAGTGGGGGGCCGAGTAGGGCTGGCACTCTCCTCCATTGCCTCCACTCAGTTCAAGAATCACCTCTTTTTAGGGCCATTTGCATTTTAATAGGGAACCCAAAAGGGTTCTCTAAGGGTAGAGTTTTAGAATCTGACTAGCTGGGTGTCTCGCACAGGCTGTGCGTTGCAAGCCCACAAACAGTTGCCTAAACACACTTCTCGCCAATGAACACTCTTGTTTGGTCAGGAAGGTGGGGAGAATGTATTCAGATCCTCTATTGGTCTGCCTCAGAGACTAAACTCACTGCCCCAAACTAACCTCCCCAAGGGATCTTTTGTTCCCAGAGCTCATGGCAGGTGGAGAAAAGGAACATTGCCTGCTCCTCGGGGATCTTGGCCAAGTGCCTCATGGTGTCCTGGACACAGAGGCGGTTTCTATCCCAAGGATGGGGCGGCAGGTGGAGGGACGGCCGCACAGGTGTCTAAGCCTCAGCAGGATGAGGAGGGCAGGGGCTGAGCTAGGACCTGGTTCCGCTCGGGGGACTCGATGATAAGTAGCGTAGGAGGGTCTTGGGAGCCGGGTGCCTCGTTGTTGGAGGACAGAGTTAGGAATATGGAAAGGGAGAAACCCAGATGAACCCTGAGATGCTGGCTCGTGAGGGGTAACACAACATGCCACCCCAAATATGCCACTTTGGCAGAAGGATTATTTTGAGCTGAAGGCAATTGAGAGAAGCAGATACCAAAAAGCACTCTGCCATCCCCCTACTTGCTTAAAAATAATACACAAATTTGTTAAGGTGCCCCTCTCCCCTCTCTACGAGGAAGGACAGAAGTTAATCACCAGAGACAACTCCAGACCCTTATCAATCCAGAGAAGGCACCAGAGGAATCCACATAATAAACCTCACTAACTGGGCTTTATCTTCTGTTTCCCCATATATTTACCTTCCCACAATTCGCTCCCCTAGTAGTTCAAAGTCCTTTTCCTTTGTCTTGTCACTTATCTGTAAATTTACTGTCCTTTTGTTAACATGCCACGTGAGCACGAGTTCCACCCCTTTTTGTTACTCATCTCCAGATGTGTATGCTGGATGTACCTGCTAATAAACTCCTGGTTTTTTTGTTTTTGTTTTTTTTTCTTGTTAACCTGTCTTTTGTCAGTCTAATTTACAGAGCCCCAGCTGGAAAACCTAGGAGGGCAGAGGGAAAAAAAACGTTAAATTTTCCTTCCCTGCACTTGGAAATGAAGGCTTCCATGTAAACTCATGGTTTTCAGTATACATCGGTAGATATGGGAATAACGGAATAACTATGCACATATTATTAACAAAGAAGCAACAGACTCAAAATGGAGCTGCTTGTGCTAAGCCCCATGTCAGAAAAACATGACTTAATATCTAACTTAAATGTAGTTTCAGCCTAGACCATGAATGTAACCTTTAACCCATCAATCTGGAATTACTCATTATTTTCATGGGTCTATTTCTGGGCTCTCTAATCTGCTGATGATTGTTTTAAGCCACCAAGTTGGAGGTAATTTGTTGCACAGCAGGAGATCATCGTGGGACTGAGTATTTCACTCTCCCCACATCCTTCCGTCAGCACCTCCCAAGTCAGCAGCCTGCACCCAAGCCCTCGCCTCCTCTCTGCCTTCGGAGGAAGCTCCAGCCAAGACAGGTTGGTCAGCGGGAACTTAGGGACGACATGATGTCCCTCCCCAAAGGACTGGCAACATGGTGGCACGGTCATTCCACCAAATCCAATATTGCCGCAAACTTGAAGAACTACCACCACCTCCACTAGCTTGGAGGGATCCCTCACACGTAATGTGACATGGAAAAAAGCTACAGGAGGATAAATCCAGTGGGATGCTCTTTAGAAGATGTATGTAAGCACAGAGTGGTAAGAGGTAACGTTTACGGACATATATGCACGGAACGTAGAAGCATGAAAGCACTCACGAGAATAACAAATCCCAGAATCCCAGCAGTGGTCACATCCAGGTTCAGAGGGAGGAGGGGTGGGGCTGGGAGGGGCACAGAGGGGCTGCCGCTGGATTTAATTTCTTTATGTAAAATTGAAACAAAGGGGCGCCTGGGTGGCTCAGTCGGTTAAGCGTCTGCCTTTGGCTCAGGTCATGATCCCAGGGTCCTGGGATCGAGCCCCACGTCTTAGGGCATCCTGCTCAGCGGGGAGCCTGCTTCTCCCTGTCCTCCCCGCTCATGCTCTCTCTCGCTAGCTCTGTCTCTCAAATAAATAAATAAAATCTTAAAAAAGAAAAAAAAAAAGGAAAAATTGAAGCAAGTATGAAGAAGATAAAACTCGTCCGTGAGTATGCGGGTGTTCGTCATGTTATTTTCTGCTCTGAGCTGTGTGTTTGTTGTATGTAATGACAAAAATGAGTGCTGTGACTGATATGAGGAATTCTTAATTGCAGGAAACAAACTGAGGGTTGCTGGAGTGGGGGGTGGGGTGGGAGGGATCGGGTGACTGGGTGATAGACACTGGGGAGGGTATGTGCTCTGGTAAGCACTGTGAATTGTGCAAGACTGTTGAATCTCAGATCTGTACCTCTGAAACAAATAATGCAATATATGTTAAGGAAAAAAAAAGGAAGAAGAAGAAGGTAGCAGGAGGGGAAGAATGAAGCGGGGGAAATCGGAGGGGTAGACGAACCATGAGAGACGATGGACTCTGAAAAACAAACTGAGGGTTCTAGAGGGGAGGGGGGTGGGAGGATGGGTTAGCCTGGTGGTGGGTATTGAGGAGGGCACATTCTGCATGGAGCACTGGGTGTTATGCACAAACAATGAATCATGGAACACTTCATCTAAAACTAATGATGTAATGTATGGGGATTAACATAAGAATAAAAAAAAATTAAAACTCAAAAAAAAAAATGTTATTTAAAAAGAAACTGTCCTAAAAAAAAAAAAAAAAAAATGAGTGCTGTGAATTGCACTACTGGGTATTTACCCCAAAGATACAAAAGTAGGGATTGCAAAAGGGTAAGTGCACCCGACGTTTATAGCAGCAATGTCCACAATAGCCAAACTGTGGAAAGAGCCAAGATGTCCATCGACAGATGAATGGATAAAGAAGATGTGGTATATATACACAATGGAATATTATGCAGCCGTCAAAAGGAATGAGATCTTGCCATTTGCAACGACGTGGATGGAACTGGAGGGTATTATGTTGAGCGAAATAAGTCAAACAGAGAAAGACATGTATCATATGACCTCACTGATATGAGGAATTCTTAATCGCAGGAAACAAACTGAGGGTTGCTGGAGTGGGGGGGGGTGGGAGGGATGGGTGACTGGGTGATAGACACTGGGGAGGGTATGTGCTCTGGTAAGCGCTGTGAATTGTGCAAGACTGTTGAATCTCAGATCTGTACCTCTGAAACAAATAATGCAATATATGTTAAGAAAAAAAAAGAAGAAGAAGAAGGTAGCAGGAGGGGAAGAATGAAGGGGGGGAATCGGAGGGGTAGACGAACCATGAGAGACAATGGACTCTGAAAAACAAACAGGGTTCTAGAGGGGAGGGGGGTGGGAGGATGAGTTAGCCTGGAGGATGGGTTAGCCTGGTGGTGGGTATTGAGGAGGGCACGTTCTGCATGGAGCACTGGGTGTTATGCACAAACAATGAATCATGGAACACTACATCTAAAACTAATGATGTAATGTATGGGGATTAACATAAGAATAAAAAAAATGAGTGCTGTGAATTGTGTAAGACTGATGAATCATAGACCTGTACCCCTGAAACAAATAATACATTATATAGTAATTAAAAAATAAAAATAAACATAAGGTTAGATCCTAAAAAATAAGTAATAGATAAACGATGAATGTGACACACAGAGGGGACTGGGGTGTTCTGATGCCATGTGAGGCCCTGGTTTTGGGGCCTTCCAGAGGGAGGCCTGACTTCATTCCTGCCCTTGTGTTCAGAACCACAAGACCTCTTGTATCTGCAAATGTCCCGTTTCGCTTCAGCCACAGTGAGTGGCTAACCCCCTGGCCGAGCACAGAGCAGTACCCAGGAGGGGCCTGATGCATTTGAGCCACTTGTCCCAGAAAGGCACCCCAGGCCTTTGACCAAAGCACAGGAAGGGAGATGAGAGACTTCCACGCACATAGGCGTTCACTCTGCCCAGAGTCTACTGCCTCCCACTCAACGCTTGCTATTTCGGCAGCCCTCCAAAGCCATTAGTTACAATAACTCCCCTAAGTAGGCCACAGTGATTATCCCCCTTTTAGGGGAAATAACAATAATAATAACAATAATTGTGCTGCCACAGGTTGGTATTTAGTGTTCTGCTCTTCTCCGAACTGCTTGGACACTTGACAGGCCCATGTTGGAATGAAGCTGTTCAGAGAGGCAGGGGGTTGGCATTCCACGTACTAATTTTCTAGAAGGATCGGAGTTTCAAGGAGGATAAACGAATCCTCCATCCTCCCCCAAGGTCACACTGGACTTCTGTGGGGGACGCAGGGTGCCTCAGAGATGGAGGCCTCCCTTACCCCCCACTCTCATCGCCCACTCCACAGGGTGTGAGGTGGGCTTCCAGTAGGGGGTGAGTTCCATTTAACCGTTGTGTGGGCCAGTGTTGTTCCTCTCTGCCCAGGCTCTGGCATCAGCACCACCTATCGACTCCCTTCTGCCAGGGAATGTCTCCCCTGTCCCTCCACATGGTTCTGGGGAGGCTGCCAGGCACAGCTCACCTGCTGCAGGACTGAGCAGCCCATCGAAATGGGAACATGAGACACATTTTCCAAAAAACGCATTAGAAGTTGTAAATCCAGGCTGCAGCTAGAAGTGGAAAAAAATCTGAGTGTCACAGTGGACCACAAGATAAATTCAAGTCAGCCAGATAATGCTGCCTTTTAAGAAAAACAAGTAGGCAGGGCTCCAGGTGGGAACATAATGTTTGGGGACAAACAAAGCTATTCTTATTATATTCCCCCACAGCTGCAGGAGAGGGGGCACATCAGAAGAACAATGAAAATGGCTGAGCACTTGAAGGAAGAGGAATTGTTAAGAGGTCAAAAGTTTGTGATGAGGAGCAGAGAAAACCAGAGCCTCTGCCCAACCTGGACCTGCACAACCCTGAGAGCGAGCACCTCCTTGTCCCCCCAAGTCTGGCCCTGACCCCCCTCACCTGTAGCATGTTCACCTGAAATTAGAATCAAACCTATGCATCTGAAATCCTCCTGATGTATACTTTCAATATCTTACAATTTTGTCATTTATACCTCAATAAAGCTGGAGACAAAATCAGAATCAGATCCCCAGACATCTGCCCACCAGTTCCTGGGGGGCTGATACCATGTCTTAGCTACCACTACTTATTTTTTGGGGGATGGGAAGATGGAGGTGCAGAAAGACACACAAGCTTGCCTACAGGTCGCACAGCTGGCTAGGGGACTCTGGGGCCCTTGAACCCAGGTGGCCTGGCGCTGGAACCCTCACCACTGTTCTACCCTGCCCTCCCAGCTCCCCCTCTGCACCCTGCTCACACTCTCCCGGGAGCCTGACTCTGGGTCCTGAACCTGTGGGCTCTGGTTCTTAAAGCTGATGAGGTCCCTCTCCTCGCACTCCTGCGTGGTCTCTCTGCTCGCACCCCTGCCCTGTCCCTGCAGCCTGCCCCCATGCCAGAAGAGGAAAGGGTCCAGTTAAAAGCAGAGTCCTTCCTCCCCTGCACAAAGCCCTCCCAGAGTTCCCACCTCCCTCAGGATAGCCAGAGTCTTCACACCGGCCAGACAGGTTGAGGTGCCCGGGCCACCGTTTTCCTTCTGGTCTGGTTGCATGCATGTTCTGCCTGCTGATAATGCCCCGGCCTGAGAGCTCACAGTCCTGCCTCGGGGCTGTTATATTGGCTGTTCCCTACTCCGCTATGCTTTTCCACCAGACATCCACAGACCTTGACCCTCACCTCCCGTAGGAAGAGAGGCAGCTAGCTTGGGGACCGCCATCAGGAGCCCTGTGATGTAGCCTTGCCCTGTTTTCATCCTCCTACCACCATGTGCATGGTCAGGACATTCCCCGAAGGGCCTGCAGCCCCTGGGAGATCAGCCAGGATAAGATCCTCACAGGAGACCATGAACACCATAGCACCCAGAGGTGGGCATGCCTTTCCCATGAAATCAGGCCAGAGGAGCTTCCAGGGGCCTCTTCCCCCAAGTTTTTCTTGCCTCCCCGGTCTCCTGAATCACCCTGGGGTGGGAAAACCACCCAAGGGGACCCAGAGTTGCTAAGCTCCTGGCCCCAACCTGTCATCCTCGAGGGGCCTTTAAGAGGTTCACAATTTCCAGAGCGCGGTGTCCATGACGCAGATGCACCTGTATGGCTGGGCCTCCCAGCTCGGTTAAGAGGTGTAAGTATGCCCGTGGGGTCTGTCTCGTGGTCAGATTTAATCTCAGACACCCCCCAGGCAGGTGTGAAGGGAAGGAAAGACTGTGTAACCTGTGCACTGCGAGCATGTGGGTGTGGGTGTGTGAGGTCCAGATGGAGAGTGTTTACCCAGGAGCCTCTGCTCCGTGACAGGGCACATGTGCGTGTACTGAGCGTGCTCGAGAGGCCGCAGGGGCCCATCCCAGGTGAACAGCACCCTGAGAGGAGCAGGGCTGGGAGCCGGTAGGGGCCTGATCGGGCGTCTGAGCTCCAAATCCTGGGTCTGGAGGACAGAAGGGAGTTCTCAGGAGCCACTGGAAGGTGCTGATGTTCCAGAAAAGCTTGAGCATAGGAGGCTAGAACTCCTGAGGGCGGGGGGCAGGGTGGATAAGGCCAGAAGCTGCGAGGTGGGGGTGGGGGCTGGAGAGTCATTTACACCAGCAGGTGCACCGGCAGGCTGGGGGGTGACCCATGGCCACGGGCGGTGTTCATAACTTTTGGAGCCTAGGTCCAGCGGGTGAAGATCCACAGGGGAGAAGGAAGGTCACAGGTGAATGTAGAAGAATGGCAGGGCTGCCTTTGTACTGGGGGGGGGGGGGCGGTGAGTGAGGGCCACACCCCGCCAGTGCCCACAAGATGCCCATATGTGAACTATAAAATGCATCCCCTGAAGGTAGATGCCGTCCCAAGGGTGCAGGGCTTGGAAGACAGCGTGAGCTCGATTCCCACTACCACTGCCACCTTGGAAGGATGGTGTTGGACCGGGCACCTGCACAGCTGGTCATGGCAGCCCTGGGGGTGGCAGGGCTCCTGGAGACCCACGGACCAAGATCAGCTGTGGTGTGAATGTGGGAGTTGGGGGCACCTGGCGGCGTCTTGGGAAGGCCTGGAGACATGCAGTCTGGTTCATCACAGCGGTCGCACGTGCCCGGCAAGGCTCCAGAGCGACAGCCCCACACCTGGGGCTGAGGTCCACCCACTCACTCCTGTGGGACCAGCACAACTCGGGAGCCTCGGGTCTGCACCCTGAGCTGGGAAAGCGGCGTCTCCATACAATGGAATGTTAGCAGCCATAAAAAGACAGACCTTGAAGACGTCATGCTAAGTGAGAGACAAGAACAAAGTCACACAAGAACAAATATTGTGTGATAGTGTTTCCGCGAGATGTTCCTAACAGGGAAATCCATCGACCTAGACAGAGGTGCTGGTCGCCCAACACTGCAAATGCGTGAAATGTCACTGGGTTGTGCACTTTCAAATGGCTGATTTCATGTTGTGTGAATTTTATCTCAATTTAAAAAAAACTGATCAAGAAAGCAAATGGGGGCGCCTGGGTGGCTTAGTCGTTAAGCATCTGCCTTCGGCTCAGGTCATGATCCCGGGGTCCTGGGATCGAGCCCCACATCAGGCTCCCTGCTCCGCGGGAAGCCTGCTTCTCCTTCTGACCCTCCCCCTGCGTGTGTTCCCTCTCTCACTGTGTCTCTCTCTCTGTCAAATAAATAAATACAATCTTCTAAAAAAAAAGAGAGAGAAAAAGAAAGCAAATGAGCAGTGACCCCAGCAATCTATAGAGCTAGTCACAGACTAGGGCAGGGTTCAAACGATTTACCAGCTGCTACTGCAAGAGCACCGAACAAGCCGATCCTTCCCTGATGGCTAGTGGGATACCCTGTGGCTCTGGTTTCAGGTTTGGGCTATGAATTTCTAAGTAGGAACGTTTTCCAGTGTTTACTCCCTGCTGAGCATCAGCCCTGGGTCAGGCCCTGTGGGTCAGTCGAGGCAGGCTCCTGGAGGGGCTCTGGGTAGGAGGAAGGACTGAAGGGCTTCAGGATTCTGCAGGTCAAACCAACAAGCAAGGTGGAGTGGACTCATGGTGAGCCCTGGTTCCAGCCAGGCCGGGGATTTAAGTTCAGCCCTTTCACCTGCTGGCCGAGTGGATGGGTCTTGCAAGGTTCCTGAACCTCTACTTCCCCAGTGGCCAAAGGGAGCCAAGGCTTCCCACCCAGCAGAGGGTGAAATGAGAAAACCACGAAGAACCTGGGCCCCGAGAGGCAGGTCGCGGAGGGCAGGTGTCTAGCTAGTCGGCCTGCCTCGGATTATTTATCAGAAGCAGCCGGAAAAGAGGCTCTAGTGCCTAGAATAGCAACGGGCCATCCAAACAGAGGTTTTAAAAATATGCCCGGGAAAAATCAACTTCCTTGTGTCCACACTCAGCCTCAGCTGTAGTCACAGGGAAACATCAGAAGCCTAGGCCAGTGGGCCTGGAGGATGTTTGTAGAGGGCACCACCCCAGAGCCCCAGTCTCCCGCCCACTCTGAGCTAAGTGGCCATGAGCGCCTCTCCGAGGCTCCCATGCTCCCCCTCCCTCGCCCCCCCCCCCAGCACGCAAATTTCCTCCCTCTCTCTGCACTCTGAGGGCAATTTGGCAGCCCCTGCCTCTCAATTAACACTGCAGATTCGAAATAAGGGTTTGGGGGAAAGAGGCGGGGGGAGAGAGAAGAAAACCAAGCTGCACATTGGCAGCCAGGGGAAGCCACCTGCTTCACTGGGGCAGTGAAACGAAAGGACCCCAGGGCCAGGGGTAGGGTGGGGGCACATCCTCCCTGTCCCCACCTCACCCCCTGCGCCCATCCATGCACTGCCGCCCATCCCTACCCCGGGAGGCTGGCACGCCCAGAGCCCCCTACACTCTGGCTGCCCATGGGGTCTGGCCAGGGGAAGGAATGATGCAGGATGCGCAAGTTTGGGGTGCTTATCCACCCTCTCGCTGCCAGGCCGAGGGCCAGTGGGGGCTCTGTTGTCTGCCGAAGACTGCTGCTCTTCCTGGGGGCCGGTATGTGCTCCTTCTTCTTACCCTTCAGGCCTAGGGATGGTGGCAGCCCCCACTTTTGCCGGCCCTAGGGCACACTGGTTTCCTCTGGTGGTGCTTACTGGTACAGCCCTATTAGACATTCCGCCGTCACCCATTGCAAGTGTGAGCTCCCTGTTTCCGGCCAGGACCCTGCCTGCTGGCCCCGTGAATGCCAGGGTGGGTAAGGATTGGCTCCCAAAGGAGAGTGGCTACCTTGGGGCCCTATTGCCAAGGGTCTGCCAGGCTGTGCCTAGCCAGCCCCTCAGCAGGCAATCTTTCTGGACGGTGACCAGTGACCAATGACTCTAACCTATGCAACAACAAGGGCCAGGGCTGAGGTCTGTCCACGTAACACCTTATGCATTTGGGCTTAATTTGCCCGACTACCTGAGAAACGGGCACTGTCATTCCCATTTTCTAGAGGAAGAGACTGAGGGTCCGAGAGGCTATAGAACTGGCCCAAGGTCTGGAAGGTAGGCGGTGTCAGCTGGGCTTGAAGCCACATCCCCATCTCCTAACCCCAAACCCCTCTGATTGTCCTTCCGGCCACCCCTGAGGAAATCCAGAGTCGGGGCAATGAGGCGGATTTGTTGGTGTTGGCATCCCACAAAGCTCTGACCCGCAAGCCCGAGGCAGCATGGCGACTGTGTCGCCAATGTGGGCCTCAGTTCCCCAGCCAGAAAACAGGGCGTGTAGAGCCCCGTAGGGGTTGTTATGAGGGCAAACGGAGGTAGCTGCGGCATCAGGGAAATCCAAATCAAAACCTCAATGAGATACCACCTCACACCAGTCAGAATGGCTAAAATTAACAAGTCAGGAAACGACAGATGTTGGCGGGGATGCAGAGAAAGGGGAACCCTCCTACACTGTTGGTGGGAATGCAAGCTGGTGCAGCCACTCTGGAAAACAGTATGGAGGTTCCTCAAAAAGTTGAAAATAGAGCTACCATATGATCCAGCAATTGCACTACTGGGTATTTACCCCAAAGATACAAAAGTAGGGATCCGAAAGGGTACGTGCACCCCGATGTTTATAGCAGCAATGTCCACAATAGCCAAACTGTGGGAAGAGCCAAGATGTCCATCGACAGATGAATGGATAAAGAAGATGTGGTGTATATATACAATGGAATATTATGCAGCCGTCAAAAGGAATGAGATCTTGCCATGTGCAACGACGTGGTTGGAACTGGAGGGTATTATGCTGAGCGAAATAAGTCAAACAGAGAAAGACATGTATCATATGACCTCACTGATATAAGGAATTCTTAATCGCAGGAAACAAACTGAGGGTTGCTGGAGTGGGGGGTGGGGTGGGCGGGATGGGATGACTGGGTGATAGACACTGGGGAGGGTATGTGCTCTGGTAAGCGCTGTGAATTTTGCAAGACTGTTGAATCTCAGATCTGTACCTCTGAAACAAATAATGCAATATATGTTAAGAAAAAAAAAAGAAGAAGGAGGAGGTAGCAGGAGGGGAAGAATGAAGCGGGTGAAATCGGAGGGGTAGACGAACCATGAGAGATGATGGACTCTGAAAAACAAACTGAGGGTTCTAGAGGGGAGGGGGGTGGGAGGATGGGTTAGCTTGGTGACGGGTATTAAAGAGGGCACATTCTGCATGGAGCACTGGGTGTTATGCACAAACAATGAATCAGGGAACACTACATCTAAAACTAATGATGCAATGTATGGGGATAATATAAGAATAAAAACAAAAACAAAAACGGAGGTAGCTGGTGCAGAGTTGAGTGTCGGGGACGAAGTGAGCATTCAGTAAAGGGTGGTTTCCATCCCCCTCCCCCACCTCCCTCCCGCCTCATGCTTGTTTTGAGGATCCAAGGCACTGCGGACCGGGAAAGGTCTCCAGGACTCAGCTGGCAGCATCCGGGAAATGGGAAGCATTGTACCGACTGTGTCTCCGAGTCCCCGACTCCAAGACGGCGGGAGATTAAGGCTCAACACTGGAAGGCCCGTGGGTGCGGCTGTGCGACCCCTCTTACCCACGTGGCGGGGACAGCTCAGGCCGCAGAAGTGAGGGGGCTTGTTCCGTTCTGGATGTTTTTCCAGAACTAGGAACCAGGAGACCGCGCGATGTGGGGGAAGAGGAAGCCAGGTCTCCTGCAGAGGTGGCCCCAAGAAGCACTACTGGGCTCCCACAGGCACGAGGCGTTTCCGTCTGGCCCTCCCCGTGACCTAGTTTCAGTTCTCGATGAGAGATGGTGCACAAAGCACGAATTGCTTTAAACCAGAGTCAGTTCTGACAGGTCAGCCAGCAGCAAGATGAGCTTGGGGGGCCATCCCCAGGTGGGTCTGCTCCTGGTGGGTGGAGAATGCGCATGGTGGGCAGAGCCCACTTCCCCGTGACCTTGGGCAACCCTGTCCCCTCTCTGGGCTGCTTCCTATCCTGTCCAGGGGAGCGATGAAGACTGGATGGGTTGCGCCCGCTCCCCCCTTAGACTTGTCTCTCCAAAAAGAACCTACACAGACACTCATAAGAGCCGGGAAGGCACAGGGCGCCTGGGTGGCTCAGTCGTTAAGCGTCTGCCTTCGGCTCAGGTCATGATCCCGGGGTCCTGGGATCGAACCCCGCATGGGACTCCCCACTCTGCGGGAAGCCTGCTTCTCCCTTTCCCACTCCCCCTGCTTGTGTTCCCTCTCTCACTGTGTTTCTGTCAAATAAATAAATAAAATTAAAAAAAAAAAAGACATTATGGGGCACCTGGGTGGCTCAGTTGTTAGGCGTCTGCCTTCAGCTCAGATCATGATCTCAGGGTCCTGGGATGGAGCCCCGCACCGGGCTCCCTGCTCAGCAGGAGGCCTGCTTCTCCCTCTCCCACTCCCCCTGCTTGTGTTCCCTCTCTCGCTGTCTCTCTCTCTGTCAAATAAATAAATAAATAAATCTTAAAAAAAAAAAAAAGGGAGTGGGGAAGGCAGAGAGGCCTGTTGGAGGCAGAGATAGGGTGTGCAGAGGCATGGCCTCCTCTCTGGGGCATCTGGGGCTCCCCGGGGTGTAGCCAAGCGCCAGCAGAGGTGGATTTCCTGAGTCCCTCCCAGGCCTGGTGCCGTCTGGGGCACCTGCCTGTCCCAGTGGTGTAACTCCTGACGGTGTCATGGGAGGTTTTGTGTCTAGCCAGCTCAGAGCTAACCCCGCCCCACGTTTGTCTGGCGACCTTTGGCGTCCTTAGGGACACGCTGTGCTGAGGCAGGGCCAGAGGGAGGATTATGGGGCTCATATGCTATTGCCAAACACATCTTGGGAAAAAGGAGACAAAAAGCAAAACAAACAGAGCTGCACTCACTCCCCACTGCTCTGATGTAGAAGCCTTTCCTGAAATAGCCGGATCATCGGTTCCGGTGGAAAATCCCCAATGCGTGAGGGGGACACACTTATAGGTCTCCCAAGGAGAAAATGCCCTCCCTGCCTCCCACCCCCACCCCAGATCTCTGCAGACACATGGGGAAATAACCAACTTGGCAGTGGGTCCCCTGCTCCTCTGGGAATTGGGAGGGACTTGCGTACAGAGGAAAGTTCGAGGGAGTTAGCCAACCTGGACGCACCATCATGAGAAAAGTCTGAAGGGCAGTGGACATCAGCTCCACCCTTTACTCCCTGCCCGACTTTGGGCACTATCACTTCAACTTGCCAAGACTCGGTTTCTTCATCTGTAAAATGGACACATGATCTGACTCACAGGGTTCCAATGAGGACTGAACAGTTGGTATTTGTCACTCTCCAAGCACGGTGTCTGACGCATGGAGGAATGCCTGAACATCTCCTTTCTCCCTCCTGTTGGTGATATCACAAGCAAGGGGCTTGGTGAACCTCAGTTTCCTCATCTGTAATTAGCGATGCAAGCTCTGTGGCCAGCAAGGTCCCCCCAAATTAACACGACCCCACTGTGAGCTCATCAGAGTTTCTGGGACCAAGTAGCTCTTAGTCGCTAATGAAGCATCGAGCGCATTAGAGCTTAGAAAGGGCTTTAAGCCTCAAGTCTGGCTGGGAGGTGCAGAATGGTCAAGGCCATGCCCACGGTTAGAACTGGAGCTAGAGCTCAGGTCTCCTGCTCACTGGGTCCTTCCCTTGTGTCGCCTTGAATCCAGATCTTCTAGCTCCTCATTTGCACCCATCTGCCATGTTCCGGAGAAATGTCCAGAATATAACAACCACCCCCATTCACCTGCCCCTGCTGTCCTCGCCGTGCCAGTTAAAGGGGTGACCCAGCCACACGTTCGGCACGCACGTTCATCCGCACGTTTGGCAACTATCAGTGACACAAAGATACACTGCATCAGAGGACAGTGGAGCTGCTCAGGGACTCAAACACATGAGACTGCACATGAGGGGCAGTAGAAGAGATGCTTGCCGCCCCCTCCCCTGTGTCCTTCAGTCTGTCTGAGGGCACTCACTGCTCCAGTACCCAGCATGTGGTCAGCCGCTTGCCTGTGGCGCTCGAGACTTCCAAAATGGTCGCACACGATTTCCCACTTGACATGCTCTCCTCACAAGGAGACTCACTCACCACTCACACCACAAAGAGGCGGCTCTGTTTCCTCCCTTGAATCTGCGTGCTCTGGGACCTGAGCAGAAGTGACGCAATGTGACTTCTGGGGCCAGGTCATGAGGCAGCTCTGTCTGGCTCTCCTGGGACACTCGCTGTTGGAACCCAAGCCACTTGGAGAGGCCACAGGTGTTCTTGCTGACAGCCTCCACTGATGTCTCAGCTACCAGCCTGTACCAGCCACCAGACCTGTTAGGAAGGAAGCCTTCAAGACGCTCCCAGCCCCAGCCTCCACCTGACTGTCACCGCAGGAGAGATCCTGAGTGAGAACCACCCAGCTGAGCCCAGCCAACCTCCAGAGTTCTAAGAGATGATAGCAAAATGACTCTTGCCATTTTAGGCACTATTTTGGGGGTACTTTGTTGGCAGCAGTAGAGAGCTAGAACCCTAAGTCAAGTGCTTGAGTCTCTTTTCTTTATTTCAGCAACCTCTCCCCCACCCCCACCCCCACCCCCACCCCCAATAGGCACAATTCTGAAAATCAGGACAGTTAATTCCCCTGGGGGCCACCCTCCTCATCAGGAATCAGGGGTCGGTGAACCAGTGTCCCGGCCTCCGCACTGTGCAGAGACAGGTCCCAGGGTGTCCTTAGCAGGAATGCACCCCAGTGTTCACAGCCACTGACCACTCATGAACACAGCTCTTAATGGTTTCTCCCACCTCCCCATTCCCTTCCTGGGGTCACCTTTCTTTCAGATAAACTCCTTGCATCCAGGGCCCTGTTGCAGGCTCTGCTTTCGGTGAAATCTAAGATGTGGTGAAGGAGGGCCCATAAATATTGGAGGATGATGTGTCATTTCTCATAAGGTGTTGGGGAAAATGGTTTGTTTCTGGGCAAACAGTTACTGAGCGCTAATTACTGGGGGTAAAACAATGAATAAGACAGTCTCTACCCTCAAATCACACACAGTCCTAATGGAGTTTTTTTCTGCTTTAGAAAAAAACTCCTCTTCACCTTGTTATCCGCGGCTGCACACGTGAGCTGTGTGCGTGCACACACCACACCCAAGTGCACATGCGCACACACTCACACACACATACACAGAGTAAGCATAGTCATAAAACCAAAGACTGTGAAAGTGTATAAAACCGGGTTCAAATTCTGATACATCTTTAGTAAGGAGATTGAATCAGCAATCAAAAATCGCCCAACAACAACCACAACAAGCCCGGATCAGATGACTTTACTGGTGAATTCTACCAAACATTCAAAGAACACCAATCCTTCTCAAACTCTTCCAAAAAATTTAAGAGGAGAGAAGATTTCCTTACTTATTCTAAGAGGCCAGTCTTATTCTGATACCAAAGCCAGGCCAAGACACCATGGGAAAAGAAAGCTGCAGATCAATATCTCCTGTGAACTTTGATGCAAAAACCCTCAACAAAATCCACTAGCAAACCAATTTACCACCATAGTAAAAGGATTATAAAGGCGCCTGGGTGGCTCAGTTGGTTAAGCATCTGGCTCTTGATTTTAGCTCAGGTCGTGATCTCAGGGTCTTGAGAAGGAGCCCCACGTTGGCCTCTGTGCTCAGCGGGGAGTCTGCTTGAGGTTCTCTCTCTCCCTCTCATTCTGTCCCTCCCCCATCTCTCAAATAAATAAATAAATCTTTAAAAAAAACGGATTATACACCATGACCAAGTGGGATTTATTCCCAGAATGCAAGGACAGCTCAGCATGTGAAAATCAATCAATGTAATACACATTAGTAGAATGAAGTTTAGGATAGGGGAATCACATATTCATCTCAACTGATACAGAAAAAGCATTGACAAAATTCAGTGCCAATGGACAGATTTCTGGCCAGTCAGACCAAGTGGAAACCTGCTAATGATTTGCGGGAAAGGTTTTCCTTATCTAACAGAGCTGCTTCTCCTTCCTTCTTCTTTCATCTTCCTTCCTGGGACGGGCACATGAGGCCAGAAGTAGGTAGGCATCCTGTATGCAAAATGTCTGGCCTTAGTGGATGATCAGTGTGGGGTGCTGTACCATGGTCTCCCTTCCTGAAAGATGTCCACATTCTAATCCCTGGAGCCTGGGAATATGTTGCCTTACATGGGGATTTTGCAGGTGTGATTAAGTTAAGGATCTTGGGATGAGGAGAATATCCTGGATTATCCGGGTGGGCCCAAAATCATCACAGAGGTCCCTAAAAGACAGAGGCAGGAGGTCAGAGAGAGAGAGAGAGAGCGGAGCGGTGAGGATGGGAGCAGAGTTCTGAGAGAGAGATTGGAAGGTGCACCATTGCTGGCCCTGAGCCAAGGAATGCAGGCAGCGTCTAGAAGCTGAAAAAAGGTAGGAGATGGATTCCATTTAGAGCCTCCAGAAGGAACATAAACTTGCCTACTTGTTTGGGCTCTGACCTTCAGAATATAATAGAATAAATGTCGTAAGCCACTAAACGTGTGGTCGTTTGTTACAGAGACTAATGTGATCATTAAACATCTATTTTCTTCTCCCCCTCCTTCTGATGGATCCTTTACCTGTTGCTGGATTGATCATTCCCCCACCACAGTGTTGGGGTATTCTCTGCTTTAATAATCCCCCTTCTAGGTGCAGGCCCCGGTGGTCAGGCTGTGCCCCATGACTCTGCCCCCGGTCACCACTGACTGGGCCAGGGATGAACTCTGGTCTGGGATGGGCAGCTAGATCTCGTCTCTGGGAAATGTTGAGTTGAGCCCAATGTTCCACTGGGGCAGCATCTCTGTGGCTCTGCCCCCCGGGGTGCCATGCACAGTGTGTGGAGAGAGGGATGCCGGGGATGTCCAGAGAGAGGCAGAGAGACAAGGAGCCTCATGAGACAAGAGAGACACAGCAGACATGGGAAGACACAGACTGGGGAGGAATGGAACAACAATGGGAAGAAACACAGACACACAAGAAGATGTGCGGGCAGACAGAGAGAACAGAGAGAGACTGAGGCATAGGGAGAGACACAGAGAAACTGGGACACAAGGGAAGGCCAGGAGAGAGACACTGAGAGACACAAAGAGACCAGAGAAGTGGGAAAGAGCAGAAAGAGACAAGGAGAGGCCCAGACAACCAGGAGAGGTAAGAGCAAAAGAGACACACGGAGAACTGAGAGACCTCAGGATACACAGAGAGAGAGAAAGACACTCAGAAGTATGGACACACACACACACACACCACATGCAACCACACACCCCAAACATAACCAGACTCTCACGCACCGCACACACACACACACACACACACACTCACACACAGTGGCTGTCCTGGTTTCAAGGTCCTGGTTCCTGGCATAGCTACACCTGCACCTTTAGCTGGGAATGACACCCTCCTGTGCCCCGAGGAGTCTGGGGTGGGTTTCTGTGTCTTGCAACCAGAGCAAGTGAGATAAGTCCCTCTTCCAACACCTACAGTGACTCCCCAGGGCCGGCTTTGAGCCTAGCCTCCTTTGCCCAAGCATCTGGGCTATTTGTTTTTCATAACAATTTTTAAAATTTTGAAATTATTTTATTTTATTTTTTAAAGATTTTTATTTATTTATTTGAGAGCGAGGGAGAGAGAGCACAAGCGGGGAGGAAAGGGAGAAAGGGAGAAAGGGAGAAGCAGGCTCCCCGCTGAGCAGGGAGACCCATGTGGGGCTCGATCCCAGGACCCCGAGATCACGAGCTGAGCTGAAGGCAAATGCTTAACCGACTGAGCCACCAAGGCCCTTGAAATAATTTTAGATTTATAGAAGAGTTTCAAAGATAGTAGAGTTTCCATATAACCTTGATCCAGTTTGGCTAATGTACAATTCTCAAAACTCAGAAATAAACATTGTTAAAATACTATTAACCATAGATGTGACTTGGATTTCATCAGCTTTTCCTCTAATGCAAGAGTCAGCAAACCCTTTCTGTAAGGATTACGTAGTTTTTTCAGCTTTGTGAGCCATGTGATCTTTGTTGCAATCACTCAACGCTACTGTTGTAGCATAGAAGTGGTCATAAGCCATACGGAGATGGATGGGACTGGATGTGTGCCAATAAAATTTTATTTACACAGAGCAGGCAGAGGGCCACATTTGGCCCAGAGACTGTGGTTTGCTGACCCCTATATACCATGTTCTTTTTCTGTTCCAGATCTCACACTGCCTTTAGTTGTCAGGTCTCCTCGGTCTCGGTAAAAGTTCTTCAGTCTTTCCTTGTCTTTCACGACCCTGACATTTTTGAAGAGCACCAGTCAGGGATTTTGTAAAATGTTGCTCATGTTGTCTAATGTTTTCTCATGATTAGATTAAGGCCATACATTTTTGGAAAAAGTGTCACAGACGTGATGATGTATCTTCTTCTCGGTGCCTCATATCCGGAATTACGTGGTATCGGGGTGTCCCATTACTGAGGATGTTCACCTTGACCACTTGGTTAAAGTGGTGTCTGCCAGGTCTCTCCCATTGTAAAGTTATTATTGTTTTCCTTTGTAATTAGTAAATATTTGGGAGGGACATACTTTACAGCTGTGCAAGTCTTGTTTCTCCTTAACCATTCTCCCACTAGTTTTAGCATCCATGAGTGAAATCTCCTCCTCGGCCATTAATACTGCAATGTTCTCATGGTGACTTGCTGTTTCCCTTATTCCTTCCACATTTATTAAATGGGCCTCTTCAGAAAGGAAGAAATGTCCCTTCCTCCCCATTTCTTTATGCAATCATCCATTTATATCAGCTTGGAGTCACGGACATTTATTTTATTCATGAGTTAAAATCCAAAACTCCTATTGATTTGTTGCTCAAGTCTCAAGGCCAGTGTGGCTAAGGACTGTCTATTGGTGCCGTTTGCATGAAAATCAATCAAACCTGTGTTCATTTGATCATTCATTCATTCAACAGGCATTTACTGTGCATCTAGCACATGGCCATGAACATAACAAGACAGAAGTTGCCCCCCGTTCTGAGAAAAGACAAAAAATAAAGTGTGGGTGGCGTGGGTGGAGGGGATGGGGGGTGGTGCGGGGAGGTGCTATTTCAGGCTGGTGATGGTGAGGGTCTAGATTTTTCTTTTTTATCAAAACAGCATTCACCAAGCTAAGAGTGTCGCCCACACAAAAGCTTTCTGCAGAGGGTAATGTTTCCATCTATTTGTTGAGGCTAAATCACGGGCAACTTGACACTTCTTTATTTAGAGCACGATGACCCTTCACTTGATTTTGAATGACCTGGTAACACATTTTCATCTTCCCTTTCAATCCCTTTCAATGAGCGGTATTACTAGAATCCCTGCGGTGTGTCAAAAAAAAAGAGAGAGAGAGAGAAGGGGCCTTCCCAGTCACCTAGCTTAGCAGTTTTCAAACTGGGGTCCTAGGAATCCCCTCCGGGCCTGGGGAGGGCATGTGTGGTGAAGGAAGGGGCCAGAGAGAGCAGAATGGCTTCTCTCAGGCTCACTTCTTTACCGGAGCAGTTCCCTCTCATCTGTTTGACAAACTGGGCTTCCAAGCAGGATTTTATTTGAAGAAAGGGGTTCTGGGGCTCATAACCAAAGTGGGGTAACCTCTCACTTTTCTTTGCTGAGGCAAGGGAGCATCATGGTTAAGAGTCTGAGGCCTGGGGTCAGGCCAGTGGGGTTGGGTCTTGGCTCTGCAACTTGTGACTCCTGGGACTTTCTGGCTTTCAGTTTCCTCTTCTGTAAAATGGGGCAGCAGTGATTCCTACTTCAGTAAGGCTTTTGTGAAGACTAGAGAGTGATATCTGTAGTAAAGCTCTCAGCAGTCACGCACTCCTATTTTAAATTTCTAAATTCAAAAAATGGCAAAAGGGACCCATGTGCCTAAAAAAATTCAAAGAAATACTGCAAAAGTATCCAAAAACTGTCTAGAAGATTGACAGCCTTATTCCCAAGAGGAACTACAGTTAAAACAGCTTCATATATATTCTTCCAGATTGTGCTCCATGCATTTGCTACTTACAATATTTATGTTTAGAAATATTTTTTACAAACATGGAATTGCACTGTCTACCCTGCTTTGCAATTGGCTTTTTTTACTTGGTTGTATGTCGTGGGTGAGTTTCATCCACCAAGACCCAGAGCCTGACCACAATCTTCCTAATGGCCGTCTAATGTTCCATCTCAGGATGTTCTGCCAGTTTTATTTTTTTATTTATTTTTAATTATTTTTTTTTGGCGGGGCGAGAGAGTGTGCAAAAGCAAGGTGGTGGAAGGGACACAGGGAGATGGAGAGAGAGAATCTTAAGGAGGCTCCACGCCCATTGCAGAGCCCGACATGGTGCTGGATCTCACAACCCTGAGATCATGACCTGAGCCGAAATCAAGAGTCAGCCGCTCAACGAACTGAGCCACCAGGTGCCCCTGTTCTGCCATTTTCAACCAAACCCCCAACTGAAGGACATTTAGGTTGTTCACAAGTGGTTGGTATCGAAAACAGTGCTGAATTTATATACTTGTACACATGTCTTTGCATTCTTGCGCAGATATTGCTGCATCATACATTCATAGAATTGGAATCGCTAAGTCAAAGGGTTTTCCCATTTAACATTTTTTTTTTAAGTAGGCACCACACTCGGGTGGAGCTGGATGCCAGGCTTGAACTCACAACCCCGAGATCAAGACCTGACCTGAGGTCAAGAGTCGGATGCTTACCTGACTGAGCCACCCAGGTGCCCCCCCCCACACTTAGCATTTTTATAGATACTGTGCAATTACCCTCCCAAAAGATTACACCAATTTATACTTCCATCAGTAAAGTAGGATAGGGCCTCCCTCCGCACACCCTGCCTAAACTGGGAAGAATGTTCATTCTGACCCCTGCCTTCTGACAGATGAGAAATATTTTGGGTTCTCTGATTGCAACGCTGTGTGATGTCCATGTTTCCTGGCCACGGACAGTGGTTTCTTCTGTAAACTGCCTGGTTGTGTCTTTTGGTTTTAAATGACGAGGCTGAAGTCCAGAGAGGTTGGCAGTTCCTCCAAGTTGATAAAATTGAGTTCTCGCCGCTGTTCCTCCTGCCGTCTGTCAAGTTGGTAGCTCAGTCTCTGTTCACTTCTCTTCTGATAAAACAGCACCTGGAGGGCGCCTGGGTGGCTCAGTTGGTTAAGCGACTGCCTTCGGCTCAGGTCATGATCCTGGAGTCCCGGGATCAAGTCCCGCATCGGGCTCCCTGCTCGGCAGGGAGTCTGCTTCTCCCTCTGACCCTCCTCCCTCTCATGCTGTCTCTCATTCTCTCTGTCTCAAATAAATAAATAAATAAATCTTTAAAAAAAAAAAAAACAGCACCTGGACTCCCCCAGACACAGAGGCTGAGTGAAAGAGTCAAAGGCTTCTAGGAGAAACCTGGCCAGGGAGTGAAGGAAGGGCAGGAAACCAAGGGCGAGATTTTGCGGGGGTCCCTGCCTCGGCCTGACCCTGTGGCAGCTCTCAGGTGCAAATCGCACCCCCCAGTTTGTCCTGCCCGACCTCCTCCCCTCACAGGTTGGTCACTGGCCACAGGCTGCCCTGGGAAGGGGCGCAGGGACAGCTCTCCCCTGGGACAGGAAGCGCTCCAGAAGCCCAAGTGGGAGCCCTAGAACACACAGCAGCTGCGACAGGGGCACAGAGGCACCCTGGCAACCTGTGGAGGGCTCTGGGAGGGGCACCAACAAGTGTTCTCTAATGTACCCCCCCAGTCCTGCTTTCCTCCGGGGACCCACTGCCCCCCCACCCTCAGCCCAGCCCTTCAGTTTTGGGTGGGGCCTCAGAAGGGAGTCCTGCCTGGCTTCAGCAATTAGCATATACTATGCCCCGCCCCCTCCGCCAAAATGATTGATTTAGGATTGGGCCCAGGATCTGTTTGGGGAGAGAAGACCAGGCTCATTTCCTTTATTTCCTTGCTGCGTCCGATTCCAGGTGTGAGCATCCCTCCCGCCAGTGAACCTAGTCTTTACTACGGTGATCGGCGATGCCCAAAGCGGGTGAACACCTGGGAGAGGAATCGCTGGATCACGGGGAATGTAAACATTCCACCTGACAACACAGTGCTATGTTGTTCTCCAAGGTGCCCCTAACAATTTACACCCACCGACTGTGGGTGAGCATTCCTGTTGTCCCGAATCTTCGCCAAAGCACGGTAGATTTCTGTGTTTGCCAATTTAGTGGGTGTAAGAAGAGGGCGTCCTCTGGTCTTCATTTGCATCTCTCTGATTCATGTGTTTATTCACCACTCATGTTTTCCAAGCAGTTATTTCTCCTGTTTTCTCTCCCACTGCCATTTCTTAAGTGGAAGTTAGCTACCTGCTCTCGTTTAAGCTCTTCCTTCTGCCTGGAACCCTTCCAGAATACGTGGGGATGGCACCTCCTCCAGGAAGCCTTCTCTCATTCCCCTGTAAGGGACAATGCCGCCTCCTCAGCCACCCTTCACACTCTGGTCCTCCCAGGGAGCCAAATTCCCCAGCATCAGGCACTGCAAGACCACTGGGGGACCAAGTCCTCACCATCTTTTCTCTCTCTCCTTCCCACCCCTGCCTTGTGGACCAGGAAGAGGCGTCTCACAGAATAGGTTCAAAATGGGTTCTTTTCTCCTGTCTCCCACTTGGGGTTTGTGCCATGCCAGTGGTAAGAAGACAGGTAACAAGTATGGATTAAGCTATCAGTAGGAATCCATGGCCCCCCACCACCCTGACAGTGACCTGCCAGGGAAATCCTCAGCTGGGGCTTTTCAGCACTTCCAAAAGAAAGGACAAAGCGGCAGTCTGGGCTGGTTGTAAGGAAGGATGGAAACGCACATCCCATTGGTTTGTCCCGGGAGCATCCCAGTAGGAGGACTAGCTCAGCTTTCATGCCTGCTTCTCTCCACCTCAACCCTGGCCCACCAAAGGCCGTAGGAGTGGGCGATCGTTTAGCTCTGACTCAGCGCGGCTGTTTATCTGCCCGTGAAAAACCAGGAGTTAGGAAAAGGCAGAGAATGCTGTCCTTCTGCCAATTAAAGACAATTGCACCAGAAGGCACAGCAGTCCCTGGGGGCCTGCAGGGTTACCCGCTTCCTTGTTCCAGAGGTTTCAATGGAACCCAACGCCTGGGAATAATGCATGCTAATTTGCAAACCTCAGACGGAACCAAGAGTTTCGTTTTGTTCCCCCCACGAGCTACAAAGCAAGAACAGAGTTCTTGGCATGGCTCCCAAATGGACCAGCATGAACCAGAGCATAGTGTGTTACCTCCAGCATGCTCGTCAGCACTCGCCTCCCTTGGCCCTGACTGTGTCCCCATCATGGGACGGCGGAGGGGAAGGCAGGGCTCAGCTGCCTCGCCAGTAACAGAAGACTAAGATGAAGTCCCCTTACTTGCCACTTCGTCACTGATCTACAAGTCCCTAGACCTTGAAGATGTTGATGAAATGGTGATCTCCAACGAGATTTCAGAGGCAGCAGGGTGGGGAGGTGGGGGCTGCTGAAGACCTACCAGGGACTTCAGGCAGATTATCCAATCGAGTGGTGTCTGTCATTTGTCAAGTGGAGAGGTAGATAGACACCCAGCCTCTGCATTTTACAGTTTTCTTCTGCAGATCAAAATGAAACAGGCTTAAAGCACTCTGTGGTATGGGGTGATTCCCAGTTTAGGGGTTTCTGGGATCTTAAAAATGAAGAAACAAAGAAAAAATATTTTGAGGACTGCCTTAAGGCTGCCAGTTTTTTGCATCATCCATTAAGGTGATTAAAAATCAAATTACTACCTATCACGGCTATCGGTATAGTCTGGGAGAAAAGGCTATTTTTAAACAACCCCACTCCCAGAAAAGCCCCAACTGTAGGATATAGTCTGATGCCATAATGACATAGATAAATAACTATGCACAGTGCAGGTCATGTTGCCCTTAACTGGGAGTCCCAGTGAGCTCTCATCAGGGACAAGTCTTTGGGAATCCCTTGGATTGCAAACAAGCTACAGGCAGGAAGAACTGGACCGGAGTCCTAGCCCACTGTGCTCCCCTCCATGAAAGGGATTCTCTGTAGCCCCTGGCGTTCCACACCTGGGGGCTGCCTGCAAGTGCCGAGTGGAGTTCTGGGCACATGCTACATCCAGAGTGGGGGTCTGGGCCCTTCTCACTCCCAGCTGATGGAGAGGGAAGGGAAGCCCGGAGACTGTGGCCTCATTGCCTCCTTCCTGGGGAGAGCTTAGAATGTGTCCTCTTCTCTCATGGGCACTGGGCCCCCTCAACCTGGCACCGTCTCCTTCCCTGAATCCCTTCCTTCCCTCCTGCTCTTTAAGAGGAACATCAACCAGCTAGGGAGTCCTTAGAGAGGGAACCAGACATGCCCCCCCATCTTTTTTTTTTTTTTTTAGATTTATTTTTTTATTTGAGAGAGGGAGAGAGAAACAGAGTGGGGAGGAGCAGATGGAGCAGGAAAGAGAAACCCAAGTAGACTCCATGCTGAGAGCGGAGCCTGATGCAGGGCTCGATCTCATGACCCTGAGATCACGACTGAGCCAAAACCAGGAGTTGGATGCTTAACCAACTGTGTCACCCAGGCACCCCTAATGTCATTTTTTAAGTGATGAGCTCAACCAGACCAAGAGTCGCAATTCCAAATGCCCACAGGGTCCGGGTGGGAACTTCATGGGTGCAGATGGCTAGATGGAAGAGAAGTACATGACTGTCTCTGTTGACCTTTTGTTCTGCTTTTATTAAAGACCCGGAAACCAAGAAATACTCTTCCATAAGACAACAGATGTGTGAGAGCATTGATAAACGCCCACCCACAGTCTCGGTGAGGGGACACAGCTAGGAAGACTGGAAAGCTGCACCCTATCTGTTAGGGGAGCCCTGACTCCACTCCCACCCAGTGAGCGGCTGTCCATCAGGAGTTTCCATCACTTGATGAATGGATCAACAAAGTGTGGTATACCTGTTACTGGACCCCCAGGACCAGGTTCTTGAGTCTCAATGCCATCGGAATGAACATTGAACTTGAGAGAAAGAAAGCAGGCAGAGTTTATCAGAGATAGCTTATATACAAGGGAGGGAGCCAGCAAGAAAAACGAATGTCGCTCTCCAAAGGGGTAGCATGCAAGACTTCTAAAGGCACTTTCCTTTTCTTTTTTTTTAATTAATTTATTTGACAGAGAGAGAGAGCCAGAGGGCACAAGTCGGGGGGGGAATGGCAGAGGGAAAGGGAGAAGCAGGCTCCCCGCTGAGCAGGGAGCCCGACGTGGGCTCCATCCCAGGACTCTGGGATCAGGACCTGAGCCGAAGGCAGATGCTTAATGACTGAGCCACCCAGGCGCCCCTAAAGGCACTTTTCTAAAGAGTGAGGGGCTGGGAGTGGGGAAGTATCATTCAGTCCCACGGTCATTATCTTTTGGTCCTTACTTTTTAGTGGACACAAGACAAGCAAAGGATGCCCTTCTTCCTGGTCAACATTTTTAGGGCTCTGGAAAAATAGAAATACTTGTGTGAGCGGGCTTTAAATTGTTCTTTCTAATTTTGCTCAGGCAACCATTATTCCCCGATGGCTGTTATCTCTCACTAGTTCGCTTTCCCGGAAGGAGGTATTTGTCTCTAGGCTTCTGGAAACTTTTAACCTCTGCCTCAAACCAGTGGCTTTATAGGAGTTAAGTCCCTCCTGCTTCCCCCTACACTGTCTCGTACCCATGAGATGGAATGTTATCCAACCATTAAAAGGAATAAAGTCCTTGTACATGCTACAACACTGACGAGCCTTGAAAACACCATGCTCAGTGAAAGAAGTCCTACAGCCCATATATTGTATGATTCCATTTATATGAAATGTCCAGAGAGACAAATCCACAGAGACAGAAGGTAGATTGATGGTGTGGGACTGGGGTGGGGGAATGAGGCATGACTGCTAGTATGTATAGATTTTGTTTTGGGGTGATCAAAATGTTTTGGGGTGATAAAAAGTAAATGGTGCACAACTCTGTGAACATCCTACAAACCAGTGAATCGTACACTATAAATGGGTGAATTGTTTGGTGTGTGAATTACATCTCAGTGATGCTGTTATAAAGAAAGAGTATATACCCAGATTACTAGGTATTTTGATTTTTCAAGAGAAGCACTGTCCCAGGATTAGGTTGGCTATCTATAATAGAAAACCCACAATTACAGTGGCTTATATAAGAAAGTTTTTGTTTTGCTTGGCTTTTTGTTTTTACTCATGAAAAAAAAGTCAGGAGGCGGGTAGCTTAGGGCAATTTTCCTAGCTTCTGAGAGTCACGAAGGAGACTTAGGCCCTTTCTCTCTTCCTCCAGCACTATTCCAGCATGTGGTTTCTATTCTCAAGGTCAATTCATAGTTCAAGATGGCTGCGGGCGTCCCAGCCACTCATCCTTCTTCCAGACAGCAGGGAGAAAGGAGGGAAGTACAAAAGGGGCCCACCACTTCCATCTTATTGGTTAAAACTAAGTCACATGAAAAAAAAAAACAGTCACATGATCTTACTTAGCCACAAGGGAAGTTGGGAAATGTAGTCTTTCATCTGGGCACATTGCTGCCCTGCCTAAAATCAGGATCTATAACCAAAGAAATAGGGAAAACAGATACTGGGTAGGTAACCATTAGTGTCTGCTGCCATTTTTAAGTGAAATCCTAATTTTTCAATGGTAACTCATTTTCTAAAAAAAAAAAAACAAAAACCACCTGACAGAAACAAACTGAACATACCTGTGGGTTAGACCCACTGCTGGTGGCTGCACCCTCATTGGGAATCCTAGCGGGAAATCTTGTCCAAGGCAGCTTTTTAGGTGTTGTTGGCTTGAAAACAGCATTAGCTACAATAAGGACAGTGCTGAGTCACGGGGAGGCAGTGAAGAGAGAGAACATACAAATGCTTTGCAAACCTGGGGAGCACCAACCACACGGAGGGGGTCCCCATCGGGCTCTACCACCTCAGAGCTTCAGACAAAAGCTCTGGGTCCTGCACGAAGGCTCCCCACATCAGGCTGTGGGGCAAATGCTCCTGGAGAAGAGGCAACCTGAGTCATGGCACACTTCCTGTCGTGTTCCGTGTTTACATTTTCTTTGAACATAAAGCAAATGAGTTATAACTGTGGGACACAATTTGGACACGAAGGAACAAGGACAAAAGCCAGTAATTAGTCACTGCAGCCATGACCGTGCCACCTCCTTACCTTGACTTCGGTTCTGCAGGAGCTATTTGTGCCATTAAGGACATTTCCAGGGAAGGCTTGGATAACAAGCCTTGGGCAGAAAACTGCATTTTCTGGTAGGCAGGAGACCCACAGAGCTTTACTGCCATCTGCTCTGCGGGCAGATCTGAGCTGGGTGAAGGAAACGCGCCACCGTGCAAGGTGGCAGGTGGTGTCCCCGCAATGCTTGCCCTCTGCCATCGATGCCTGGTGCCAGACACGTGGACAGGAAAGCTCAGGTGTGCACCCAGAGGAGGGGGAAGAGGGCGGGGGCCCTGGGCCCTGTGACAGGCCCTCAAGGTCAGGGCCGGCACTGCCGTGGACGTTCTCATTTCTCAAAGATGTGGCTGTTGCAAAGCTTCCTTTGGAGAGCCATCTTCCTTCCCAACAGCTCAGAGCTCCAAGAGAGGACATGGATGCCAGAAACGGACTCTTAGGGGATTTATCTCTGTATTTATTTACTTATTATTTGTTTCCTCTGCCTTATCCTCGGTTTATTTTTTTTTAAAGATTTTATTTATTTATTTGAGAGAGAGAGAGAGAGAGTGAGAGAGAGAGAGCCCAAGAGGGCGTAGGGTCAGAGGAAGAAGCAGGCGAGCCCAATGTCCAGGACTTGATCCCTGGACTCCGGGATCATGACCTGAGCCGAAAGCAGTTGCTTAGCCAACTGAGCCACCCAGGCATCTGCCTTATCCTCAGTTTAAGTGGTAGATTGGAAACAGTGCAAAAGATTGATGCCAAAAATTGGCCGTAATTCTCCACCCTCCCCATATCCACGTCCTTCAATGGTGACTTTGCAATTCCTCCCATTAAAGGATGGAATCCACCTACCTTCTGACTCAGTTTGTCTTATAGACGCAGGGTATTAATTCCCAGCTTGTCCTCTAGAGGCCTCGCAGCATCCCCTGGCTCTGGGACCCCTGAGACAGCCACGAGGTCATCCCCAGGCTAGGGGATGGGGGAGGACTCTCATGGGGGAATCAGGCCCAATGTGTGTGAGCCCAGCCCGCACCGGCAGCCTATTTCCATTTGGAAGGAGAAGCACGGAGAATGAGTTAAATCCCAAGAAAGGGAGCTTCGGTGGAATCCGAAGCCTCGTGGCAACTGAATAAGGAGATATTTTAGGGGCAAGGGGCTCCTCTCTGCCTCCAACCCCCAAATTCCCCATTGTTGTGCTGACTCGTCTCTGCTCTGCTTCACAAACCCGAGGCTGTCTGGGTCCAGCCGGAGATTTCCCAGCCAGAAGTGATGCTCAAACACTTAATAACTGGTGTGGCGCAAGCCTTGATCGATCAGAATGGATTCCCACTGGGCCCTTCTTGAGCACCTGCTGTATGCCAAGCCCTGTTCAACATGCTGCTCGTATACCAGTGAACAAAAGTCCAAATCCTTGCCACGCTCTAGTGGGAAGGAGCAGACAAAAAGCAGCTAAGTAAATATAATAGCTGCTGTGGCAGATGGCGGTGAGAGCTAGCGAGGAAGGCAAAGCTGGGGAAGGGGACAGTGAGTACTGGGATGATGGTGGTTGCACCTTGAAAAGTTCACAGAGAAGGTGACATTTAAGCTAAGAGATGGAGAGAGCGGAGCCACCAGATAGCTGGAGGAACAATGTTCTGAGCAGAGGGAACCACAAGTGCAAAGGCCCTGCGGCAGGAGTGTGCCAGGCTTGTTGGAAAAACAGCAAGGAGGCCAGTGTGGCTAAGGTGGAGCGAGGGAGAGGGATAGTGGGAGGAGGTGGAGGGGTGGCAGGAAACTGGTCCAGGCAGGGTCTTTTGGAGACTGCAGGGAACTTCGCTTTGCTCCAGAGGACCCTGGACCTCACTGGGGGGGGGGGCTCTGAACTCCATGAGGAGGGGCATGATCTGATCCCCCTGGCTGCCATATGCAGTGTGGCCTGTGGGGGCAAAGGAGGAAGCAGGGAGACCAGTGATGGTCCAGGGAGGGATGGTGGTGGCTTGCACCAGGGTGGGGAGGGGGAGGCATGCCCAGATTCTGGATCTGCGTTAAAGATAGAGCCAAGAATATTTGGGTGACCTGTTTGAGGTCCTGTGATCCTCACAACAGCCCCATAGGAAGGCACATTTATCAGATGGGGAAACAGGCTCAGAGAGGTGACATGGCTTGCCCAAGGCTTACCAACGACAGAGAGTGGCAGAGCGGGACCTGAGTCCAGCCCCCAGTGTCCTGCTCATCACAGTGGAGCCAAATAGCTTGTTCTAGTGAATCAGGGAGGCTCTGAGAAGGTGAAGTTCACACTGAGAGTTGAAGGACCCGGAGGCATGGGCTAGGCTGCTCACTGTCCCTGACCCTCTAGAGATCACAATCTTCTAGAAATTCCCAGGCCCCAGCTCTTTCCACATGGTTTAGCCTGACGTGGGGTCAAAGCATGACAAACATTTCCACGGTGAAAACGGAAGCAGGTGTCTCTGCTCAAGGGCTGAGGAGGGGGGCCCGGGGGGAGGGGGCAGGATCGGGAGGGGTCTGTCTTTGCCGTCACAGTCCCTGAAAGTTGAGTCAGCTACGACACAAGTCTGGACCTTCCTCCCCTGGGGTTAAGCCTGGGAGGGTCCCGCAGGGTGTGTAGGAGCCTGCCAGCCAGTCAGCGCTGTGTCCATCTGCAGTCATGCTCCGCTGCAGTCCATCCTGCCCGCTTCCCGAGGGGTTGTACCGGTCCCACGGGAGGGTTCTAATCAGATCTGCAGTTTGGCAAGCAGGTGCCTTTGCTTTATTTTTCAGCCCCCTGCACACGCCTCGTCTGCTCTCCCCCCCCCCCCCGCCGAGGTCACCCTCCATAGACTGCGATCAGCCCTTTGTGGGCGGATTCCCCTGCACGTGGCTCATGGTCATCAGGGTGCCTCATAAACATGGCCCTTCTCTTTTTGTCTCTGTGCCCCCCCCCCCCAAGAGATGCCACTCTCTCTTGCAGTTTCAGTTGGGGGCTGGCGTTGATGCCTCCAGATCTGCCCCTCCACCTGCAGCCCTCCCTTGGCTGCTCAGCCCATCACTGGCCCATGATGTGACCTCTCTCCTTAATGTCCTCGCAAAGACGTCCTCTTCTCTCCGCCCCACAGCCACTAGCTCAGGCCAGACCCAGAGGGGTCTCCCCCGCCTCCTCCCCCAAATCCTGAGGACAAGGTCAAGTGTGAGTTCTCCAGAGCGCAGCCATAGGGGACCTTCAAAGCCCAGATCTGCCCGTGGTTCTCCTCTGCCGAGAGCCCTGCTGTTGGCACCTTGGGAAAGTGCTGACCGGTCTCAGCACTGTGAAGAGACAACCACAAACCATGCACCCCAGCCGGGACCCGGGGCTGTGACCAGCACCATATCGGAAGTAGTCTTGCAAAAGTGAAAAACGGGAGGGGAAAAAAGAAAAAAGTAGATCTGGATTTAGTCAGATTCTGGAGCTCCCAGCGTAGAGAGAGCACAGAGACAGACAGGAGGACGTGTGAAATGCTTGGCCAGACGCAGGTCATACCACCTGGCTTCTCCAGCAGAGTGAGGCAGAGAGAAAGGAGAGAGAACCGACGACCACAAGTGGCTTCCGAGTCGGGCTGACCAAGCACAACTCGCGAACCTGTTCGGATCCTGAATTGGCCTGAACGGAACAAACCAGCCGGAAAACATTCATTTATGAGGTGATCCCAGACATTTAAATGCTGGCTGGAAACTTGGCAATATTAAGGGATTACTGGGATCCTTTTAGATGTGATGATGGTTTGGGGTACTGACTGTTTGCAGGTAACTGTTTTTTTTTTTGTTTGTTTGTTTTTTTAAGATTTTATTTATTTATTTGACAGAGAGAGAGATAGCGAGAGCAGGAACACAAGCAGGGGGAGTGGGAGAGGGAGAAGCAGGCTTCCCGCGGAGCAGGGAGCCCGATGCGGGGCTCGATCCCAGGACCCTGGGACCATGACCTGAGCCGAAGGCAGACGCTTAACGACTGAGCCACCCAGGCGCCCTGCAGGTAACTGTTGAAGCTCAGGGAAGGCCACAAGGACATTCATTATACTACTCTTTTTATTTTTGTGCATGTAAAATTTTCCTTAATAAAAAGTAAAAAAAAAAAAAAAAAGGCATCCTGGCCACACACACACACACACCCATACTCTTCATCTCGGCACTGGGGTCTCTAAGGCAAATCCCACCTCATGGTCTGTGCTCCCCACCCCCAACTTCCTCCTTCCCAATTTCACTGACCGACTTTAGGGCAGGTCCCCCGACTGCCTGTACTTTCTCTCTCTTCCCTTTTTTTTTTAAACATATCTTAATTTTTTTTTAAAGATTTTATTTATTGGGCACCTGGGTGGCTCAGTCGTTAAGCGTCTGCCTTCGGCTCAGGTCATGATCCCAGGGTCCTGGGATCGAGTCCCACATCGGGCTCCCTGCTCGACAGGAAGCCTGCTTCTCCCTCTCCCACTCCCCCTGCTTGTATTCCTGCTCTCGCTATCTCTCGCTCTGTCAAATAAATAAATAAAATCTTAAAAAAAAAAGATTTTATTTATTTGCGAGAGAGAGAATGAGAGACAGAGAGCATGAGAGGGAGGAGGGTCAGAGGGAGAAGCAGACTCCCCACCGAGCAGGGAGCCCGATGCGGGACTCGATCCCGGGACTCCAGGATCATGACCTGAGCCGAAGGCAGTCGCTTAACCAACTGAGCCACCCAGGCGCCCCCCTTTTTTTTTATATATATTTTTCTGATAGGTGACATTCCCATGGTCAAGAACACTGTGCCACACGGCAACGGCTTGCCCTCCCTTGCCTGGCACCATGCATATAGGCAATCACAGTTTCAGTTTCCCGTTTCTCCTTCCAGAACTTTTATGCATATACAGTAAGCAGAAACAGACACTCACTCCCCATCTGCTTTTTTACACGAAAAGTAGCAACAATAACATGCTGCTCTGTGCTTCGTCTTTTCACTTACCCCATTCTGGAGAGGCTTTCTGATCAGTACACTGTGACATCTTCATTCTTCAACACAGCCCCGTGACATCCCATTGTGTGACGCACCCTACTTAGCCTGTGTGCTGTTGAGGGACAGGTGGGTTATAGCCAATCTCCTGCTTTTGCTCATAGCCCTGCATCGAACAAGCACATGCGTACATCAGTTCCAGTATTTTCTCCTGCCCCATGCCCCCTCTCCCCCTTTCTCTTGCCCCATGCCCCCTCCGCCACAAATATCTTCCCCCACCCACCTCCTGAAGTTACACGCCTTTCAACATTTTTCCCTAATCCATTCAACTGGAGATTAATTTCTCTTTCTTCCGTACTCGCGCAGTATCCAAATGTACCAGTCAGGAAGGCCTGCAGCTGCCAAGAACAGGACACACATCCAACAGTTGCCTTACAAAATATCTGGAGGTTATTTTTCCCACACCTTGAGAAGTTGGGAGGTGGGCAGCTACTCCATGGGTCATTAAAGATCCAGGCAAATCTTTTCTTCTTTCTCATGCATCATCCCTGTCGTGATGCCTATTAGTCTTCAAGTTATCTCTCGGTTGCAAGATTGCTGCGCCTTCAGCCTTCATGCCCCCTTCCAAGCCAGGAGGCTAGGATGGCCACAGTAAGTCTTTCCCAGAAGCCCTCGGGCACATTTCCATCCTGCAGAACTGGGTCACGTGCCCACCTCCAGACAGAGGCCACCTTCTCTGAAATCCAGATATTTCTACTCCATCCCTCAATAAGATCAGGGTTCTATGAGTAGGAAGGGAAGAATGCTGGGAAGGTAACCATAGTGCCTGCCACACTTAGTAGGCACCTCTCTTTAGACAAGATCATTTTCCTCCTTTAGTTTGGTTTTATCTCTCTCACGAGACAGTGGGCTCGCTGAAGGAGAATTCATTGCCAAGCCCCTTCATATCCTCTGCAGCGGTGAGCACAACACCTGTGTGCAGTAAGGGCTCAGTCACCATCCGTGGCTGGGGGATCGATGGACACCCTCAAAGTCACGGTCTGGTGATAGCAGACAAGGATTCTGATTCGAGAACCTCCCTGACTCAAGAACATTCCACTTTCTTATGCTGTTCCCTCACACTCTCCTCCAGACCCGTAGGATTTTATCACTCTTCTCCTGTGTGTATTTGGGTTAACCTGGGTCGTGAAGAATGAGTCACCCTGTCTGACAAACTTGGAGAAAAGGAAATTTTGCCTGCATAGGGCTGACAGTATCATAAGCATTCTGCCTGAGGATGGGAGAGGCTAGGCTGTTTATTGCTTCTGGGAGGAATGGAGTCGTCAATCTGCGTGTGCGTGAGTCACTTCTTGCGGGCTGATCCAGGCTGAGGACGAGCCCATGCCCTGTCCCCACAAGAGCGCTGTGAGCTGGTGGCCAAGTCACGGCTTGAGCCTCCAAAGCCAAGCTGGTTTCCAAGTCTTTACCACATCAAATAGCGCTTCTCCCCTGTGAGGTGGTCAGTGAGGCAGCCCAGACTCAGTGTCTGTGTCTGAGCTGCCAATGACACGGTCCATAGAACGATGAAAGGAAGATATGGATGGGACCCACACTGGGCTGTGGCTCATTTCCTCTCTGGCTGCAATTCTCTTAACTCCTTAGGTTCTGTCCCCCATGCTGCCCTCCTTCGTTCATAGGATTCAGGAGATGTGGGCACTGTGGTGAAGACACATCTGGGGGAGTGAAGTATCAGCTTACATGCCACATTATAGGGTGCCAAAATTCAGAAATTAAACATAAAATACGATAAGCACTGAAACCAAACTGGAGGTAATTTTATTTTTTCTTGATATTGCAGAGGGCACATCTGGAGGTTTTTTTGTGTGTGGGGGGGTTGGTCCTGAGGCTCATCATGATGAGTCCCCAGCAGCCAGAGCGGCACAAGCTTCCGGGGGCTCTGGTAATTGGAGAGTGGTGACCTGAAGTGTGGATAACCAGGGGTTAGGTTAAGCAGCTGGTCTACTCTCTTTTAAAAATTAGCCAGGTATTTCTAAATGCCACGCTGGTTTGGTGCAGCTTTATGCAGTGCTCAATATACATAAAACATGCCTGGAAAAGAAGATGTATCTTGCGGACATTCAATCACGCTTAAGGTAGAAGCCTTGCCATTTTGGTCTTGTCCAAAGTGCCTCTGTCCCCCTGCTGGCCAGATGTGCTAATTGCAAGCAAAATGCTAGGATTTCTTGTAAAGCCATAGGCAGCCCTGGGTGGGAATTTGGTGGGCCTAATTATACCGGTTGTGAAAGAATGCACTAGTATCTCATGGAAGGTGCATGACACAGGGCTGCCACTTGTTGGTCGGCTTCCGTGGATCCTGTGAAGTGAAGGGATTCTTTGCTTTGGCTCAGCTCAATTCCTGCCCCCCACTCCTCCTAGAAAGGGACTAGCCCTGCTTCCTCTGCTTCTACAAGGACCAGAAAAATCTGCTCCCTGTACCCACTGAGAGTTATATATTCTCATTCGCGTCTGTCTACAGGAGCAAAATAAACAGAAGCTTGGAGAAAATAAACATAAAAAGCGGGAAGGAGGTGGGTGCTGACTTGAACACTGATTTGCTTCTCGGCAAGAGGCCCATTTGGAGACAAAATCGTCACCCTGCACTTTCCTCACCGACCCTGAACTCACAAACAGCCCCTTGGCTGGGGTCCTAATGAGCTTCTGACGAGCACAGCCCGCCCTTTCGACACAGAAAATACAATTAGACATGCACAAGTGGCCTCTGAAATACCAGGCCGGGCACTGGGCACTTGAGCTCTCTGAGAATTCCACCCCGGGCTTTCTCGGGAAAACATTGCTTGGGCTCGTTAGGGGTGATAATGGCTAATAACACAGAGAGAACATTGTGTTTTGCTCTCAAGTCCTTGGCCAATACCAGACCACCATGGCAGCAAGAGAAGAGTGAGCTTGTGAGTGTGTGTGTTGCTGTTTCAGAGGGAAGACACTGGAGTAAAACACATTTGTGTTAAGATCAAGGTCCCACCTCCAAGCAGCCTGTGACATTGGGAAAGTTACCAACTCCTTGAACCTCAGTCTTGGCACCTGTAAAATGAGGACAATAATAGAAACTTCCCTCCCTCTGATGTGGTGATTAAATGAGATATTGGAGGTAAAGCACTTGGCCCCATGCCTGGAGCCTAGTTAGGACTCATTCAACATTGACTATTATTAAAAGAACACGCTTTATGTGTTTTAGTCTATTTAAGAAACAATTTTCAAGTGTTTGTTTGTCAATGCCCATGCAGGAGCTGACTGTGAACCCGCAAAGCACAGTCTTTGCCCTCGAAGCGCTTGAGAACAGCTAGGATGCCGAGAGAACCATTCTGGGCCAGGTCGGTTTGATGCTGGAGTGTTTGGTACAAACCAGGTGGCAGCTGTGGCTCACTTGCCCGTGTTTATGCTCCTTCTAATTTTTGCTCCTTTCTTTCCTTAGGTGGTGGAGGATGGGCTGGCTGTTTTTGAGGGCTAGAGACAGCAGGGGATGGGTCGTTGGTTCATTTAAGGCTGTAATAAAGAAGTGAAATCTGCTGCGTTTGCTTGTTATCTCTTCAAAGCCCACTCTTTTCTAGTTGTGATGATGGAATCCCACGTCACATGAACTTAAGCAAATTTAGCGTGTCACGTAGTTGGAGAGAACAAAGATGGGTCTCACCAGTTTCAGTCATAGCTGGATCCAGGTGCTCAAAAAAGTCTCCTCTCTCCTTTTCTTCTTCCTTTTCTGGTAAGCCCTTAGCTCATGACTCAGATTAAGAGAGAGCTTCTCTCTCTCTCCCAGAATCCACATACTGAATTTTTGGGGGCGATTCTGGTGGCCTTGCTTGGTCACTTGCCCTGTCATTGGACCAATAACCTCTGGGCAGAGAAATGGGGCACCACAGTTAGCCAGACCAGGTCCCATGCTCACTCTTGCAGCCATAGGATGATGGTGTGGCCAGCAGCCCCACAGAATGCACATGGGACAGATAAGGATGTGCGGCAGACAAAACTGCCTACATCAGTGACACTCTGTGGGTAGGAAGTGTGAATAGACTCCAAGCACTCGGGAAGAGCAGCTGATGTAGACTTTACATTGGCCTTTCACCCGATTGTGTTTAAAATGGCTGGTCTGGCGTGCTTCTGAAGAATCAGCCCACTTCCTTGCATTCAAAAGTTGAGAGGTTTCTAACTATTCTTGAGTCAAACCAGGTGAGTGAGGACTAAGTGTTCCCAAGTGGGGCCAAACATAGAGCACTGTGGCAGCTTTTCCAAGGCAGTACCCACTGAGCCTTGTCCCCTGACTGATTTTAAATCCTGGTGGAGTCCCCTCCCCATCGAGTAGAACTTACCTGGGAACCAGTAAGATATTGCGGAAATGAGTCCAAGGCTAGATCATAAAAGACATGGCTGCTTTGGCCCTGATTCCCTTGGATCGCTCTCTAGAGAAGTCAGCTCTACGGATGAGTCCACGTGGCAAGAAACTGAGGACGCCCACCAGCAGCCAACACCAACTAGCCAGACAGTTGGGTGAGCCACCGTGGAAGTGGCTCCTCCAGCCCCAGTCGAGCCTTCAGATGATGTAGCCCTGGCTGACACCCTGACTGCAGCCTCATGAGAGACCCCGAGCCAGAACCACCCAGCTGAGCCTCTCCCGAATTCCTGACCCACAGAGACTGCATGAGATGATAACTGTTCATTGCTGTCTTGAACCACTAAGTTTTGGGGTAATTTGTTACACAGCAGAGCATAACTGATACAGGCATGTTAAGATATCCTCACTTCACAGGGACAGAGTCATTTAGACAGTTTCCTTAATCACTTTCAAAGCACTTCTCAATGACCCTATTAGCGATTGCTACAAAATTGAAATTTCACAAGTGGAACTGTGCTGATATTACAGGGCTTCTCTGTCTCAACACTGTGCATTTGTGGATTTAAAAAATCAGGTTTACACTTGTGCTCCCCCCTCCTGTAACTAGATAGGGAAGGAGTCAAGATCTGAACAGGAAGGATGCCTTCAAAGATTTACCAGTTGCCTTCTGCGTTGTTAAGAACAGTCGTGGCACATGCCCTGGTGATCACAGAGCAATTGCGCAATTCTGCAAGAGTCCCTGGATATGGAACCCCAACGGAGTCCTCCCAGTGGGCTTCTGGCTGCAGCATCACCTGTCCTGGCAGGCAAGATAGAATTCAAGGAAGCCTGATTGTGGGCTGTTTGAATCAAGGGAGTAGAATCAAGGGAGGTGGATCAAAAGGTAGATCCTGAGCAGGCTCCTCAAATGACCCACTCCACCATGATGACTTAAGTATCTCCGGACCCCGCACCCAGTCGCTCAGCGTGGCTCTCCAAGCCTGGTCACTTGCCCTGCTTTCCAAAGGAGTTTCCCCCACTGTCCTACAAGCCCTCAATCACTTAGGTGCCAACGCCCGGGCCCCACCCACAGAGAACCTTGCATGGGGCTCATTTCTGATCCTGTCCAGTCACTTGTGTGCCCATTTGCTCCCCCTGGTGATCCAGACATTACCATTCATCATGGGCTCTTCTGGGAAACTTTCCAAAAGCCTCCATTTCCCTCTCCCCCATCGCTGAACCCCAGTAACTGAGAAATGCCACACAATTTAGTGTTTCACTAGAGTACAAACTAGGACTCTACAAGTCAAAGGAACACCAACTCACACAGGCTCACGCGACCCCCTGGCTCTGGGCTCAAGCAACTCCTTTGGCTCTGGTTTCCTCGGAGTGTCCCCCAGCAGCCCTATGAGGCAGGACTGTCCCCCAGGGCCACGTGGGCGATGAGAGGCACTTTCCCAAAGGACATAGAGCTGCTGGGAACTCATTTGAAAACCAGCAAGTCCACTAGCTCAGCACACCCTTGATATTCACCCCCATGTCAGGTCTCATTCTGCCTGTCCTGGGGGATGCTTTGGCTCCTCAAGATCAGGCTCTGTTTCGTCTGCTCCTCATAGTAGAGAGTAACTAAAAAGGAACCCTTCTTCCTGTCTCTGCTTGCATACTTTCTGTGACAGGGAGCTCATCACTTCCAGAAGTAATTCCCTTTATGGAATTTGTCTCCTTTCCGTGACTGCCACGCACTGGGCCAGTTTGCCTAATACGAAAAAACATTAATCACGAATCACCATGTTTCCTCCTCCTTCCCTTCTTTCCCTTTGCGCATAAGTCACCAGCAGATGGACTGGATACAGGGGCACTGTCCAGGGGAGATGCTGTCGTCTGTCCTCCTTGCATGGTGCAGAGTTTCTTCACCCTGAAGCAGGCACAGCTGCTTCTGGGGAAAATCCTGTCATTTCATTTTCCCTTAGCTTAAAATAGCCACTTCCTTATTGGGAGATGCAGGGTGGTGGGGAGCGGAGAAAGGGACGTGGTAAGCCATCCAGACATGCCTGGTTTGCAAACATTCCTGGAAAGGTCAAGTTCCACATCAGCCAAACACATCAGGCAAGGCACTTCCGGCTGGCCATTAACGCAGGGTAAACAGAATGGTGAGGAAAGTCAAAACACGGGCCCTGAACCACAAATAAGTGTCATGAATGAATGTATCCTCTGTGGAGTATGACTTTCTTCTAAAGAAGTTTGTCATTGTTTGCAGATAATATCCATGTCCACCTTTGCATTTCGCATCAGGTTAAGGTGATGGACAGCTGGACACTGTCGGGGTCATATTAAGTGAGGTGCACGGCTCTTTCGAGATAATTAAGTCTCCCTCTTCCGGTTGCATGAGCGATTCTCTGCCCAGAAGGAAGGACAGCGCACAGTGTGCTGTGGAGGGCTCTTGGCTTGCTTCCTCAGCTAAGCAAATGACATGATGTTCTGGGAGCTCCTTAAAATACCCAATGATCTCTTCCCAGTCCTCCTGCTATTCTCACTGTCCCTGTGCTTGTCCCCCTGTTGCCCCCCCGGCTGGCCGGAGGGAGAGAGGCCAGACGTACGGTCCCCTGGACATCCCCACTGTGTGCGTGAGGGGGCAGAGGGCGGGGCCACGGGCTTGTCTGAGCGCCCTTACTCACAGGGTAGAAGAGAGAGGGGTTGGAGGGCAGGGGGTCAGAGGGAGGGGGTGGGAGAGTGCAGATTTTTCCTGAAAGGCCACTGGCTCTGTTGGAATTCCTAACCAAGGCAGGAGAGCCCCTCCAGGATTCTGAAGGCCTCTTGGGAGGAGGGGACTGGTGGCTGGGCTCCGTCTGGGCCTTGGTCCTGAGCATGGAGGGCAGGATGCTGGACCAGATTCCCTGAACAGGATCATAAGGCTGCCTGTATCACTGTCACCTGGGGAGAATGGTTTCCAGTATCAGGACTGCTGGGGGTGGCCGCTCAGTGTGGGCCCTGGGCATCACCTGGGAGCTTGTAGAAATGAGCACAGTCGGGCACCACCCCAGACCTACTCAACTGGAATCTGCATGTCCAATGACTTTAAATGACACTTCCCTCCATCCTTTTATTTTAACTTTCCAGAAGCAGAGCCTGGCCCTGGTTCAGTGGAGGCCATCTCTAAGAATGGCCATTCAGAAGCAGGTATTTTGCCCAAATCTGGAATCCGGAGCTGGGTCAAAGCATATTTTCGGAGTCAGAACGCTGAGCCAATCTAGGTTCAATGTAGAAATGAACTTTGAACAAACGAGGTGTGCTGGGCCCCCCCAGAGATATGTTACTACCCAGATTTGTGAAGGTGACCGTATTTGGAAACAGAGTTTTTGCAGGGGTAATGAGGGACCTTGGGGCATGATGGATCACCCAAGTGGGCCCCTAATTCAATGGCGGTATCCTTATGAGAGGCAGAAGAGGAGAGGCACTCTGAAGGCAGAGACTAGAGGGGTTCAGCCACATGCCAAGCCTGTCCAGAGCCACCTGCAGCTGGAAGAGGCAAGGAAGTACCCTTTCCTAGAGCTTCCAGAGCCAATGCAGTCGTGCAGACACTTTGATTTCAGACTTCCGGCCTCCAGAATGGTGAGAGAATAATTTTGTGTCATTGTGAGCCAACCGGTTTATGTCACTGATTATGGTCGCCTTGGGAAATTAATACGGACGGCATTTTCTGACTGTGGAAAGGAAGAAAAGAGCCAAAAATGGCTCAAGAAAGTAGCAATGACCTGGCCAATCCCCAGGTACAGCAATCTTAGCTTTGTTCCCAGAATTAGCTGACTTTCCTCCTCATTTCCTTATTTCTTTTTAACGCTCCATGAAACCCAAATACAGTTGAGACCCAGGGCACCTGGTCTTGTGTGGTTGACTGATCACCAGACCATCAAAGTCACTGGAACAGCTCCTTCATGCTCCCAAACACGGCAATTTTATTTGTTCCTAACTCCACCTTGTTTGGAAATTATCTAAAGCAGTTATGACACAGCAAAACGGAGTCATATTTTAACTACCTAAGTACCACTTAGAAAACAGACTTTATCTAAGAAGCCCTTCGGCAGATGATACCCCAGGGCTGAGTTTGCTAAGCTTCCAATGACCATATATGAAGTGAATTTATTTTTTTATTTATTTTTTATCTTTTTTAAGATTTTATTTATTTATTTGAGAGAGAGAGAGTGAGCACGAGAGGGGGGAGTGGGAGAGGGAGAAGCAGACTCCCCGCTGAGCAGGGAGCCCAATGCGGGACTCGATCCCGGGACTCCAGGATCATGACCTGAGCTAAAGGCAGTTGCCCAACCAACTGAGCCACCCAGGCGCCCTATGAAGTGAATTTAAAGCAAGGTATACTAGTATGCGATTTGAGTAGACAGAAACTCTGAAGGCTCTGGGGCTATTAGATAATTTCCTCATTTCCCTCTAAAAAGCTTTTGGGGAGGGGGGCTGCCTGGGTGGCTCAGTCAGTTAGGCTTAAGCGTCCAACTCTTGATTTTGGCTCAGGTCGTGATCTCAGGGTCCTGGGATCACGTCCCGCGTGGGGCTCCATGCTCAGCACAGAGTCTGCTTGTCCCTCTCCTTTCCCCTCTGCTCCTCCCCCCACCCCCGCTATCAAGCTCTCTCTCTAAAAAAAAAAAAAAAAAAATTTTCGGAATTCAAAGATAAAGATTCAGGGCAGTCATTCTCAACTCTGACTCACATTGGAATCATTGGGGTAAGCTTAGAAATAATAATGGCTGTGTTTCAGCCTCTCCCCAGATCAGTTAATCAGAATCTCAGGGGCGGCATCTGGGGAATCACCCACCTTGTTGGGTAGAGCCCACTTTTGGGGGCTCTGCAGAAGTCCCCTGTGCCAGGCCCTGCTCCCAGCCTCCCTGCACAGCCTGGGCATGGACACATGCCCAGAGCTGGCCAAGTAGACACGTGACCCTGGCCTGGAGTTGGGGGCCGTGATGCCAAGGAGTGGGACCACCCAGGATCCATTCAGCTATGAGTGGCCCAGGCTCCCAGGACATCATCCAGTGTTGACGATGATGGTGGTACCAGCTAGGGATGCAGGCTCAGAGAGGTCCAGTCACTTGCCCAGGGTCCCAGAACAAAGACTAGAAGGAATTGAACCCAGCCTGCCTGGCTCCAGAAGTTCATAGATCCTAAAGATGCAACTCAGTGTATTCAGACAAAATGAACACCCCTGAGGGAAATCGGAGGGGTAGACGAACCATGAGAGACGATGGACTCTGAAAAACAAACTGAGGGTTCTAGAGGGGAGGGGGGTGGGAGGTTGGGTTAGCCTGGTGATGGGTATTGAGGAGGGCACGTTCTGCATGGAGCACTGGGTGTTATGCACAAACAATGAATCATGGAACACTTCATCTAAATCTAATGATGTAATGTATGGGTATTAACATAACAATAAAAAATTTTTTAAAAAAATGAACACCCCTGAGAACCAGAACCCAAATTAAGAAACAGAACATGGCCAGTGCCCTGGAGGCTCCTAGGTACCCCTCCTCCCAAATGCAGTCACCGTGGGATTTCTGGAAACTACAGGTTACGCTCTTTTTGTGTCTGATTTCTTCCACTCAACATCATGTTGGTGAGATTCCTTCATGCTGTTGTACATAGCCGGGATTTCTGCATCCTCCTCGCTGTATGGCGTGAGCGGACCACAACGGGTTTACCCAGGCTACTGTGGGCGGGCACTTGGTGTTTCCAGTTGGGGACTGTGACAGACAAACAGTGCTGCTAACAATATCCTGTGCCTGTCCTTTGGCACCGAGGCGGGTATCAATATCCTCTTAAGGATTACCTTTCCTGCTTATATTAGCAGAGTGGGTTTATGTTGCTTACAACAAGCACCTTGGCTGATGCAACGTACAGACACTGTTATTAGCCCCTTTTACAGAGGAGGAAACTGAGGCTCAGAGAGGTTCAGCCCCTCGCCCGAGGTCACACGACTAACAAGCAGCAGAGTCGGGGTTTGGACCAGCGCCTGCCCTCCAAGCCACTAGTACAGGGACGCGTGGGCACCTCCAGTCCTCTCGGTACTATCCCCAATTTAATCATTAGCACCCACTCCTTTGATGAAGCTGGCAGAGCGTGGAGGGAGTGGGCAGACAGCCACTGAGCCCCACTGTCCCAGGCATGGTTGTGATGTCGGCTGGTGCCGCAGCTTCCTGGGGAGAGGATAGGTCTTCTCCTGGAGAGGCGCGTCGGGGAGGACAAGAGGGCAAGTCACCTCTGCCTGGCAGAGCAGAGCTATGGTGGCCTGGCGAGAAAGGGCATCCCAGCCTCGAGATTCACCCTCTACCTCTCACTCGACTCCTAAGTATGGGAATCACATTTCCATGGCAGGTGCACATGTCTGGATCGTGTCCCAGTCCTGCTCACCATCTGGCAGCTCTGGGGCAGGGAGCTGTCCCCACCCACTCACCACTGCAAATAGCAGGACAACATATGGTGGCAGAAGAGAGGGCCTAGAAGGTAGTGCTTGCAGCCCAATGGCCCAAGAGAGGAGCCACCCTCTGACTCATTGGAGCGGGGATCACTTCCTTACAGGTGGAGGAGGATGCCAGAGGCTGGGCTCCCACAGAGGTCCTTCCTGGGGACAGGTCCCAGGCCCTCCACAGCAGCCCTCTGTAAACAGCATTTGAATCCAGCAATCAGGGGTCAGGGCCCCAGGGGCTCAGGAGCAAGCACAGAGGTGTGAGGTCACTGGTGGCATGTCTGACAGGACACTAAGATCAGATGTGTTGCCCTGGGATGTGCAGTCTAGACCTCCCTTAGGTCCCTTCCTGGGGAGCTGCACAGCAGGGGTGGGGGTACACATAGGGGGCTGCGGTTACAAAGTGTGGTGTCTGGCCACCAGCAGGAGCATCTGAACATTTGCTAGAAATGCAAAATTTTGAGTTCCTAGTGAATCAGAAGCTCTGCGGGTGAGGCACAGCACTGCTTTAATAACCTCCAGGAAATTCTGATGCACGCTCTAATTTGAAAGCCACTGACAGGCAACCATGTGAAATAGGGAGACTCAGAAGGTTTGAGCCAGTTGTCCAAAGTTACAGAGTTAGTAAGAGGGACTATGTTCGTAAAGATTAGATTCAGCTGCAAGTAACAGAAATAAAACCCCTAAAGAACCAAGGCTAAGCAAAATAGGTTATTTTTCCTTCATGGTCCAAGATAGCTGCTGGAGCTCCGGTGGTTATGTCCACATTCCGGGCAGCATAAAGGAGGAAAGGGAAGAAGGTCATGCCCTGTGCCTTTAAGGATACTTCCTAAAATTTTATACATGACTTCCGCTTACATCCTATTGACCCCAACTTAGTCAATTGCTTCACCTAGCAGAAAGAGGGGCTGGGAGAATAAAATCTCTGTCCTGAGTGACCACACATGCAGATAAAATGTGGGGGCTCTACTGCTGTGGAAAAACGGAGACACTGGGGCCAACTAGGCAGTGTCCACCCCAAAGTGCAGCTGAAAATCGAAGCTGGAACTGATAGTGTCACCATCTGAAGTTATGATATGTTTTTGTTTCTACGTCATCTTTGTCTTCCCCTTTTAGAAATCCCACAAAGACCAAGCCTTCTTGAAAGTCTTCCTGCTCCCCGCTGCTCCCCAGCCCCTGGCGCCTAGAACAATGGGTGGCATATAGTGGAGGAGATCAATATTTATCATCAAATGTAAATTTTAAATAGATTAAATTAGAGGTCATATGGAAATAAACTCATTAGAGATCTGGCACGCAGTAGGTCCTCAGAATGTAGCTGCTGCCATTTAAGACCGCTTCCCAGTCGAGCTCAGCTGGCCCGCATTGGGGTTTCTCTCTCCGACTTTAATTCCCCCTGCCGTCCCCTACCTGCATGCAGCAGGTGCCACTTCCTGACCTGGGCCCATCCTTGGGCTTTCAAGGTCATCGGCGCTATTTGATAGGGTCTGGAGAACTCTCCACCCAGCCACAGCCTGGGTGAGCAGCTGGATCGTAGAAAATTCACATCACCATTCCCTGTCCAAACCTGAAACCTTAAAAAACCAAGCCAGGTCCAAGCTGCAGTTGGTGGGACGTGTGTCCTCACCTGGGTCTCGAGCATGTTTCAGCCTCTCCCTTCTCTCCTTTGGGCTTTTTCTTTGTTGGTGTGGGTCCCAGGAACGCTGGTGACCCTGCTTACCGCACCCTGGGTGCTTGCCCTCTGGTCCCATGTTCGGGTTTGCAATACCCTGATTTTGCCTAAATGGGTCAGGCTGGATGCAGCGCAGGAGGGTGTGTGCACGGGCTGCTTTCCCTCAAAAATCCAATTTAACATACATCTTGACCTTTGCACCAAGGCAAATGGGCCTTATTCAAAGGCGAACAATCTTGCCAAGCTGCACGGGAGCAGACAATAGCCCGTCTTGTGTTGTTTGGTTGTAACTGTCCTAATTACCAAAGCCCACTAATTTCATGGAATATTTCAGAGTGAAGCAGATCTTTAGAAAGACTTGTCCTCGTTTTTTTTTTTCCTCTACAGAGAGGGAAGGAGAGGAGGGCTCATTTATTGATAATGAGAACCTTGTCAATTTTTGAATCGCGTTTGCCGGAACTCCTTGCCTCCCGGAGCTATTGTGAGGAGCCAGTGAAGACGAGGTGTTTGCAGGAGACCTTTGCGGTACACAGTGTTCCCGTGCATTCCATACTGTGCGCCTTGCAGCTGCGCCCCTGGGGGCGCCCCAAGAACTCACAGAGCCCCCCGCCCTGCCCCGCTCCTCCCACTGCCCCGTGGCTCCCTTGCCCCTGTCGCCTTCTCAACATTCAGGCAGAAGCTCAAAAGTCACCTCCTTGGGGAAGAGGGTCCAATGAATGGGTCCCAGTGCTGACCTCGCCTTTCTTCTTGACTCCCACTCCTTGCTGAAAGCATCCCATGCATTTCTTTGCTTCCTGTTTCTATTCCCCACAAGGAGCATCAGCTCCGGGAGGATGGGACCTGTCTGTCTTGTTCCCAGCGCATCCTTGGTGTCTAGAACAGTGGCAGGTCCTTAGTAGAGATAAATATATGTCGGTTGAGGGGCTGCTGGGGAGTTTGGTTCGGGCAGCAAGCGGGGGAGAAACTGATTGGCTAACAAGTTGATTCGTGTGCTCTGCCCCCGGAGCAGGTGTTATGGAGAAGGGCCTGGAGCATCTAAGTACCCGGAGAAGAGTTGTGTGAGTCTTCGGCGCTCAGGGAGCTTACAGATTAGTATGAGGAAGACTAATTTGCCAGCGTCAAGTAACTGCTTCCAATGGGCAGGGTGTCGAGATAGCGATGGTTCTCCTCGGGGGCAGGGCTCGGGGTGGACCGTCCCTGTTCAGCAGCTTCCTATCACCTCCGGGTGCCCACAGCTCTGCTCTGTCATTCCAGTCCAACAAGTCCACTCCCGGACCTCCCGGGGCGCCTGATGGCCCAGCAGCAGCGTCAGTCACAGCCTGGCGCCTGGCCCCCAAGCTCCTGGCCCCTGGCCTCCCCACCCCCACCCCTAGCCGGCGGCTGCAAGGCCAAGGGCTCTGCCAAGTGCTCCACAAGGTCTGGCTGGGATGGGAGTGCTCCTGGCGCTCGCTCCGGAGGTGGCACTTGGTCTGCGCCTTCCTTTTAGGAGTTTTACAACCCTCTGATACTTTTTTCTTTGTGCGTTCTCATCTCATTCTCACTAATAGAATCCTCATTGCAGCCATCCAGGAGACTGGCTCCAGGGATGACGGTCTGGCTAATAAAACCTTGAGCATTCCAGGGATGCCTTGACCCACACGTTCAAAGGAAACTCTGAACAGCACATGGGAAAGATCTGCCAGGTCATGCCCAAGGAGGAGCTCATTAAAATGTATTTAGGGTTGAGACCTATTTTTTTCTAAGCTCCAGTATTAGAAAAAAAATGGATTTGGAGGGTGAGGAAGACTTCTTGCACAGAGAGGGTGTCAAGTGTATTTAGTTTTACAATCAATCTGCCTGGATAGGCTGCTTATACCCAGCGGGCAGGATTGTACTCAGTCTGAGGAGGGGCCAAACAGGAATTGGGATGCTTTGGGGTGGGTTTTTTTTTTTTAACTCCCTCCAAAAGCAGAAACTATGCTCTTCTCATGTAATCAACTCAGGCCTAATTCCGGGCACATCCATTCTGAAGGTCCTGTGTGAGGAGCAGACAAGAGAAGAAAAGAACTTTCTAAAGACAGCAAATAGTAATTACCCCCTAAAGAAGTGAGGATGTCACAGCGTAAGGAAGGACCCCGCTGAGAATTGGGGGTCAATGATTCTCAGGTTTGCCCCAGACTTTTCACCCCAGGTATGCTCTCCCGATCTCAGTCCTTGGCTGCTCCATCAGCTGGTCCCATACCCCTTTCTGCAAGGCTGTGCTGGTGGGATCCAGGCCAGGGCATCCAAAGCCAGAAGAGCGGCTTCCAGTGGCCTTCCCTCCCCAGCGCCACCAGGGTGTATGTGGCCATGAGTGTGGCTCAGCCCTGCTGTGCCTCTCTTCGGTCTTCAGGGACATGCAGTCATCAACATGGCCAGAAATAAAAAATGAAGACAGAGCAGTGCTATTCCCATCCCGCTCCCACAACTGGGTTGGGCGAGGGTGGTGCTCAGCAAACATTACCCATCATGGGGCTATAGTGGGTCATTGCCGCTCAGGTAATAAAACCATCCCCAGGTTTGCAGCATCACCATGACAATCACAGGGATAAAGTTATACACCCGTACAAGAGAACCAGCAGGTGGTTCTGGTCTTGTTGGTGAGGAGTGAGGAACTAGAAGTTCTGCTATGTGACTGCAAACTTGTAAAATCCACTGACTCTAAAACAGATGGGGTTCAGGCCTTCTGGGACTCAACCTGCTGATTCACCAGGTGCACGTGGGGAGGCGGAGTTTCGTCCACGAAGGTACGGGCTATCTATTCTTTCTCTAGAGAGATAGAAGGGCTCAGGGGTCACTGTGCCCTAAATCCCTAGCCCAGAAATGTAGATGGATATGCCAGATGATACAAAGCAACACAGTTCAATCTCTGTAGGACTGCACATCATTGTAGAAATCAGCCCTGGATTGCCTGTTCTATGGTGTAAGTGAGCCGCAAAGGCTAAACTCAGGCTGAAGAGGGGATCCCAGTGCCCTGCTGACATAGGGTCTGGCTGCTAATCCCTTTGGATTGATTCTATGGATAATAGAATATTCCGTAGAAGACCACCTGGAATGGGCCTTAGAGAGTGATTAGTCAACTCCCTCCCTCCAACCAATAGGCTGACAGGTGTTACTAATAATCATCACCATCACTGTGGCCTAAGTGCCTGACAAGACACTGTTTGGATTATAACGTAAGTGCCTGACTAAGCTTTTGATGGCTGAGGCATCTCTTTCATAGACATCCATGTCAGATCAACACATTGCCAGTGTGTGACATGGTCACCAGCCACACAACTGGATAAAGAGCCAGGCTGTCCTACCCATGAAGTTCCTCTTTCAGAAAGCCCTGGGTGACCTAGATCACAAACCACTTGAGTCACTCTGCTTTTCCCTTTCGGCAGCCTAATTCCTGCTCCCATATTTTAAATTTGTCAATAAACATGGAACCTGAAAAACCCTAGACTCCCCACACTCGACCCCCAAAAAGGCAGAGCTCCTAGGTCTGCTCTCAGTCTTCTCTCTCTCTCTCTGACCTTGCTGTGTGGTCCTGGGTGTGTGGTGTATCTTCCAGGACTTGTGAGTAATAAACCTTGTTGTTTCAAAGTTCCTGGATGGTTATTGCTGAGGTGTGTCTTGCTATCATAAGAACCACAAGGGCTGGGGGGCGCCTGGGTGGCTCCGTTGGTTAAGCGACTGCCTTCGGCTCAGGTCATGATCCTGGAGTCCCGGGATTGAGTCCCACATCGGTCTTCCTGCTCAGCAAGGAGTCTGCTTCTCCCTCTGACCCTCCTCTCTCTCATGCTCTCTGTCTCTCATTCTCTGTCTCTCAAATAAATAAAATCTTTAAAAAAAAAAAAAAAGAACCACAAGGGCTGGTCCAGCCACAGCATTGGCTCTGGTCAGGGAAATATCTGTGGGGGCTCACCACAAGTAATACAGGCCCAGGGGAATACCCCAGACAGTCCTAGCTGATAGCACCACTATTGATAGGCTAAGACCAACACAGAACAACCATCATTATCAATCACCATCACCCTCATCATCACTAACAACACCACCACCATCATCAAAAACAGCATCATCACCACCATCATCACTAACAGCATCATCACCATCATCACCATCACCATCATCACTAACAGCATCATCACCATCATCATCATCACCATCATCACTAACACCATCACCACCATCATCACTAACAGCATCATCACCACCATCATCACTAACAGCATCACTAACACCATCATTATCATCACAATCATTATCACTGCCATCATCACCATCATCACTACCATCACCATCATCACTAAGTCCATCATCACATCCTCATCATCAATTATCACTGCTACCACCACGATCATCACCACCATCATCAAAAAGAGCATCATCACCACCATCATCATCACCATCATTATCATCACGATCATTATCACTACCATCATCACCATCATCACTACCATCACCATCATCATCACTAAGTCCATCATCACCAACCCCATCATCACATCATCATCATCATCACTTATCACTAATAACACCACCACCACCATCATCATCACTGTTATCACTAACACCATCATCACTATCATCATCATCAACATCATCACCATCAACATCATTATTGTTGTCAACACGATCACTACCAACAACCCCATCCCCATCGCCATCGCTACCATCACCATCCTTTTCATGACCATTACCACTGCTAACACTTACTGGGCACTTATATGCACCAGGCACAGTGCTAAGCCCTTCCCAGGGATTAATTCAGTTAATCTTCACAAGCCTAGATACATTTATTATCATCCCGGGTTTACTCATGAGAAATGGAGGTTACGTACATACCCAGGGCACAGAGCTAGTAAGTGGTGCAGCTGGAATTTGAACCCAGTCTCTCCAGCTTCAGGAACTGTGAGCATTTGGCCAAGACCTTGCAATAGAGGCAGCCGGAGGATTGGAGGAAATATTTCTTGACTGAGTTTTCAGAATGATTTTCTGCTGTCCCGCACTTCGTCTCATGTAGCATGGCTTCAAGAAGTCAGGGCAGGGAGGGAGGGAGGCTGCCATTTGTCAGCTGCTGGGTCGGGATGAAAGACTTTGGTAAATCGGACGGGGAACAGACTTTTCCACTCAGTTTGGTCCAGTTCTGCAACAGTTCCATGCCCACAGCTTCCGTTTTTCTGTCAAAGGGCAGCTCGCTTACATCCCAGAAACAAGATGGAAAGTCAACCTGAGCTCAGCCATGGATACTCACCCCTCAGGAATCCTCAGACTCATACTGTTAAATCCAGTTTTCTCACTTCTTTTTTCTGCAGCCAGAACCCAGAATGCCGTATTGTACCTTTTGTAGTGCAAACACCCCCCCCACACCCTTCTTTATGAAAAAGACCACAAGACAACACTAAGAACTTTGAAAAATAAAGAGTACCTATAATCCCACCACTGAATAATTACTTTGGGGTTTAAATATCTATTACCTTCTAGTTTACTATCCCTTTTAAAGCCTCAGAGACTCATAGCCATAGGATCTTATGGCCAGAAATCTAACCTACCTCTCTCCCTTTACTAATGGAGTGATGTTCCCAGAGTTCTGTGATAGGATTTTATACAGAGAGAATAGGGGTGATGCCCTCAGCAGAGTTTCCCTGATGGGCCTCTAGCTGCTGCTCACACTCGCCAGGCATACCCCAGTCTCAGGGAGAATGTGTTGCCTGGGCACACCGTTCTTTCTTTACCCAGTCACCAGCAGATAGAATTTTGGTCATTTTTCAGTCTTAAAGTCTGTCTATTGGACTGAAGTTAAACTTACCAGTGAATGAAGTTTATTAGGAAAACTATGAACAAGATAATCACTGAAATAGATGGAAATGTCCTTTGCTTATAGTTTTTACCCAAAACCTACAGCAAATATCACATTTAACAACAAAACACTTGCCACATTCCCAATGCGTCAAGAACCAGACAACAGCTAAGGAAGCTATCACCCACCATTGTGCAGGGGGTCCCAGCCAACCACAGAAGAAGAAAAGGAAGTAAGCATTAAAAAGATTAGAAAACAAGAGGCCAAACAGTGATCATCTTTGTTAGTAATATGGTTGACTATCTAGAATATTCAAAAGAATCAACTACAGATTCATAGAAAATCAGACTTCAAAGGAAACATTTACAAAAACTTACTGGCAATAACCAATTTTAAAAGTGTAAGGGGAAAGATCAGTGATTAAGTGGCAGGTGTAGACATCTGAGTACTTGGTTCTTATTGGTTGGTGTGTCTGTCTTCAAGGCTAAGCCTTGCAGGGCTGCAGAGCTTGGTGAGCATTCAAGCATTTGCTGAATGAATGAGCTGGTACTGGGTCTCCTTTCCTCCCAGTCCCTGTGATGTTTGAGATCTGGATATCAGCTGTGTTACCTCCTTTAGCAGCTACCCCTGGCCTCTCTCCTTCCCTCCTGCACCTGCTCCCTCCAAACAAGGAAACCCAGAGAGCCTCTTCCGTCTCCTCTGTCCTTGGAAGGGTTGAAAGAAAATGCTAAGATCCATCAGACACACTCAGGGTCACCATAGCACGAGCAGGTTATTGTGCTGGTGAGCTCCTCCTGACCTAGAGAACTCGAAATACCCTGGGACAAAATCAATGTCACCCGCAGGAAAAGCCTCAGAGGACTGTCTGGACTGGGAGGGAATATGACCCAGGACTTGCCTTCAGCAACTGACTGTAAAGAAGCAGAAGGGAATGAGGCTTGGTCTTCCAAATTCCCTTTCAGAAAACCCGGAACAGAATTAGGGAAGAACCTCCTAGGAAAAAGTTATTTCTAAGACACCTGTTCCAGCTACTGTTGCTAGAAACAAACCACCACCAAGTTTAATGGCATGAAATAATCCTTTTGTTGTGCTCATGGAGTCTGTGGGTCAGGTGCTGAGTTAGCGTATAGAGGATTGGCTTATCTCTGCTCCACCATGTTGGGGCCTCGGCTGGGGAGCCCCGAAGTCAGGGCTGACTTACTGTTGCCTTAACTCACAGTCTGGGGGTTGACACTGGTCAGTGGCTGGGACCTCAGCAGGGCTGAGGGCTGGAACCCACATCTGGGGAGAGAACAAGACAGAAGTTGTATCACCTTTTTAAATTGTGGTAAAAACAAAAAACAAAAAACCACATAACATAAAATTGCCTATTTTAACCATTTTTAAGTGCTCTGTTCACTAGTGTTAAGGATCTTCACATTGATGTGAAATAGATCTCCAGCAGTTCTATATCTTGCAAATCTGAAACTCTATACCCATTGAACAGCAGCTTCCCTTTCTCCCCTCCCTGCAGCCCCTGGTGACTACCATTCTATTTCCTGTCTCTATGACTTTGACTTCTCTAGATACTCCTGTGAATAAGTGGAACCACATAGCATGTGCCTTTTGTGACTAGTTTATTTTACTTAGCATAATGTCTTCAAGTTCATACGTGTTGTAGCATGTGACAGAGTTTATTTCTTTTGTTTTATCAAGGTTTTTAGGGGGAGCCATTTTAGGCTCAAAGGAACGTTGAGGGGAAGGTACAGGGATTTCCCAAATACCCCCTATCCCCTCACACATTCACAGCACCCCCAATTATTAACATCCCCCAGTAGAGTGGTACAATTCTTCCAATTGATGACCCTACATTGACCCATCGTAATCTCCCCAAATACAGAGTTTATATTACAGTTCACTCTTGGTTTTGTATATTCTTTGGGTTTGGACAAATGTATAGTGACATGCAGCCATCATTACGGTATCATACGGAGTATTTTCACTGCCCTAAAGATCCTCCGTGCTCCACTCAATCATCCCTCTCCCTCTCCCCTCCCACCCCTGCCAACTACTGGTCCTATTACTGTCTCGATAGTGAATGTCATATAGTTGGAATCATACAGTATGTAGTGTTTTCAGACTGTTTCTTTCACTTAGTAACGTGCATTTCAAGTTCCTCCATGTGATTTCTTTCCTTTTTAAGGCTGAATAGTATTTCATTGTTTACATAGTTTTATTTATCCATTCATCTGTAGATGGACATTTGGGCTGCTTCTGCCTCTTGACTATTTTCAATAATGCCGCAATAATAATACTAATGAACAGAGGTGGGCAGATACTTCTTCAAGACTCCATTTTCAATTATTTTAGATATATATCCAGAAGTGGAATTGATGGATCATATGGTAGTTCAATTTCTAATTTTTTTTTCAGGGAGCCTCACGTGGTACTGTTTTTCATAGCGGCTGCAGCATTTTACAATCCCACCAACAGTGCATAGGGGTTCCAATTTCTCCACATCCTTGCCAGCACTTATTTTCAAGTTATTTTAAAAGACTTAGTTATTCATTTAGGGGGGCATAAGCAGGGGGGCAGGGGCAGAGGCAGAGAGAGAAGCAGGCTCTCCACTGAGCTGGGAGGCTGACACGGGGCTCGATCCCAGGACCCCAAGATCATGACCTGAGCCAAAGGCAGACACTTAACCAACTGAGCCACCCAGGTGTCCCTCAAGTTTTTTAAAAAACAGTAGTCATCCTAGTGGGTATTTTATATTGCATTTCTCTGATGAATAGAGATGTTGAGCACTATTTCATATGCTTGTTGGCCATTTGCATATCATCTTTGGAGAAATGTGTATTTGAGCCCTTTGTCCATTTTTTATCACTTGTTGAATTGTACAAGCTCTTTATATATTCTAGATATTAAACCTTAATCAGACATATGTTATGCAAATATTTTTTCCTTTTCTATAGATTTTTCATTTGTTGATTGTGTCCTTTGCACAAATGCACAAAATCAATGCACAAAAATTTAAGTTTGGTATAGTCCTATTTGTCTATTTTTGTGTTTGTTGCTTGTGCATTTAGTGTCATATTCAAGAAATTATGCCAAATCCAATGTCGTGAAACTTTGCCTATATGTTTTCTTCCAAATTCCTTCCATAGTTGTAGGTCTTATTTGTAGGTCTTTACTCCATTTGGAGTTATTTTTTGTAGATGATTAAGAAGAGGGTTCAGGGGCGCCTGGGTGGCTCAGTCGTTAAGCATCTGCCTTCGGCTCAGGTCATGATCTCAGGGTCCTGGGATCGAGCCCCGCATCGGGCTCCCCGCTCCGCGGGAAGCCTGCTTCTCCCTCTCCCACTCCCCCTGCTTGTGTTCCCTCTCTCGCTGTGTCTCTCTCTGTCAAATAAATAAATAAAATCTTTAAAAAAAAAAAAAGAAGAGGGTTCAACTTCATTCTTTTGCATGTGAATATCCCATTTTCCTAATACCATGTGCTGAAGAGACTCTCCTTTTCCATTTGAATGGTCTTGTCACCCTATCCAAGACCATGTGAACATACACATGAGGACTTATTTCTGGGGCTGTCTCACATTTATGACAGCCTCTGAGTCTACATAGTATCATGTAGGCCATAATCCTGAGCCCACCCAGGGTATTCCCCTGGCCCCGGCCGGCTACGAGCAGGGACCCAATAAAGGGTAGCAGCCCTGAGTGTCGAGGAGGACACGTCCGTCCTGTGAGACACCTGCCTCGGGCGGCGTCCGTGCAGGGCCTCGGCACCGTGGGAGCCTGGCCACTCCCTCCCGACAAGACAGAGGGGCTGCTGCTGTGGGAGGGTTCAGAGACATACGGGAGAGTCCCAAGATTCCCAGGCTTGCCCGCAACGTCTCCCCTCCAGGATTCAGGGGTGCGCCCTGCTCCCGCCAGAGCCCTGCCTTGCTCACGGGAGACCCCCTGAGGCTAGCAGTCTGTCTCCTCTGCAGCTCCTGTCACCCCACCATCAAGTCCTGGCCCCAGCGGTGGGAAACCAGGCCTCCTTGCGCCTGCCCCTGGAGGCTCACAGCCCCCACGATGGCACACTTTCCTTGATGAGCGGCTGACCTGGGCCAACCGTGCCTTTCTAGGGTCTCCAAAGCAGCTAACGGCAACGATCCAATGCTATAATCGTGGCCAGTATCGCTGCCTCCAGACCATTCCAGCGCCATGACTGCAGCCTCCTCAACACTTTGCAAGAACTCGGCTCCCGCCAGCAAGAGGCGGGGTCTTCTTAACTGTTCTGTCCCTGCCCCTCACAGCTGTCACCTCTCCACTCGCAGTCAGTAGTGGTCGCCCGTCCTGAGGGCCTACTTTCCAGGGCCAAGCTTGGGGTCCTCTTTCTTAGCCTGGGTTCCCCAAAGAGGAGAGCCTGAGGATTCATTTGGGCAGGGGTGAGTGGGTGACGGGGAAGGGGAGGACCGGGAAGGAGGCAGAGCAGGATGCAAGGACACATGATCAAGCTGGCCATTCCACCGGGGACTGGGGGCCCTACCCACCGGACTGCGGTGAACCCTTATGACCTGCACCTCGGGACTCTTCCTCTAAGAGAAGTAGGTGGCCAGGCGCATCCCCACTCATGTTCGCTGGCTTGCACTTCGGGCGGCACACGTGTGAGTGCAGAGTGGACTCCCGCACGCCCTGCACTGAAATGTTGGTGGGACCGGAGCGGCCGGCAAGAGCGGGCTGGACGGGCGAGCTGGTGCCCAGCTGGGCGCTGCAGTCGGGTGGGCTGAGAGGTCCCGCGCGGAGCCTGCTGCGGACACGTGGACGTTGCCCTTCTGCCGAAGTTCTTCCCATCTAGTGGCCAGGATGGGATGCGCGCCTTCACACTGCTCTGATGTGCTGGTGCAGGGGGCATCAAATCCCATGTCCTCGGGGTCCCTGAAGGGAGCAGCAGGCCAGGCAAACACACACACACACACACACACACACACAGGGCATGCACTGGGGGCCTGAGATGCGGGCAGCCCTCGCCCCTCTAAACAAGGAACCGCGTCCCCTTCCAGGCTGCTCTGGCCACGTGCAATATGAGGCTGGTGGTGACACCTTGAGATTTTTCCAGAGAAGCTGGAAATATGGAAGTTTTTCCGTAAAACCTGTTGATTTTTAAGTGGTGATTTTTTTTTTTTTAATTGTGGGACCCAAATAGAATGTGTCTTTGGCCTAGCACAAATGTTGCATGAGTGCGGGGGCTTTGTCCTGTTTACTGCTGTGTCCTGGCATCCGGCGACACTCAGGAGCTGTCCGTCAAATTCATGGAATGGATACACCAGTTAGCATTCTTTGGCTGTGCTAAATCTCCCATCCCTCCCCCCTCGCCCCCTTCCTCTCCTTCCCTCTCTGCTCCTCTCCCTCCTCTCTTCTTCTCTCCCTCCCTTTCTCCCTCTCTTCCTCTCTCTCCCTCTTTTCTTTTCTCCCACCCTTTTTCCCTGTTTTCCTCTCTTCTTCTCTTCCTCTCTCTCTCCCTCCCTCTCTTATTCTCTCCTTCCCTCCCTCTTTCTCTCCCTCCTCTCTCTCTGCCCCCTCTTTCTCCCTGTCTCCCTCCCTCCATCCCTCTCTCTCTCTCTTCTTTCCCCCTCCCTTCTTCCCTCCCTCCCCTCTGCTGGACCTCATTTTCACATTTCAAAACGTAGAGTTTTATCTGGTAACCCTGGCAACTGACCTCTTGGAAGCCTAGTTGGGAATTCTAATGCCTTGTTTTTTTAATTCCAGGAAAAAAAACCCCCATAAATCCTGCCCTTGACTGTAATTTCTAATCTTCCCCTTGTCGTATGTGGGTGTGTATTTAGATTACAAACTCACCTGGTAGGAGCTGTGTTTACAGTTCTGTTTTGTGGGGTGGATGGAGGTGTGACAAAGACGCCCTTCAAAGTCCTCCCTCCCCTAAAGAAAGGCTTGTGTTTCGCTGCTTGCACAAGGCTTCATAGGGTATTGGAGCCAGGCAGAGGGCAGAGGGAGGAGCCACATCCCTTTCCAATGCCTTTTCAAGGTAATACTCCGTTGCCTACTGTTTGAACTTGGATGAAGCCATGGTAGAGGAAGGGGTGAAAGCAAGGACTGGCCAGGTCCGTACTCGATGGAAACACCACCAGTCAGAAGGAGGCCATGAGGCCAGGCTGCCAAGGGGTAGTACCTGCTCGGAGTCTGCTCGAGGTCTGTAACCCAGCCGTATCTCAGAGAGAACCATGCACAACACTTTGGTTTGCATGCAAGCATGTGTATAGAAATATATTTAATTTTGAAGATCTAACACATTTGCCCTTTGGCAGAAAGAGATAATAAGGAACCAATAATAAACAATTTCCCTTTTTAAAAATTTTAAGAGACTAAAATGTGATTTCAGGACAACTTAAAAAAGAGGACTCTCAGAGGAACTGAAAATTGATTCATTTCAATAAAAATGGTCCCCAAGGTCACCTGCATCGCTCTGATTCCCCAAATTCTGCAAGTCTGCTCCAGATGCCTGGTCCCACAAACAACTCTGAGTAGTAGTGGCTTTTTGTAGGAATTTGCTGTTTTTTTTCTCTTTGGTTTAGGTTTTTTTTTTTTTCTCATAAATCCTTTTATTGAAAACCATGTTGTAAATAAATATTAGCTGATATGGGAAGCCATTCATGGCAAATTATTAAAAGGAAAAAAACATATTATAGAACAATATGACCCCAAATTTGTTTTAAAAGCACACATACACATTTATATTGTAGGAAAAGAGAGACAACAGAATATTCATCGTGGATATCTTTAGGCGTTTGAAGAAAGTTTTTGTTTTCTGTGCGTTTTTTGCACTTTTCAAAATTTCCTCCATTGAATATACTTTTTGTTAATAGATTATAAAATAATAGATATTTTTATAAGTTAAAAAACTACTTAAGGAAATTATCATTAAGGATGAATTTAAGGGCTAGTAACAGAATGGCCTCTTTTTCACACCTAAGAAGTCTGGAGTTTGGCCTTTGCAACACCACAACGATGCTGTCAGAGACCCAAACTCTTTCTCTATATGCGTTCTGCCACTCTTGCATGTTGTGGCCTCATGATCTCAAAATGACTGCACATCTCCAGGCATTGCATCCACATTCCATCAAGAAAGAAGGGAGAAACTAGCAGCCCCAGTCACGTTTCTTTATCCCCTCTTCCACAAGAATGCAAGTTTTTCTGGAAACCCCACTCAACAGATTTCTGCTGATATATCAATAGTCAGAACGAGGTCACATGGCCAGTTCCAGACCAGTCACTGGCCAAGGGGAATGAGATGATCATTTCCCTAGACTAGTTCAGCTCCGTCACGTTTTATCTCCCGGGGCTGGACTGAAGGCCGGGTAGAGCATGTGTAGGCAATGGATAATATTTGACCCAAAAAAAAGTGTTTTTTGCAAGAAATGTTCACCTTGCACTGTAGATTATTTCAAATCTCTCTTCTCCACCTGCTTACGCCTCCGTCCCTGCCCCCTGCTCCCTGCCCCTGCAAGATCTCCAGGAGCAGCAGGCATGTCTCAGTCATGAACACCGCATGAGGCAGATTCTTCGGGAATGATAGTTGGGTGCATGAAGGACGGGCGGGTGTGTTACTGGCTGGCTCAAGGGCCGAATACAGTTGCAGACAAATGGCAAGTTTTGAAAAGGGAGAGAGCCCTTGAGTGCCGAGTGCCCAGCAGGAATTTGGGGGAGGGAAGAAGCGGCATCTTGAAGGATGTGCTCCTCTCTCTGGTTTTACTAGTTTTTCTGAGAGATTTCTTTACCACTCTGAGATAGCTTCCTTCACTTACAGGCTTTCTCATTCCAATTTGACTTGCTTTTTAGAAGTTTAGCTCTGGGGTGGGGGGGCAGGCGGGCTGAACCAGTTGGGATTTCAACTTTAGCTTTTGGAAGATTTCCTTTTGTCATCCATGTGCTTTTAGCTTCTCAAAATGAGCTGTGCCAATCCCCAAATCTGCTTGAGCTGCATCCTGCCATCTGGTGTGGCCTCCCTTTTCCTTAGAAAACAATCTGCAGTTGTCTTCCTGTCTATCTTCCCATAAAGGCCATTTTAAGAGTGTTTTCTGGGCACCTTTGTCTTCCCCGACCCTGGAGCACATCATTCAGAAGAGGCTCGGTGGCATCTGCCCATCAGAGAAGCTGATAGAAGGTAAGCAAACATCTCCGTCGGGAAATGCATTCTTGGCTAATGCCAGAGAGCCTGTCGCTTGTGCAGTATCGTTTCTCCCACACGATTAAAAGCTTCCCAAGGCCCAGGGGCACCTGGGTGGCTCAGTCGTTAAGCGTCTGCCTTCGGCTCAGGTCATGATCCCAGGGTCCTGGGATCGAGTCCCGCATCGGGCTCCCTGCTCCGCGGGAAGCCTGCTTCTCCCTCTCCCATTCCCCCCTGCTTGTATTCCCTCTCTCACTGTGTCTCTCTCTGTCAAATAAATAAATAAAATCTTTAAAAAAAAAAAAAAGCTTCCCAAGGCCCACCCCGCTCCTTGCAGCCCTCACCTCCTCATAGCACCTAATCGATGTCCTGGCACGGGGCAGGGCATCAGTCAATATTGAGGAACACCTAACCTCATCATCAGGGCAGTGTTAGACCGATGATGATGCTGTGAGCCTGGCGGGTCATCGAAACAAAGACTGAAATTCGAAGGTGCGGGAGGGAAAAAAAGACATGCCAACATGACTTCAATCTGCTCTGATTTCCAATTTTCTTTTCCTGTACTCCTGGCTGATTCGGAGCTGTGTGTAGACAACTCCCGAGATGTGGAAACCACAGACATAGAGGAAAGACCAGGAAGCCTCCTGAAGAAATGGATAGGAATCACACCTTGGATTCAGTTCCCCGGAGCCCCCTGAGCTCCAGGCACAGTACCTGACACCGGACAAGGGTGGTCTCTCATCCCTGGATGCCCAGGCGGGGGATATGTTACCACGGAGACGCCCAAGGACAAGGTGGGTGAATTACTCGCCCAAGGTCACGGAGCTAGAACTTGGCAGAGGTGGGTTTTGGCCTCTTCCGCAGATCTGTCCTCGTGAGCAGCCTGAGACTACAAGACGAGGAGCTTCCCTGTTACTGATGATTGCTGCGTGGCTCCTGGCCTCCTCTTGCTGCTCCATAAATTAATTTTGCACCTTTATACCTTCTGCACTGAATCACGCTACAAGAAAACCGAGCTTTGAGCCAGGAAGCTAGCGTGGCTCCAGCACACGGTCCCAGGGCTGACCTGGAGGATATTGCTGCCTCCCGGGAGCACTCAGACCACTGCTGGCTTGCTCACACGCTTGGTGGCCAAGAAGCTTTCATAAGCCACCAGCGAACTTCACCTATAGGAGGCTCCTTGGCTCCCTGGATTGGGGCTGGCTCTTCCCACACTTGCTTCTCTCCCTGCGGTTGCTGCAATCCCTAGTCAGGCGGTTACATAAGCAGTCCCCCTTGCCAACTGTCACCAAGGCCACCTGGAAAATCAAGACTTACGCAAACCAGCAATGGCTTGCCAGAGGTGCGACACCCTCGTGTGCTTGTTCCTGGCTGCTCGGGAGCTACGGTCAAGCCCTCTTCTTACTACCAGCCCTGGATTTGTCCAAAGCTGGAACAACAACAACTCTGTGTATTTTCTGCAGACTTAATGCCAGGTAAGATGCTGGGGAGTTTCTAGCATAAATAGGCTGGAAATTCCAACGTTACATCTGTCCTCTGCTTCCTGGTTTCTTCCTAATGTCAGTATCATATACTTATTCCCATGTCTGTGTCCCGGTTCTTCCACCAACTGGCTGCACGGCCTGAAGCGAGTCATCCTGTCTCCCCAGGCTCCTGCTTCCTCATCTGCAAAACGAGGGGATCACAGGAGACAAGCACCAGGACCCTTCTAGCTCTTAGCTGACACGACTGTTCCCCTGTGGTTTGGCCTGGAGCCTTCTCTTGCCTCCCGTCTGTCTCATGCATCCTGGCACGGCCCTCGGCACAAAGCTGGTGCCCAAAACATAGCGTGTGGACAGGCCACGGCTGTTTCCTGACTACTCCCAGGATCGCACAGTTTGTTTGAGCCAAAGACCTGGCAGGAAATGTCCATGGCTCACAGAACCACATTTTCAAAGTCACATTGTAAGTAGAGGATGAAGGACAAGGGGACGAATCCTGTTCCCTCTCAATGCTTCTTCGAAGCGTTTTTCAGCTTGGAACTTGTTGCAGTCTGTAGTTTGAGGGTGTTCCAAATGTCTGTAGTTACAAACTATCTCCTTCCCTGCCAGGAGGTCTGGAAGCCCAGCCACGGGACCAGACTGTGAAGACCAGCCACACATCTTATCCTCCTCAGCATTCCAGCTGCAGGATAATTTTTAACTATACTTTTGCAACTGGGGTTAGTAACCAAGAGGCAAAAGACTGAGCAAATCCAACGAGGGAAACAAAGTAACTTCTAGAAAAAAAGAAGAAAAAAGAAAGAAGGAAGAGTGAGGAAAACCCAGAAAGGCCATCATGAGAAAAAGGACATTTTTTTTAAAAAAAGGATTAACAGACGGCGTTAAAGTTGAGGCCATGCAGAAGCAGTTGGCTGATAGGGGAAAAAAACAAACCAAAAAAACAAATAAAACCCCCATTGGCTAACAAATAATTAGAGAATGACTTAGTAAAGAGGTTGGAAAGAATAGGGTATCAGAAGAGTAATGACCATTTTATTTATTTTATTTATTTATTTATTTTTAAGATTTTATTTATTTATTTAACAGAGACACAGCGAGAGAGGGAACACAAGCAGGGGGAGTGGGAGAGGGAGAAGTAGGCCTCTGACCGAGCAGGGAGCCTGATGCGGGGCTCGATCCCAGGACTCTGGGATCACGACCCGAGCCGAAGGCAGACGCTTAACGACTGAGCCACCCAGGCGCCCCAGCAATGACCATTTTAAACAGAAATGAGTTCTGGGAATGGATTGCCTCTCATTTTTATTCTGTCAGAAGCTGGTGGCAGTCTGATGAAAACTAAGAAGAAGGAATAAGGACTAAAAGGAATGTCTTACAGAGAAAATTCTGAGTCTGAACGAAATACAGTCAGGTTGGTGTGCGGAAATGCCCCCAAATGAGTGCTTCCAAAAATTAAACCACTACCATAAGGGATTTGAGAAACTGGGCATCACGGAGTGTCTCAGAGTAAGGACAGCGTGGTTGGAAGGAATACAAAGAAAAGAATCACATTCCGTTCAGAGAGAGAAGAAAGGCCATCTGCAGGACGGACCCGAGGAAAAGGCTTTTGTGCTGCCTTTTAAGCAGTGAATTGTGGCTTGAAGGAGCCTCTTCCCTCTATATGCTGCACTACATTTGGCCTGAGCAATGATTTTGCTGCCTGTTTTTTTTTTTTTTTAACTCACAAATTCAAAGTATCATGTAGCTTTTCCAATCTGCCTGAGGCTCCAGGCAATGAGAGAATAGGATGAATCATATGTAAGAATATAGCTTTGATGAAAAAGCCCTCAATCATTCAATGGCATGATCGGTTTAACAATCACCATGATGTCTGTCTGACAAAGGAATGACTATTTTTGGACTTCACGTAGAAGGAACGTATCACAAGGACATTCATAGGTATTTGTGGCGTAGGTCCACTTAGAGCATCTCAAAGTGCCCTTCTTGGATGCAGCCTGGTTTTTGTATTTTTTCTCGTGGTAACAGTTTGTGGTGATTATTATAAGAAATAATGATAAGGGGTTTTGGGTTTTTTTTGAAAAATTTAAAAAGCAGTAGCAGTTCTAGCTAAAACTTAATAGTACTTACTATGTGCCACTTCAAACAGCTCTTTACATTCATTCATTCCCGTAACCTTTATACTAGCCCTAATAAGTAGGTCCTGTTATGATTCCTTTTTGCAGATAAGGAAACTGAGGCACGGGGAGGTGACATGACTTGTCCAGACAGAAGCAGAGCTGGGATTCTAATATACCCAACTCCCATGTGCCCGCTCCTATATTTGGCAATTGTTCATACTTCTATTTGCTTTAAATCCTCTTATATAAAAGAAATATAACACTACAGAGAAAGTTGCTGTTACCTGCCTATCCCCCATCCCATGCACGTGATGTATAGTCTTTAGCTCCTTTTAAAATACTTTTACAGGGGTACCTGGGTGGCTCAGTCTGTTATGACCTTCGGCTCAGGTCATGATCCCGGGGTCCTGGGATGGAGCCCCACGTCGAGCAGGGAGCCTGCTTCTCTCCCTCTGCTTCTGTAGCTCCCCCTGCTTGTGGGCTCTCTCTCTCTCTCTCTCAAATTAATTAATTAATCAATTAATTAAATAAAATCTTTAAAAAAATTTTTTTAAAACCACTTTTACGTATGTGTCTGGTCTCTATGGACAATACATAGTGTTCGTTTTCACATTTCAAACATTTATAAAGAGTAATATACTCTGTTTCCTTTGGACAACTTGCTGTTTCCTCCCACCATTATGATCATGAGCCGTCTATGTTGATACGTATTGATCTCTTGGTCTGCACCATCCAGGTCTGCAGCTGCTGGCCACAGATGGCCATGAGCACTTGAAATGTGGCCATTCTCGGTGTAAAATGCATAGTGGATTTCAAAGTCAGGATGGAAAACAGTAAAACACCTCTAATAATTTTTAATATTGATCACAAGTTGAAATGATCATATTCTGGAGATATTGAGTGAAATAAAATATATTACTGAAATTCATTTCACCTGCTTCTTTTTGTTTTTGTTTTTGTTTTGTTTTGTTTTTTAACGTGGCTACGACAAAATTGAAAATAGCATAACCGTTCAGTCTTCCTAGGAGGTTGCATGGCTGCACAAAGTGAGGTCGAGCTGGGCCTGGAGGCAGGTGGGCTGTCTGAACTCCGAGAAACAGTGTAAATCTGCCCAAGAAAGCAATGACCCAGTGGCTTAACTTGGTGACGTCCCTTACAAAATACAGTCCTTACCTATCAGTGGAGCATCTGCCTTTTTGGACTCGGAACAGAGCAGTTACAACCAGGCACACTCTTGTTGGGGCAATTTCAGCTTGAATGAAGCCAGCACACGCAGATTTTTCTGACATCTGCCTGCAGTGTTATGAAGTCAGCTTCACTCTGTGCCACTAAACGTATTAACTACTTTTAGGGCCAACTGTCAATGCACCTACTTGTTCATGCTTCCTACACTTTCGATTTGTTTTCTTAAGCCACAGCTCTTTATACCTGAAGTGCTTTTTCATTTTTTAAAAAGAGATGTCCTCATTATTCTGCCAACAATAACGCTGAGACTTGTAATTAAGTTATAAAACATGCCAGGAGGGAAAAGATGATCGGCAATTGCCATGGGGATATTATTGATGAGTGTCAGATTGCTTTTCGAATTCTGAATAAAAACCTCCCTTTAACATTTTGAATCATAAAGTTACAGAACCAGCAGAGACCCGAGGTCTCCTAGGTGTTGGTCAAGACCGTAGATTTGGTGTCAGGCAAGCTGTGTGACCCTGGGGCCAGTACCTTAACCAGCATCAGCCTCGGTTTCCTCATCCAAGAAATGAAGATACCAGCATCTGCCTTCTAGAGCTCTTTTGTGGATTAAATGTGGTAACGACTGTGACTCTTCCTTGTACCTACTTTTATTCCACAGCGGTTGTGGTAATTACTATTAATTCTTGCACCATCAATATTTCCCCAGATGGCTCCAAGGGGATAACCTCTTCAAGCATACCTGGTCTGATCCCAACAGGCCTTTCTCCTCTGCTCTCTACCAGGACCCTTAAAACTCTTCCCTGAAGTGGAGAGGTCCATGGGTAACAAGAAGAAAATGCTGCAGCCTCTCCCTCCCCTTGCACTCCCCCATCCCCCGGGGTGCTCTGGGCAGTTCCTGCTCAAGAAAGCTGTGTTAAGGCCCATCAATAAGAGCCTTTACCAGCATAGTCTCCAACTTCCTACCTCATTCTACAGTCTGGCTTCCCTAGGGTCTGCCTCCATAACCCTCTCCTGATGCATCTGAAAATAGTAGCATCAATGCTTTCCTTGCAATCAGCCACCTTGCTCTTAAGTGCTCCGGCTCATCTTGCTACCTGAATACGGGCCTCCTTGCCTCTCTTTAAGACCCTTGATGGTAGACTTTGGAAGGTTGGGACATTCCTAGCTCATGTCCTCTCCCACTCACTAACTAAGCTTAGGATGGGTGTCGCATTGCCCAGAATTTTATTATACAGTTCCCATATCACACTTGTTTTGAGAAATATAATTACAAAACCACCAGGTTTTTGGCCTAGGATCCTAGGGGCAAACCAGACCTTTGGAGGTCAGTCATATATCTTAAGTTAGAAAGCAGTTTAGGCTCTGCCATGACCTTGGACTAAAGATTTTACAGTTAAGAAAACTGAGACCAAGGTGCTCAAGGAACTGGCCGGCAGGTACAGAGAGTACCTGACCGTTGACTTTTCTGTAGGATGTATTTATTCCTCACACTAGTCAATCCCCTTCTGCCTAGTATTGAAGTCAGGACAGCCTTCCCACCCCCTACCCCCACATTTAACACTGCATCTGTCATCCAGAAGATGCGTATTAAATGTCGAATTATTAGTCCCTCCCATCTACATGCGGGGCTTTTTAGAGACTCAATTTCTTTGTCTCTGCACTCGCTGGGCTAACAGGGTCTCACACTAAGACTGGCTCAGGGTTTGCACCCTATCCTCCTGGAGGCAGCTGCATGGTGGAGGAGCTGTAGGTCCTCCATCTCTGGATTCTTAATGCCCGTGGAGCCCAGTGCTTTACACGTAACAGGTACTGGGTAAGTTGTTTACTCTGTATGTGGTTCAAGGTGGTGCTTTGGGGAGCCTTTTCCGGGGGCGGGGCCATGCGGAACCTTACGTATCTCAGCCTTCCTGTATTAGTTACTTTTGGACCCTCTTCGTCGTGTGACTAAGAATAAAATGTTGTTTCTGCAATGAATCTATTTCTGACTATTTAATAATGTAGCTGCCGCGATTTACGACCAAATCCGTCAATGGCCCGTTGCCTAGTAACAGCAACCACGCCCCTGTGTCATTGCCCCGCCCCATATCCTAGTACGCACGCGCACAACCTTTCTCCAGGGCTCGCCCGCCGCCGGCGCACGGTGGTGACGTCTGGGGTCCGCGACGCTTTTGAGAAGCTGAGCGCTGGGGTCCCGCTGACTGACCGGCACGTTCCCGAGCGCCATGGCCTCCGGCGGGGTGGCCGCCGGGCGACAGGCCGAGGATGCGTTACCGCCGCCGGCCGAGCCGCCGCTGCCTGAGACGAAGCCGCTGCCGCCTTCGCAGCCGCCGCCTCCGGTCGCCGCGCCTCAGCCGCAGCAGTCGCCGGCGCCGAGGCCTCAGTCCCCCGCCGGCGTGAAGGAGGAGGAAAATTACTCCTTTTTACCTTTGGTTCACAACATCATCAAATGGTAAGAGCCCAGGAGAGGACCAGCCACGACACGCCCTCCCGCTTCTCGTCTCCTGTTTCAGAGCTGCAAAGGCCTAAGTGCTGTCGGGTACACCCCCATTTTACCGATGGGGAAACAGACCCAAGGGGGAGGAGGCCTTTCCCAAGACCACACCTAGTCGCACCGTGAGTTCAGCAAACGCTTGAGCCCTGAGAGAATTGCCAGACCTCATGGTGGCCAGGCCGTATTCTTAAAAATGAAGGCAGAGTAGAGACCGACCTCACAGGCTCTGCAGTCAGGCTACTCAAGTTTGCATCTTAGTGATCTGGAGCGAGTCAAGCGTCTCTGAGCCTCAGTTTTCTCACCGGTCATAGAGGAGTAACACTTGGATTCTGTCTTTTCAACATATCCCACAGATATGGATCATCTTCCCTGTGTGGCACACTGCTAAGTGCTGTGGGATGTACACAGTAAAAAGGGCCAACTTCTCAACCCCACATCGCTCACCAGTTTGAAGGGAAAAAAGACAGGTTTGGGAATTACCCATAATTCAAAGAGATTGGAGGATTGATGATAGGAAACATTAAAAGAAACAAAGATACAAGTTGCCCTGTACTAGCATGTTCTTGGGCAGTACCAAAGAGGGTGATTTGTCATTCTTTTAAAAAAAGATTTGTTTATTCATTTGAGAGAGAGCGTGGTGCGTGGGAGCAGGAAGGAGGGGCAGAGGGAGAGAGAATCTCAAGCAGACTCCCTGCTGAGCACAGAGCCTGTGGCGGGGCTGGATCCCATGACCCTGAGATCACGACCTGAGCCGAAATCAAGAGTCCCATGCACTCAACACACTGAGCCACCCAGGCGGCTGGATTTGTCATTCTTTTGGCCAATCTTCTGACTAGCCTGAGTTTTCAAACTGACCCTGTAAAAGAAAAAAAAAATAGTACAACCAAAAGTCTCCTTGATCCCCATGTTTGCCTCAATTATTTGTGCTGTTATGTTATTTATATCCACATTTACAGGGGTAAACTAGGCTCATAACCTATTCAACCGTTAAAAACCAAAACAAAGTAAATTAAACTCACAGTAACATTCAGCTGAGCATTCAAATGTGCTCTTGGGTGTTTTGCTGAAATGAACTTGCTACCCACAACATGAAGGTCTTTGTTAATGGCCCAGCCTTTTGAGTTTAGCCAGACTAGATGCACTTGCTGTGGGATGACCTCATGCTTCCACCACTTTTTAAACAACTGCAAAGCCTTTGTTCTCACATTAGACCCTGCCTTCATTTGGCTTCACTTGGCGTGAACATACTGTTCATAGGGTAAGGCAGACTCTGTTCTGTTCTCATTAGCCTGTGATCATCAAGTAACACTTCTAGGCAGCAGTGAGATAGCAAATAAACACAAATGCAGACCCCAAAATCCTAGGGCAGTGCTGGATTATAAATGGGTTATCCAAATTAACCCAAATATACGGGTTTTAAGAAAAATATAGAAAAATGAAAACATAAAATGTACACAGTCTCAAAGACAGTTCCTGGACCCCCGAGAGTATATTCTTGCACCCCAGTAGAGCAGCTGGGTTGGGCTGGCCTTAAACATGGAGCAGTAAGGTACACTAGAAAGAACATGAGCTTTGAAGTCAGGTAGTCCTGGATTCAAATCCACATACTGATATTTGCTTGCCTTGTAATCTTAGTAAATTATGTAACCTTTCTAGGCCTTAATTTCTTATCTCTAATATGTGAATAATAGCCCCGTGGACCTCAGAGTGGGTTCAGGTTACAGCTTCATAGTGTATGGGCTAAGTGATCTTGGTCAAACAACCCAGCTTCTCTGAGTCTCTTTTCAATTGTGAAATGGAATAACAGTACTTAAATCATAAGATTGCTGTAAGGTACGCTCAAGAGCAGCCTTCTGTGAAAGATGGTGGGTTGATCACATGTGTTTATTTCTGTACCCTCTGAAAGGACAGTGAAGAGTGTTTTTTTAAAGCATAAAACCGGAAAGAACAGGAGAGGAGATAATTGTCACAAAGCAGATGGCCAAAGGCGAATCCATCTCTCAGCCCGAAGAAGCATCCAGAAGCAGCTGCCTTTGACCATGGCTTCCCCCTAAATCTCAGGAATTGACAGTGCCAGGGACTTCTGGAAATAGAGGTGAAGTGGGACTAGAATAAGAGGATCACTTCAAGTCTGTGTAAGAACCAGATCCCATAGTCCTCTTCCCCACTCCAAGCAGATGGGTGACTATCCTTCCATCTTGGCAGACAATTAAAGGATTATTCTCCCAAGATTTATTTTTAAAGATAAGCCAGAGAGTTTCTGGACTGGAGAACACCAGGCACATGGCAGGAGTTGGAGAAAGGGAGCCATACTGAAAAGAGGGATTAAGAGAAACTTCACAAACCGAATGCTGAGACCCAACCCTAGCCTTCTTCCCCAACCTGGCTTCTAGACTGGCAGCCAAAGAGACAGAGGTACCTTCTCTGGGGTGTGTGATGAGCTCAAAAGAGAAGACATTGAGGGCTCCCCAAGAGAGAACTTAGTTCATCCTAAGAAAGAAAGAAGCATCGTTAAGGGTTTCTGTTAAGGGGGTTTGGGGCACCTGGGTGGCTCAGTCAGTTAAGCATGTGACTCTTGGTTTCAGCTCAGGTCATGATCTCAGGGTCATGAGGTTGGGCTCCGCACTGAGAGCAGGGTCTGCTTGGGATTCTCTCCCCCTCTCCCTCTGCCATTCCTCCTCCTTTCTCTCTCTCTCAAATAATAAAATCTTCAACAAAAAAAAGTTCCACTAAGCCCTTTTAGTGTTTTACAGTTGTTTTTTTTAATATTCTCCATCCTTTATTTATACCTTGCTTTTTACTAACAGAATATAAAGTATTTACGTTTTCTTTTGGCATTCAGCTTCCTCCTGCACATCTGATCCAAGTCAAAATGATGAACATTTTCTTTATCATAGGATCACATCTTTTTCTTCTTTCATTTAGTATGGTGAAAGCAGTGAATTATGCACATAATCCAAATAGTATTTTACTCTTAACTATATGACTGGGCAGCCAGGGTCACTAAGCATGTGAAGAAAAACCCTAGCAAAAGATAGAACAAAACAGAAGAGCAGAACTCCACTCGGAGGAATCCGTCACCAAGAGAAGGAAAGATGCGATCACCATGAAAAAAAGCTAGGATGTGATTTTCAAATACGTGTAGGTATGTATTTGGGTTTATAGACTACCGAGGGAAGGAGACAGACTGTGGTAGGAATGGCGATGAGAGAGGGGGCCCCGGGGAAGCCTGGGGGAGTCAGAAGGCTTGTTAAGGGTTGATGCCAAATGGCAGGTAGGAGGAGTGGTGTAGGAAGAGCATGGGCAAGGACATGATGCCAAGAAACAGCATCAAACTCTTGCAGCCAGCTCGCAGGCTGGTGGGGCTGGGGCATAAATGCAAGGTAGTAAGGGAGAACTGGCGAGAGAGCCAGCATGCAGAGGACGGCACATCCCCCACAGGGAGGGAGATTTTGGCTTCTGAGGAGTGGGGAGCTAGTGAGACCTTCCAGCCACTGGGCCTCAGTCAGATTCGTGCTCGAGGTGGTGGTAGCATCTCTGCCCACAGGTGGGGAAACCAGTGAGGATGCTGTCCCGGCAGGCCGGCCTGGCCCGAGGGAATGAGGTCCGGGACCTGCTGGCTCATGCAGGCCCTTGATCTCTTCCTCTCCTGTAGCTTCCCCAGGCGCCCTTTTATTATCTGTTTACTCCTTGCCCAGTGGATGAATAAGAAAGAAGCTGAAGTGAGTTTAGCCTTTCTTGTTCTCATAAAGAATTCAGACTACTGCATCATTAGGTTTGTAGAAAATTTTTATTAAAAAAAAAAAAAGGTAACTGTTGTAAATTCAGAATCCTGTAAAATTCAGAAGTTCCCTCACCAATCCTAACTGCTATTACGATTTTAAGTATCCTTCCAGGAGCTATGTAAGCATGTCTTTTAAAAAATTTATAGAATTTGAGGGCGCCTGGGTGGCTCAGTCGTTAAGCGTCTGCCTTCGGCTCAGGTCATGATCCCAGGGTCCTGGGATCGAGTCCCACATCGGGCTCCCTGATCGGCGGGAAGCCTGCTTCTCCCTCTCCCACTCCCCCTGCTTGTGTTCCTGCTCTCGCTATCTCTCTCTCTGTCAAATAAATAAAATCTTAAAAAAAAAAAAAAAATTTATAGAATTTGAGATCATACTGTACTTTGTTTTTTTTGTTTTCACTTATGAGTCTGTTTTGGACCCCTTCCCATTCTCACACACGAAGGTCTTCCTCAGTAAGGTGGCTGCACCATGAGTTACGTAACCAGTCTTCTGTTTGTGGACGTTTACGTGTTCTAATTTTTGCTATTGCCAGCAGTGCTGGGGTAAGCATCCTTGTATTTGAGTACGTGTATGATGAGGTAACTTCTCAGCAGTGGAATTGCTGGAGTGGAGGGTACAGGCATTTTTCATTTTCATAGCTGTTGCTAAATGTGGAGTGCTGTACCGTTTTAGCTTTCTCCAGGACACAGTCCTGTGGCCTGGACTGCTTTGATTAACCCAAAATGACCCAGAAATCTGCCATCCAGAAAATATTTTTTAAAAATTGTTGGGACGCCTGGGTGGCTCAGTCGGTTAAGCGTCTGCCTTCGGCTCAGGTCATGATCCCAGGGTCCTGGGATCGAGCCCCATGTCTTAGGGCTCCCTGCTCCGCGGGGAGCCTGCTTCTCCCTCTCCCGCTCCCCCTGCTTGTGTTCCCTCTCTCGCTGTGTCTCTCTCTGTCAAATAAATAAATACAAAATCTTAAAAAAAATAATAATAATTGCTGTTGTAAAAAAATATATAAATGAAAAATTTCAGTTGTAGATATATTCAAAGAGCCCCCAAAGATACCCAATGGCAAGTGAGCCTCTCCGTCCACTCCTCTCAGCTCCCTCCTTGTCCCCAAACTGCGTCATACTCCATTTCATGATGATGCCATCATATCTTTCAACACTTCCCTGCTCAAGGACACTTGCAGTGTTCCTGGCATTTTGCCACTGCAGTCAGTGCTGCAGTGACCCTGTTTGTAAATGGCATCTTGTGAACTCTGAGTAAATTTCTAGCAAAGAGACATGTGAATTTAAAATTTCGATCACTGTTAGCAAATCAGTAAGAATGCGCTAGTGTGTGCTAGCAGCAGCGTGTTTGCGTCTGTTTGCCCATATCCCTGCCATCACCTTTCAACTTTGTAACTGAGGCTAATCTGATAGGTCAGAAATGATGGGTTGTATTGATCTGTGTCTCATTTTATCAGGTAAAGCATCTTTTCATATGCATCTTCTTATGTCGTATTTTTCCCCTGTAAACTGCCCATTTTCTCTAAGGTCGTCCCTCTTTTAATGAACTCCTTGTACAGTAAGGAAAGCGTGCCTTTGCCGGGTTAGTGTATTATAAATATTTCCCCCAAGTTGTGGCTTTTCTGTTGACGTTGTTCCTGGGTTCTTTTGTTTGTTTTTGTCATTCGGAAGCATATCATTTTATGCAGGCAGATTTGTTTTGCTTTTCCTTAATGGCTTCTGGATTTTGGTCCTAGTTAGCAAGGCCTTCCCACCCTAATAAAATGACAAATATCAAACTCTTTTTCCTAGGACTTTTATAGTTTCATTTTTCACTTTCAATTCTTTTTTTTTTTTTAAAGATTTATCTATTTATTTGAGAGAGAGCACGTGAAGGGGGAGGGACAGAGGGAGAGAGAGTATCCCAAGCAGGCTCCACGCTGAGTGTGGAGTCTGACTCAGGGCTCGATCCCAGGACCCTGAAATGATGACCTGAGCCGAAATCAGGAGTCCGATGCTTAACTGACTAAGCCACCCAGGTGCCCCTTTCACTTTCAATTCTGTGATGCTTCTGGAATGTATTTTGATGGAAGGAGGAAGGGGGCACCTCCACTTTTCCTCCATGAGCCGTATCATCCCACTCTTACTTCATTCATTGTTTTCTCTGCTGGAGCCACCGCCTTCACCATATACATGGAGTTCCCATATGTTTTCTCATCTACTTCTGGACATTCTGTTCTTCTCCAGCACCAAACTGTGCAATCTTCCTGGCACAGTTCATGATCTGTCCAGGCTGGTCTTCCCTCTTCCTTCTTTCTTGGCAACATTTATCTGTAGCACCTTGACCTCTCCCAGGCTGTTTTCTGTAACCTGGCTGAGATGCTAGGAGGTGCAGAGATGCTGAGATTGGGTTAGTGGAACATTTAGGCTTTAATCTGCCCATTTACTTCCAAGCCTGTTGGTAACACTCATGGTCCAGGCCTTCTAGCCTCCTTTTGGAATCTTATATTCACTTCTTAAATAGCTTCTTTGCCTTTATCCTCTCGTCTCTCTAATTCATCCTGTGCATGTTAGCAGTTGCATTTTTCTCTGCTCAAAAATCTCTAGGGCTCCCTATTCTTCCCATTCCGTCCTTCCCCACTGGTAGCCCTCCATTCTGGGATCTGTGCAGACCACCTTCAAAGGCCTGCCTGGACCACACCACAGAAAGCCCAGAGCGAGTCATTTGGATGCCAGTGCCCTTTGGGTGCAAGGAGTCCTCCAGGGCGCATGCATCCTCCCGCCCTGTCTTGGCCCAAGGAAATGCCACATACACTTGTGGACCTGCTCAGAGGCCACCTCCCGCACCAGGAGAGCTCCTGGTTCTTGTCATCCTGGCTGGGGTGCAACTTGCCTGGCGCTGGAGAGAAGCTCCACCGCACTTCCCTCCTCCTGTCTGGCCCTTAGTTGAAGGAAGGATCCAAACGACTTATTTGTGTTAATGTAAAGAATGAGGAAGGGCGCCTGGGTGGCTCAGATGGTTAAGCGTCTGCCTTCGGCTCAGGTCATGATCTCAGGGTCCTGGGATCGAGTCCCGCATCAGGCTCCCTGCTCTTTGGGAGCCTGCTTCTCCCTCTGCCTTTCTCTCTCGCTCTATCTCTCATGAATAAAAAAAAAAAAAAATCTTAAAAAAAAAGAATGAGGAAAAGGGGAAAGAAAAATGTCATTTTTATGCATGTAAGAAATGTTAAGAGTTCCCAACTCTTCGAGGCCTCTCCTGTTATGAATAGAAATCACATTAGAGAAGAACGTGCAGAACAAAGGAGGGAAGAAATGAGGCCTGTTGGACCAGAGAGAGTTCAGTTGTTTTTTTCCCCCTCAAAGTTGCCAAATCTAATCTGAGTCTGGAACTGGGTGTCCCAGCCTAGGAGTTCTGAGCTGCCATTGTCACTGCTTTCCCTGCTGCTTGTGGCTCCCTCAGCAAAAGGATTCTGTCATCATGGGTACTTCAATGTGTTTCTGGTTTTTGGTTTTTGGTTTTGGTTCGTTTCTTTAGTTCCTTCGGAGGTTCTAGGTTGCTGGGTAGGTAAAGGGGAGCCGTCTGTGACACTGCAGAGGTTGTTCAAGTGATGAGTACACGGTGGCGTCCTTTACCTCTCGAGCCGGGGCCGTAACACTGACAGCAAGTCCCTCTGCTGTCCAGGCAGGTCAGCAAGACCTGAGAGCCCAGACAAGACCACTTGCATGGGAACAGGGTGTCACTGACCTGCTTCTTCCTACACCACATCTATTTTAATCTGACCAGCCCTCCATGGCAGCTGAGGCCTGCCCTCGGGTGGAGCCGGCAGCGGCCCCCACCTCAGAGGAGAAGTCTGTGAAAGAACCCGCCTGGCTCCATGGGGCTTGTCTGCCCTCGTTTGACTGTAGTCCTCTCTGCCCTTGGCTTCTCCTTCAACCGCATCCCAGTGAAAAGGATGAGCGCCCAGATAGGGAATATTTATAGACTGGTTGGAAGCATTATTTCTGGGCCAGCTTACAAGCCTGTTCCCTCCTCTGCCGCTTCATCTCTGCTCATTCGGCAGAACTTACCGAGCACCTGCTGGAACACAGGCTTCCCGAAAGCAGGCACACGGCTCAGCGGCTACTTAGTGCAGCAGGAGAGGTGCCACAGTGCAGCATTTACGTGGAGTCTGGGCAAGAGTGGGAAGTGGACCCTAGAAGGGTCACAGGCTGCTGGTGGCTGGCCCTGAGGGGCCCCCTCCAAGTGCGAATTGGCCTGGCATGTGTTGTCTGGGAGTTTGGGAGCTCAGACTTGGGTTTTGTAAAGGTAGGCGGGGCAGAGGGTGTCAGGAGGAGGAGAGGACCAGGCTCTGGAAATCGGGGCCGGTGGGAGGAGGAGGCAGGACCAGCGGCTGGGTGCTCATCAGGCACAAGGGAACGGGACACACGGACGCATCTGTGGGGGCACAGGGTTCCCGCTCAGCTCAGTCATGAGGATGGGAGCACCCTCCGTCCGAACTCCGGCATGCTGCGGAGGCAGGCAGTCCACTGTGGACGTCGGCAGGTCTCCCCAGCCTCCGGGGAGGAGATACGTGGGAACCGTTGGCACTTGGGTCCTGAAAGTCAGGAAGGAGGGCAGGCTGGGGGGTTGTTGACCTCTGAAGAGGTGGAAGTGGAGGAACACTTTCCGAGCTGTCCTGTAGAGTGGTACTTTTTTCAAACTTCTTTGAGCAGAAGAACCTTTGGTTGCCCCTCCCTAAAAGAATGTCTTTCACTTATAACCCTGTGAGCAGATAAAAGCAAGGGTCCGAGGCTCAAGGCCCCTCTCTGGAGGGCGTCTCAGATGCTGGCGGAACTGGAGCGGAGAAATGCACAAGGCTGCTAGCTCTCTACCAGGTGCCGGAGCGGCCCGAGCTGTCGAGGGCGGGAGGGACAAGCGCGTCCGCGGCCCCGGTACAGGCTTTTGGAGGGCATTTTGGCAGGCCGTCAAAAATTTGAATGTACATAACCTTCAACCTAGATACTCACTTCTGAGAAATCATCTTACCAAAATACTTGCACGAGTACTTAAGGATATAGGTACAAATGTTCTTTGCCATTCCGATTACAAGTGGTAGGTTGCAAATCTCCAAATACCCATCAATAGCCAAACAATTTAGCTATATCACTGTATGTGTGTTCACATGGAAAGACATCCAAGGTGCAACGTAAGTGAAAAAAGCAAGAATGGTCACATTTTTGTCGAAGCAAATAACAAAAAAGTACCTGTGTGTTTGTAACCGTGTATTTCAAAGCAGTCTGAAGCAATATATACCACATGTTAACAGAGGTGGGATGTGGATTAGAGGGACCTTCCTTTTCTAAGCCTTGGTGTCTGTTATTTTCAAATGTCTTTCCCTCAAGCACCTATTACGGTGACAGGAAAAGCAACAACCCCCCACCTCACCCCCACCACTAATTTAGAAAGATGCCGGCCACTGAAGTTAGCATGGAAGGAGGAGAGTGGGGGAAGGACTGGTCCCAGCGTGGGTCAGCTAGGACAGTGGGGGCGTGGGACTGAGGGTCACGGAAATTCTGAGGAGGAAGAAATGGGAAACAGTCCCGCTACTGCGTGGTCCCAGGTTTGGGGGAAGTTGACTTCAGGAATCTGGTGGGTTCCTTTTGCTTCTAAGTTACCAGTGGACACACTTGCCCATTGAGGCCAGTTGGCATCTTCAAGTCCCAAGGCACCTGTAGTAAAAACTGAAGCTGTGTCTTATTTACCACATGAACAAGGCATCACTCTTAAACCTGCCCGCCTAATAAGCCTGTGATGTTTGCCCCGGGTCTGGTAACAGTAACACCAAATGTCTGTGTCCACGGAATGCTGAGTATCAGCCAGGATGTGCACAGAAGATGGAGAAGTGGCCTGTCAGTCAAGCCAGAGCAGTAATATTTTTGTCCATCTTTTAGAAACTACTATAAGCAGGACCAAAGTGCCCTAACCTGGCCCTTGTTTGTACGATTTTCATGCCTCTCGACCTTGGCCTAGTCTCTCTTTTTTTTTTCTTCTAAAGTTGGCTGATGACTAACATTGAACACAAAGCCAGGCCCGTTTGGAGCTTTCTGCTTTTATTCACTCAGTATTTGCGCCTGGCTCGTTTCTTTTGGCTTGAGTATTTCACAGTCATCCCAGCCTAGCAGGTTCCCGCCTGGTTCAAGCCAGTTCCTGAATACAGTGTTTTCCTCGCTCCGGGAGTTCCAGTTATTTACCTTCACCAACTAGGGCAGGCTGAGCGGCTTGCCACGGCGGCCTTTGCTGTGGGGGACGTGGCCCCCTTTCCCCGTAGCTTCCCTCCAGGCAAGCTTTTATGTGGCCCCTTTACCGAAAGTTCACCAGGGAAGAATGGACAACCCTTGAGATTTGGGGGCTTTTAGAAGTGACCATCCTACGCATGGCCCACTTTTTCCTTCAGAATTCAATCTTCTTTGGGGCCAGGTCATGTTTGCTTCCAGAACTGGATGATCATACCTGCCTTCCAAATTCTTATCTCATGTATTTTCATTTGCTTTTACTGTGTCCTTTCAGATTGGTGATGTGAATCAGTGTTCTTAAAACTATATTTTAATTTCAGAACTCCCCAGGGACTTCTATTCGTACAATGTGTTAACACATATGCCATCCAAGTATAATGATTTCAGAAATCCAGATGGTTTCTATCCAGAGTTGTAGATTTGAGCTGAGATCTAAAATCATTAAAATAAAAGATGGCCCCTATTTGCTTCCTTCTAAAGAATTTACAGTTCTCATAAATACCAATTACTCCTCTCTAGAAACCGGGATAAGGTATACCATTGATTGTATATTTAAAGTGGGGGCATCAAATAACAACAAGAAATGTTTGGCTGGTTAACATTCCCTAGAATGAGTGATTCTCCAGATCTTGCCTCTGAGTTAGCGCTATTGATAAATAGGCAACAGGGCGCATCTCATTTGCCAGGTGTGAGCATAACCAGTGGATTGCCAGGGAAGATGGATATTCTGTCTGCGTAAGCGGAGAAATGATGAACAATAAACATGAATTAGCACCATCTGGGTTGAAATTTCCCGTCAGGAATGGACGTTTATTTAAAAAAATAAATGATCATTGACAGTTCTCCCCGCCCTACACCTCAATGGGTGCCTTTTAGAACAGCCTACTGAATTGGCTTTTAGTTTTAGCCCCAACTGTTTGTTTTCAAAAGCTCATCCACTTGCTAACTTTTAAAAAACGTATAGGAGCAACTGGCAAGCTGTTTCTTTGATCTTAGGTGAAGGTTTTGTTCTTGTTGTTCCTAACTGAGCCATGCCAGGGGAGCATGGATCTCTGGGCAGCTAATAATAGCCAGCAGTGGGATGAAGTGAATGATCCTGCCTTTAAAAGGAGCCTGACCTGAAGGCAAGGAATTTACAGGACTGGTAGGGGAGACTTCGTACCTGCTGAAAAATTTCCAGTAGCTTCTAACTAATGTAAAATTTATGATTAGGTCTGTGGAAATTAGTGCTTGCATTAACAAGCTCAAGCATCAAAACATCAGCTAAACTTAGCTCTTGCTAGCCGATGAAGTTTCCTGATGGGCCTGGAAATGTCTCCAATTAGAAGAAATGTAGGATTTGGGCCAGTTTCGCCGGCCATTCGTCACCTCACGGTGGTAATGGTGTGTTCGTTCATTCAGCAAACATTTACGAACTTCTTCGCCAAGCATTTGTTCCGGCAGCAAAGGCGACTTGAGTCCCCACGGCGCCCAGGGCCCGGGGCTACGGCTCCGAGCAAGGCAGACGCAGTCCCTGGCCTCTGAGCGAGTGGGGTTTCGGCCTCAAATGGCGCGGGCAGGCCGGGGGGCGGGTGCAGTGGCAGTGCTGGGCGGGGGTGCCCTGGGGGTGCCCGGCCTCGTAAGGGGACATGCTGAAAGGTAAGGTTGGAAGAGAGCAAGTTCTGTGGGGGTACAGACGCGGGAAGCCGTGACCGCTAACGAGCGCCCTCTGCCTCTGCAGCATGGACAAGGACAGCCCAGACATCCACCAGGACCTGAATGCCCTCAAAACCAAGTTCCAGGAGCTGCGGAAGGTCGTCAGCACCATGCCGGGCACCCACCTGAGCCCTGAGCAGCAGGAGCGACAGCTGCACAGCCTCCGGGAGCAAGTCAGGACCAAGAACGAGCTTCTGCAAAAGTACAAGAGCCTCTGCATGTTTGAGATCCCCAAGGAGTAGTGGAGGCCGGCTTCCAGGGATGCCCGAGACCGAACGGGGAGCGCACACGGCCTCCCGGACTCCCCCCGCCCCGCCACCGCCTCGGACTCCAGCTGCGAACTCTGTAACTGAGGGGGGGGCGCTGCTGAAGCTGCTTCAGTGGCCGAACTTGGCATTGACTGTGTGGGGAGCCAGCGCGGAGGCTTGGCTTGGTTGGGGCCTCCTTGTAGAGGATGTAACCATACGTCTAGGTGCAGAGTAACCGCGGTGCCTGCCGGTGGGAGGAAGAATGTTCCTGGAGGCTGGGGAGCGGGCAGGCGAGGCTGCCCCTGCTTCTGGGGAGGGGGCCATCTGCTGTGTATTCAGGCTCCTTGGGCAGAGCACCGGAGGAGAGGGGGCGGCTGCTCTTGGCTTTCCTGCCCTCCGCCTCTCCGTCCGCTCCCACCCCTGCGCATGCTCAGTGCTACCAGGTACACACTCTTCTGTTGACAGCAGTGTCATGAAACATTTGCATAGAATTCACTGGACCAACCGGGGCTGCACTCCTGTGGCGTGGATTTCAAATGGTAAAAGAAAACCGGGAGGACCCATATCGTTTTGAAAGCCGAATATTGTTTTGAAAGACGGCAGGGTGGCTTCCTCCCGGCCCGCCCCCCGCCCCCCGCAATACTTTGTTTCGTTTTTATGTTTGAGCCAGTGAATGTAACCGTGGCTTTGGGGGTGTCAACCCAGAACCCTGCAGGCGGCCCCTGTCTCCATGTTTTCTGCCTCCTACGTGTGCTTGTTACTTCTACTTCTCGCTCCCTTTGCCTCCTGCCTCCTCCCGTCCGCTCGGCCAGCCAGCCGTCTGGTGCTGGAGGATGACCAGAGCCCTCGCACCCTGCACCCTTCCCACGGGGCTCGGGGCTGGAGGGCAACATTGTCTCCACGTGTTGTCCTGCTTTAAAAAATGAGTTTTCCCCCTGGCCTTCTCACTAAAGAGCCAGCCACGGAACACTCGCTGCACAGCAGACGGAGGTGAGCTCTTTCCCTCGCCTCTTCACGAGGAGCTGACAAGTAACCACGTGTTGTTTAGATCTAGAAATGGGCACATAACCTGTGCTGACCAAGTCAGCGGCTTAACAGATGCCCGCCGATTGACCTCGTTGGCAGCAAGACTGGCCGAAGGTGTTTTTCGCGGGGGTTCCATGTGTGCTGACCTGCAGTCAGAAGAGGACTGGCGCAGGGGCGCCTGGGTGGCTCAGTTGGTTAAGCGACTGCCTTCGGCTCAGGTCATGATCCTGGAGTCCCGGGATCGAGTCCCGCATCGGGCTCCCTGCTCGGCAGGGAGTCTGCTTCTCCCTCTGACCCTCCCCCTCTCATGCTCTCTCATTCTCACTCTCAAATAAATAAATAAAATCTTAAAAAAAAAAAAAAAAAGGACTGGCGCAGAGGGGGAGCTGGGGACGTGTGAAGGGGGGTATCCGGTTCCAGTGGCTTTGGACAGAAGAGCAGGCTCTGAGCTGAAGTGGGCAGCCGCCTGGTAGGCCAGGCCACCCTGGGACTGTTAGTAAACTGAATCAGTTATGTCCTTGACATTTCAGAGTCGTGTGGGGGCCGGTTTTAAGGCTCTGACCAAACTGCGCGAAACACGAAGTACATAGAGATCCAAGACCAGCGGGGCCCTTCTGCAAGGCTGAAACACACAGGACCTCTTCCCCGGGCAGAGGGAGACAGAACCCTCCCTGTATTCCAGGGTTTGGACTTGTGACGTTTTTTAAGAGTATAATTAAAAGAACTTGTGCTCTGCTCTCAGGACATCTTGGGTTTTGTGCTGAGAAATTCATCATAGGTCTCCCTTGCATAGTTGAGAGGAAGATGTTCATTTTGCTTAGAGGAGACAGAACAAATTGTGAGAGCCTCCACCGCGCTCCCCCTCAGCGCACGTGCGTACACACACACACACACACACACACACACACAGCAAAGCCAGCGTAAAAAAACAGAATAACTGCCCTAAGGAGCGACATCCGTCCCCAAGGACCCAGTTGGCCTGGTGGGTCATCCTGCCCACCTGCGACTGGCCCCCTGGGCCCAGAGGTGAGTTCAGTCCCTAGGGAGCAGCCCTCACAGAGCAGGGTGGAAATCCCTCCCTGAGACAACACTGGATGCCCCTCCCGGGGCTGAGCACCCTCTCGAAGCCACCAGTTAGTTGGATTCCTGGGTGGCGGGCACTTGCGCTAAGTACTTTTCACTCCTCACAGCATCCCCACGTAGAGGGTGCTCTCTTGTGGGTGAAGAATTGGAGGCTTGGCAGGTGTCACTTGCCCCGAGGTTGCAGTTACAAGTGGCAGAGAGAGCTGGGTCCCGAGTCAGGACAGGGTGCCCTCAACTGCCGAAGAGAAGGAGACACTGAGGCACAGAAGGTGCCAGACATACCCCCAGGGCAGCAAGTGCTTCCCGAGGCTGGAGGGCACAGGAGGCCAGGTGATTTTGAACTGACACCAGATTGGTCTGTCAAGGCTCCATTTCCCTTGTGAGAGCAGGGTCCTAGTGACACCTCGAGCGGACTGTGAGTCGCAGGGTTGGGGCCCTTTCACTGCCCTCCGCCTGGAGTGAGTCTGGGCACAGCCCGGAAGCCCTTTGTGGCTGGAAAGATGCAGCTCCAGGAAAGACCAGGACCCCTTTCTAGTCCTGGCTTTCTGAGGAGCCATCCCCAAATAGAAGAAGGGCTGTGGTCCAAAAATCTGCAGCTTTTTTGGAGCCTTTTCTCCCAGGTGGGGGCTGAAGCTATTTTCAGAATGCCAGGGTCATCTGCCAGTCTGGGGAGGTGAGTCTAATACCCCAGAAGTAAGCCCCACCCTTCCCTTCTGACCCTTCGCCCTTCGAGCCATTTCTAAAAGCAAAGCAAGCATATGACTTTCTGTTTTAAATTATTTTATTTTGTATTATAAAAAAACAATAGCAGTAACTTTATAAAGACTGTCTCACACACACAGTACGAACAGCTGGGTAAGAGTTTGTTCATGTCCATGATGACCTCAGAACTACTATTAAAGTGCAAGTTGTGTGTTTTGTTTTCCTTTGTGCAATTTCACACACACATGTAAACAAGTCACTTGGCTATGATCTGACCCACACCCCCTTAGTCTCGGGAGGGCAGAGGCTTTCGTTTGCTGTCATGGCAACCCAGAATCACAGACAAGTTAATGCCCCATTTGTCCCGTCTTGACCCTCCAGGGAGCAGGACAGGTTTCCCAAAGCCTAACGGAGGCTGATTAACTTATACCATCCCCCACCCCCATTCTTGTCTTTGTGAGAAACAAGACAAATTCCCCCTCTGCCGGGGCCTGTGCCCCCAACCCGTGGGGGTGGCAGGGCCCGTGGGGGACGGGAGGAGGGGGTGGGGGGGAGTCCCGGTCTCAGCCAGTTCTCTTTCCTTCCAGAGCAGATGATCGTCCCTTCGTCGTTTGCGCCTCCCCGGTGCGCGCGGGTCGCGGGGAAGGAAGACGCCAGTCCGCGCGCACGCGGCCCGGGGCTGGCCCGGACGTCAGACGTGACTTTTCAAAAAAAGGTCCTCCTTAGGTTCTGTCGCCGGCGCGGGGGGGGGTGGGGGGGGGGGGGGGGGGCGCTCCTAGCTGATGACGCAGCGCTCCTTGTCCTTGGCCTGGCCGCCGCCGCTGGCCTTCTCGCGGATGTACATGAGGTCGCTGTGCACGCTGGGCCGGCGCGCGAAGGGCGCCACGATGCCGAAGGCGTCGCCGGGGTCCCCGCCGCCGCTGCCGGCTCGCAGCAGCTTCTTGTTCCGCAGCGCCTTCTTGTGCAGCACGTCGCAGTACTGCACGGACACCTTGCGGTGCAGGTCCGGGCTCATCTCGCTGGGCAGCTTGGCCATGGCGAAGAGCGCCCGGAACATCTGGTCCAGGCTGCTGTTCTTCTTGGCCGAGATCTCGAAGTAGGCGCAGCGCTGGGGGTCGTCGCCCACCAGCTGCTCGATCTCGCGCTGCTCCACCTCGCGGTAGAAGTCCCGGTCCCCCTTGTTGCCGCAGATGACCAGCGGCACGTCCACGTTCTCCTTGGTTTTGTTCTTGAGGCAAGACTTGGTGTCCAGGATCTGCTGCTTGAGCCTCTGCACCTCCTCGAAGGAGTCGCGGTTGTCCAGGCTGAACACCAGGATGAAAACGTCTCCTACAGGGGACAGAGGGGGCGTTAAAGGAGCCGGGGAGGGCGGCGGCCAAGGGGACAGCCGAAGCGGGGCCGACGGGGGAGTGGGCGCCCCGCCGCCAGGCGTCGGGGCTCCAGCCGCCGCGCGCGGGGGACGCCCCGAACTCTCCCCGCGCCCCGTGGCGCGCGGCGTTGGGACCGGGGGTCGCCGCCCTCCCGGTGGCGCAGGTCCCTCCCCGCCCCCCGCCCGCCGCCGGGCCCGGCCCGCCGCTCACCGGTGAGGATGGAGAGGCGCCGCATGGCGGGGAACGGGTGGTTGCCGGACGTGTCGAGAATGTCGAGCTGGTAGACCTCGCCGCGGATGGAGTAGAACTTGCGGTGGAAGTCCTCGATGGTGGGCGTGTAGGCGTCCTCGAAGCGGCCCGTGAGGAAGCGCGACACGATGGCCGTCTTGCCCACCTTGGACGAGCCGAGGATGACCATGCGGTAGCAGTTCTTGGCCGGGATACTCAGCTCCGAGTCGCTCGGGCACATCTTCTTGATCATCGCGGCCAGTTTCATTGGGCGGAGGGGCCGCAGGGGCGGGCGAGGGGCCGAGAGAAGCGCGGTGGGCGGCCGGGGGCGCGGGGCTGCGCGGGGCTGGCGCGGGGCTGGCGCGGGGCTGGCGCGGGCTGCGCGGCTAGGCGGCTCCGCTCGCTCGGGCTGCGGCTGCGGCTGGGGCAGGGCTCCGGCTCGAGCTCCGCTCCGGCTCTCGGACAAAGTCGCTCGCTCCTGTTCTGCGCGCCTCGAGGCCGCCCTTATATACAGCCTGCGCGGCCGCCCCGCCCCGCGCCCTCCCAGCCTCCGTGCGTCACGCCCCGCGGGCCCCCGCCGCCCCCTCCCGCGACCTCCGCCCACCGCTGCTGCTTCTGCCTGCCGCGCGCGGGGAGCAACTGAGTCCCGGGTCCCGCTGGGGCTAGCGGCGCGCGGACCTCGTTCTCCACGGCACGGGGCTCGGCGGCCGCAAGGGCGTCGGGGTTGTAGTCCCGCCTGTGCCTCTGACCCTCTGTGCCCTGGGGCAAGGACCCCACCCGCAACACTCACACACACACACACACACACACACACACGCACGCACTCTCACGCTCACACTCACTTCCTTTGGGCCTCAGTTTACCCAGAGAATAAGAAGAGCAATCCCGGCCCAGCAGCAGCGTAATCGCAGCTGCTTACCAGTGCTCGGCACCGCGCACCGAGCCTGGCGTACGTCCCTTCTCTCTTCGGTCCCGAGAGCGAGCCCCCGCGGCAGCCCCCTTTGCCGTCCGCGGGCGCGTGCCCGGTGCCCGGCGACCGTGTTAGCGCCGAGGGCGGTGCCGCGCGCTCCGGCCGCCAGAGGGCAGCAGAGGCCCCGCCGGCGGCGCGGGGAGGCCGCGGGCACCGCTTTTGGGGCTGGAGTGCCGGGCGAGCCTCCAGGTTGGGGTGTGGCGAGGTGCGGGGCGCGGGCCTTGGGGCTCCAGGCCGAGACGCAGCAGGAGCCGTCCCCCGCCCCGCGCTCTACGGCAGGCCTCGGCGTCCCCTTTCGCCCAGCCAGGGATGCTCTGAAGCCGGCAGGGGCTGTCCCCATCCTTTTCCTGTGTGGCACCCGAAGGACCAGAGACCTGCCCTTCCTTGCTCAAGCCTGGGCCAACGTGCCCTCCTCCCTCCCCCACAGAGTTTTGTGCCTTGAGAGTCGCTTGGGCCAACATTCCCATTTTGCAACTGGGGGCGGGGGAGGGGGCGCTGGGCCTCAAAGCCCCGGGGTTAAAGCAGTCTCTTGCCTTCCCTGGGTCTCGGGTGCCTCTTCTGGAAAATAGCGGTTCTGGTTCTGATCGCGGAGGAGAAAGTACAAGCAGTGTTAAGGGGCAGGACGTGGTAACAATAGCAATAGTAAATGACCCCTGGGCTCGCAGCCCCGGGGGTGGGGCTGGGGGGTTCCGGAGCCAAGAGAGGAGGCAGCAGGCTGATCAGTACCCCGGATGGGGCTGATGGGCTCAAGGGCCTGGAGCCAGGGGAAAGCCGGCGCTCCCCAGGGCAGCAAGTCCGGTTTGGGAGAAAGCCAGGGAGCCAGTAGCTCCCTAGCTCCACCCGTGCACGCAGCTGCACGGGCCTGGGTGCTCAGGGCAGTGTCAGGGGCACCAGCCTGCAGCCCCCGGCTGTTGGCACAGCACCTGGGGCTCTCAGAGGCCATCTTATCCAGCCCCTCAACGACAGGGATTCCTGCAGAATCGCACACCCTCTGCAGGGGACACCCGGGGAGGCTTTATTTGTGCCAGGCACTGTTCTAGGTCCTTCCTTCTGGCAACCTTGAGGGGTAGGAACGACTTCTCTTGGTATTTTACAGATGGAGAAACTGAGGCAGGGGACATGACTTGGCCAGGGTCCACAGGTAGTAGCAGCGGGGCTGGGGCTTGAACCCAGGGGGCCGGCAGTCCTGGTTCTTACCCACCTACTGTGACCCTCCTAAAGCTCTGGCCCCCACTGTGGGACATCCGTGCCCCGTTTCTCAGAGCGCACACCCCTCAGATCTCCCTGCCCCTTCACATCTGTCCCCAAGCCTCGTGTCTACTGTCGATGAGGTTTCAGAGACACACATCACTTGATGAGCACCCAAGGGCTCACCACTCGGCTCTGATTCTGGGTGTCATTGTGTGACAGGCCAGCTGGGCTGGGTCCCCCCAACCCCTCTTGACGCTGCTGAGGCTGCTCTCCCCTGCGCTCCCTGTCTGAGATGAGAAAGAACCGAGCCGGGTGCCCTGCAGACAGGGCCGCTGTGGACAGTGGCGCAGGGCGTCCATTGCAGAAATGGACCAGACAAGGATGCGAGCAGGGGCTGGTCACGGCCTGGGCCTGCATCATCCCCGGATGAGGGGCCCTCTCTCTGCCTCCCATGAAGGCACAGTATGGGCAGCTGGGCTCTGAAATAGGATGGCTTCTGGCTCCTTCCTGATGGCCCATGCTAAAGGGCCAGAGAAGGTGGCCTCCGGTCCCAGGAGGGCCACTGTGATGAGCAGAGGCTCAAGGGTGGCCGGGTCAAGGATTTGAACCCAGCTCTCCCTCGGGAGATCCAGGGGACTGGGACCCAGCCTGGAATCAGAAGCTCCCTCCCCCACCCCAGGTCACATGTCAAGGTTGGCGCTGACATCATGGCCCCAGCCCCTTCTAGCTGGTGAGAGCCCGTGGCTGGTCTGAGCCCAGCCTGCATTCTCAACCACAATTCCTGGTAGCTTCTGGGCATGTCCATTGATAAGACATGCCCTCCCAAGTCAGCAGAGTTAAGTCCTGAGTGTATGTGTCATTCATTCCCCAAACCGCCACGTGGACCCGTGGGTCGGGCTGCCTGGAGCTCGTCCGTCCTGCCCTGACAAAGCCTTCAGGACGGCAGCGTAGCCTCAAATGCTGTGTGTGCAGAGGTCCTTGTGGAGGAGCGAGCTCCCTGTTCCTAGGGGTGTGCAAGCAGACGCAGGGATTGAAGCACTGGGTAAGATCAGACTAGATGCCTCCTGTGGCCCGTCAAGGCCGGAGATAGACTCTGGATTCCAGAAACCCAAGAAGAGGGCTCGAGGAGCTCCCTGAGCGACGAGGGAGGCCCAGCCTGCACCGCCTGGTCACCTGCTGCATACATTAGGCAGGCGTCAATATCACGGCCCTTTTACAGGGCGGGGGACGGGGGCTCTGAGAGCTGCGTGCACAGGTGGAGTCTGGGCTCACGCCACTCTCCCAGTGTCGCGAGGGGAAGGCCTAGCCTGTGTCCTTGGAGGGCTGGTGGCCTGCAGACAAGGCTGGGGCCTGGAGGAGGGCCAGGCCCTGTGCACTCGGCTCCGCGGTCAGGCTGGACCAACAGGCCCCAGATGATTACGGGGCCTATTCCTCCTGGCGACTTGAGGCCCACGAAGAATTAGGAGAGAAATATCAGCGTTAACCAGAGATGCCAAGTTCAGCCCCAGGGTGTGGGGGGAGACTTGGGTGCAGGGCCCAGGTCCTCTGGTCCCACCCAGGAAGCCCCACCCCCTGGCCCCGGGAGCCCCCAGTTCTCTGCAATTCCTCCCCCCTCAGCGGGAGAGAGGGAGCATGAGCTCGGGGTGGGGCAGACCTGTGCCTCCAGGACAAGTCACCCAGCCTCAGCCGGCGAACGGGGGTGACCCCGGCCCATGTGGTCTTGAGACACCAGCGCTAGGCAGGGCCCCAGAGCAGGTGCACGCCACAAGTCCGCGGTCCAGCCGGGCCTGGCCCTTCCCTCCCTCTGCAGGTCAAGCATTGCTAGCAAATCTGGGGAAGCACACATGCCCTCCCTCTTTCCTCAGCCACAGCGCCTTCCCAAGCCCACCTCATGGCAGCCTTCAGGGCCGTGCCCGTTCCCGTCCAGACGCAGGCCCGTCATAGGCCCAAGGCGGTTGCGGTGTGACCACATTTGGACTTTTCTGATAACAGATCACTCCACAAAGACGATCTGTCTCCAAGGCCAGCTTCTCTAGGCTGGACCTGGTGGCCTGGGGTTCAGAGATCATGAGTGTCATGGCCCAGCTTTCTGCGAATGCGGTCATGCCCCAGGGGGCACCAGCCGGTGATGCTCCTCCCTCACTCGGTCCCTCAGAGCCCGTTGCTTTGGGCGCCCATGCTTGTTCTGACCACAGGGCCTTTGCATTTGCCATTCCAACTGCCTGGAATCCTCCAGTTTGCTCCCTCTGAGATCTCATTTGGGTCTCAGCTCAAATAGCACCTCCTCAGAGGGTCCCCGATCACCACGGCTAATGCGGCTCCCAGCCCTACCAGGTCCTTTCATGTGGCTTTTAAATTTTCGGCATATTTTTCACTCTCTGATCATTTACCCGGGTGGCAGCTCACAGAGGCTGGGAGCTCCTTGGCATGTGGGGGTGTTGGGCCGCTGGGTGGTATGATGATACCCCCACCCTGAGCCTGGGCTGGCTCCCCAAATGAAAGGGACAGAAGAAGGGGTACTGGGGCAGGGGTGAGGCCGGCAGCACAGGAAGCCCAAACATCCAGGCAAGTCCCTTCCCTGCCGTGTGTGGATGGTGGTGCCCAGCTCAGGGCTGACAGGCTTCAGCGAGAAGGAGGGCCGCACCAGCCTGGCCTGGAGCCCTCAGGGAATGCCCTACTCCCGCAGCCCCAAACTCCCTCCCCTTGCCCCCCCCGCCCCCGCCAGACAGAGAGCCGGAGGGGATGCCAGTGTCAGGGTGCCTTTATTGGTGAGTTAGGATGTACTGAGGGCTGCAGGGCAGGGGGACTCAGTGGCCAGACGACAGCATGTCCAGGGCCCCCAAGGCAGAGGTTTCCAAGGCACTGGAGTGGCCCTCGCCGGGCGCCAACACCGAGCAGCGGCCGGGGCCCGTCTCCCCGCTGCAGGGCTTGGCACTCGGGGCAGGCCGGAGGCGACAGACGCTCCGCGACGTGGCCGAAGGCCCGGTCAGCTCCTCTTGTGGGACGGGGAGGCTTTCTGCTGGTAGATCTGCGTGGTGAAGGGCCTGCAGACAGGGAGAGAGGCTCCGGTCAGCAGAGCTCGGGAGTGATGCCACCACCCCAGGCCTGCCCCCCGCCGGAGCGTGGTCGGAGGGGGTGTCCGCAGGGGGCAGGAGGCCCGGGCTCCCTCAGCACCAGCTGCCCGGCCCCCCAGGCCCCACTGGGCCTGCTCGAAGCTTCCCGTGGGCCGCTCGGGCGGTGATGGGCAGTTGGGCCCCGCTCGGCGGGCGCGCTCCTTGTGTGTGACAGGTGTCTACTCACTCCTCGTACAGGATGGCGACCATGTAGACGAGGGCCACAACCGCGGTCAGCAGCAGGCCGGTGGGGCTGGCGTGCCTGTGGGGAAGATGCTCTCAGGTCCCGAGCCCGGCCTTCTCTCTCGGACCAGGGCCCCCGCCGTCCGGGTCCTGACCCTCTGGCCGCTCGCTGACCGCCTATCCGGGCTGGCTCAGTCCTCAAAGGGGGGCCCACACTCCCTTTCCCATGTCCCCGGCTCCCCGGTTCAGGACACCGTGCAGATGAATCGGGAAGGAAAGAATGGCCTCCCAGAACCGCCCAGGTGGCCAAGCAGATTTTTTTCTGCACAAGGAGGATGTTCCAGTGGACCTGCCCTCCACCGACAGTGTCCTCAGGTTGTTTTCTAGAAATGGGTCCAGTGCCCCGAAAGGCATGTGGAGTGTCCAGTGGGCCCTTCGTGGGCTCCCTGCTGGAAGAGCCTGGGGGCACCTGCTGTCCAGCTGGTCCCATGTTTTCTAGTCCCCTCGGATCCCCGAGGCTCCACAGGGGCTGGGCTGCGGCATCTGGATGGCCGGGAAAAGAGACAGAAACTGGTTCATGGGGACACACAGCATCCAGGAGCCTCGGGCTGGGGGCCCCAGGACATGTGTGCACCATGAGGGGACCCTCTGCCCTGTCCACGCTCCTTGGCCCAGGACCTCACACTGTCCCTTTGTTTGGGCACCCCAGCAGGGAGAGCGAAGGCCCCTCCCCTATTCTGTGGACTCTGTTCGGAATCATCCTCTGGGGGCAGCGTGGGCTGTCTGCCCCTCGCCACGGCCAGGTAGGAGATGCCAACACCAAACAGAGACCCTTCTGGGGCTGAAATGAAATCTGCCCTCCTAGAGCTTTACTCACTGACCCTGGTTTGGTTTTCTAGAGTGAGCAGAGCGTCCCCACTCACGAGTCAGGCACCCCAGGAGCTGGGGAGGAGGCAGGCAGCAGGCTGGACCACCACATCTGGCGGCAGCCCGCTCAGGAGGATGGGGCCAGGGCTCTGTAGCCACAGTGTCGCTAAGACTGACCCCTGGGATGCCCCCACACCGGGCCCTGGCCCGGGAGGCAAGCTGGTACCCCCTCTCCATTCCATGCACATGAAACCTCCGCCCTTTCCAAGTGCTATCCCACCCTAGCCCTTGACACGCTAACAACCCGGTGTGGAAAGGATCATCTCCTTCTGCAGATGGGGAGACCCACATGCCTGGCCCTGAGCCCGAGGTGGCATCAGGGCAGGTCCTAGCGAACCGGCTGTGCACCCTGGGGGACGGGGTGTCCCACTGGGGCTAGGGAGCTGGGAAGGTGAGACCTGGATGGAGCAGGAGGCCCCGGTGCCTCGTGCCCCCAGGAATCCTGCTGCCCGGGCCCGCCAGGGCTCCAGCACACCCGGTTGCTCCGGGAAGCCCCATCCGCGGGGCCCCTGGTGGAAGACAGCGTCTTGCAGCCCAGGTAACGGCCCATCTCTTGACAAGCTCTCAGCGCCGGGCTGCGTCCTGAGCCACAGAGGAGGCCCTCTCTCATCACCGTGTGGCTGATGGCCTCCTGAGGGGGCCTCTGGGAGCCCAGGCCTCCCTAGGGTCTCATGTTTCTGAGAGCCATGGCCTGACAGTTCCGAGGCAGAGGTCACATCTCACTCTGAGCACAGAGGAGGCACCTGTGTATGGGGGATGGGGAGCCAAGGGTCAGGGAGGGCTTCCTGGAGGAGGGGACACTCCAGTTGGGTTTGGAAAGACCAAATTGGGGTGGGAATGGCAGAGAACAATGGGTGTGCTGGCAGGGGTGGGGAAAGGAGGTCAGCAGGAAGAATAAAGAAGCTGCAGGGTGGGCCCTGGGGAGATGCTCTGTGGAGTGGGTCAATCTAGGGGCATGGAACCTTCCCCCTGGGATCCCACTGCCCAAGTCCAGGCGAGGGGACTGTCTGGTCTGCAAGTGGGACTGGGGCAGGGGGAGAGGTCCCGGCCAGACCCACAGATCCCCCTCTAGCTCCTTGCACTCAAAGCCCAGTGCTCCAATCTGGGCTGCCCCGAAAGGTGGGGGTTTCCAGGAAACAGCTCACTCCTGACATTCCACCATTAGAGATTCATTCCTTTATGTCCTATAACCTTCCTGGAGTCTGGGAGCACCTGTAACATCCTAGGCACGTGGTTTCAAGTATTCAATAAAAGCAAACACTTCCTACAGGAAAACTTCCAATGGAAGGAGCCCTAACATGCAAAATGGACAAACAGGAAGCGCTCTGGAGGGGCGCATGGCTTGAACCCCAGAGCCCACAGCGCTCCCTAGGCCGGCTCCTCGCCTGAGGTCTCTGGACAGCGTGAGCCCTAGAGGCGCTGGGGGCCTACGAGCCCTCATGTTCTAGTACACGATGGGCAGCTTACGGTCTGTAGGCCTGGAATGGTTTTTACATTTTTAAGTGGTTTAAAAAAAAAAAATGAATAGAGTATGACATGACACATGCAAAGTATATGAAATTCAAATTTCCGCATCCATGAATGATGCGGTGCCAGCTCCGGCCACAGCCTCTCCTTTACCCACCATGTCACGGCTGCTCGGGAGCTGCAGACCTCCGCCTGCAGCCTGTGAGCCTCGCCTGTCCGGCCCTTCAAGAGGAAGTTCGCTAACGCCCTGGTCTAGATGTGCCTTGTTTCCCAGGAGAGCAAAGTCCCCAGGAACGCCTCGGCCCCACAGGTGACAGAAGGCTGCCCCCGCCTCCCCAGGCGGCAGCCCGAGGGGCAGGCCCGATACTCACATGACAGCCCAACCCAGGTAATTGGCCGTGCTGCCCCAGTACATGGGGTTGTCCAGGACGTTGAATGGGAATGTGGTCACCCTTGCCTCCTTGAGGATCCCGAAGTAATCGCCTGTGGACGAGGAGAGGGAGGACTGGAGGCTCACAGCCTGGCCACACAGTTCCTGAGGGAGGCTCCCTGGTGGGGGGGGGGGGGACACCACGAGATCTGCCCTCCAGGAGGCTCCAGGCCAGCCAGGGAGCTGGTTTTACCACATCAAGGGACACGCCAGGCGCTGGGCCCACTCAAGCCACAGGCATGCAGACGCCTCAGAGGGCCTTCCCACCCACCATATGCTCCTTTCCTCTGCCTTTGCACATGCTGTTCCCTCTGCTCGGGATGTTTGTCCCTGCTCTCCGTCCAGCCAGCAGCTTTCCTCCTTTGGCATTTCTCCCTTAGCTCACGTCACCTCCTGCAAGAGACCCTTCCACTATTGAAAGCAGGCCTGTTGGGACGCCTGGGTGGCTCAGTCGTTAAGCATCTGCCTTCGGCTCAGGTCATGGTCCCGGGGTCCTGGGATCGAGCGCCGCGTCGGGCTCCCTGCTCGGCGGGAAGCCTGCTTCTCCCTCTCCCACCGCCCCCGCCCCCCCCCCCCCCGGCTGTGTTCCCTCTCTCGCTGTCTCTGTCAAATACATAAAATCTTTAAAAAAAAAAAAAAAGAAAGAAAGAAAGAAAGCAGGCCTGCCTGCTCCCCACTATTTCTGCCCCCAGATCCTTCCTTCTCACCCAACATGTAGCCTGGGTGAGTGCCTCCCCCTGCCAACCCCCAGGGGGAAACGAGGGGGCCTGTTCTGCTCCTCCGCCCTGGACCACCCAACCCAGGAGGTCAGCCCTGGGATTACGGCCCTGGCCCCGCGACCAGCCCCGAGCAGCTGGTCACAGTGGACAGTGTGACCGTCACACGGCCGACCCCAGACAGGCCCGTCATCCAGCCCTCCAAAACGTGGCATGGGCCCCCAGGCAGCCCGCATGGCCACGGACTCCATGCTGCTCACTGAAGGGCGCCGGCGCATCCTGCCAGCCTCCTCTCCCCAGAAATGCCTCAGAGCTTCATCCGAGGCAGAAGTAGGGCAGCCACGGGAGGGAGGAGTCCGTTGTCTGGAGACAAAGTTGTGCGGGGGCCACAGGAGCCGCCGGGGGCGGGGGGCTGCGGAAGGCTTTCTTCCCAGGAGGCAGGAAAGGGGCTGTGGGCCTGGAGGCGGATGGCACAGAAACCCGCTTTGGGGCTGACTCACAGGAGGGGCGCGGCCGCCGTGCCCTACATCCAGAGCCCCGCGGCCTTTGTCGGCCACTTCTCCTGCGGGGTGCTAGGCTGTGGTGCCTGGGATTTTTCTGGTTTCTTCCCACCAGCCGCCCACCCTGACTGGCTCCCCGCCACGGCCCTGACCCCCCACAGTGGCCCCCTCCCAGCTCTCTGCCCACATCTATGCCACACCTGCGGGCTGCTGGGCTACTCACCCTGGTCTTCAGAGGACCCGAAGAGGACAGGACAGTGCCCCTCCTCCCTCCATGGCCCTGGGTCCCCGGCTCTGCGTGACAGACACCTGATCCGCCCTCATCCCCGCCCCTCCCTCACGACCCCACCAGTGCAACCTCCTCATTGCTGGGACATCTTTCCAAGCCCTCCTATGGCCCCCACCTCCCCAGGAGTGAGGCCTCAGGCCCCTGCATGGCCTTCAGGGACATGTGTGATGTGGCCCCCACCTGACCTCCAGCCCTGGCCGGACCGGCCCCCCGCCCACCGGCCCACCTGCCCGCCATCCTGCCCTGGAGCTTACTGTTTGCTCCCGGGCCCACCCCAGTGCCCTGTTCCCACCTGGCAGACCCAGGAGCTCCCAACGTCTCTTCCCACCTTCCCACCCGCTGCCCCTCTCTGAGCCTCGGGCATCCTAAAGCTCCAGCCTGAGCACGAGGCATAAGCCGCCTGGGGGCTCCGCTGCTGCAGGTGGGTGACAGGCCCAGCTCAGGCCCCCCGCACACGCTGCTCCCGTGTGTCTCCTCTGCCTGTGAACACGGCGCCTTCCGAGCTCCCGGCTCCCTCTGCAGCCTGCAGTACCCCAGGCCCCAAGCGACTGTGGACAGAGAGGCCCCCAGGCAGACAGGGAGGGCTCCGGGGACTGCCCTGGGCGCTGGAGGAAACCGAGGCCAGGTCTGCGAAGCTGGCTGGGGGCTGAGAGCGGGGAGGACCCAGGAGCCCCTGATCCAGCCCATCAGAGGCATGGGCACCTCCCACGTAACCTGCCTGCTGGGCTCCTTCTGTGGGCTGCCTCCTCCTTTCTGTCCCTGTCCCCAAGACTGCCTTGCTTTTGCAGCCTCCCCCAGCTGCGCTCCTTCTTGGGCTTCCAAGTTGCTAGAAGTTGCTGATGTCATGAGGACCTGAGCCATAGGCAGTGGTGAACGCAGAGCAGGGACAGCGTCTTCCCCCCGCCAACCCGATCCAGACCCGCACCAGACCCGCACCAGCCCTGGCTTGTGGCCCAAGTGCAGCAAATGGCAATCCCACTGGCCTGGCAGCCAACCGGCTGGATGAGACACAGGCGAGCCCGGCTTCCCAGGCTAACCACGGACAGGCAGAGGCCTGGAGGACGAAAGTGCCCGGAGCCTCAGGCTTAGGGGCAGAGCAACGAGCCAGCCAGGTCCCCCAGTGCTCCCCACGAAGATGTCACAGATGGCAGGGCAGGCAGGCAGCCCCTGCTCCCGCCTGGACCCAGAGTGCATCTGCTCGTGGCCCCCCAGCCCTTGGGGTCTTACCTAGGAAGGTCCCAGTGAAGCCCAGTGCGAAGAAGCTGGAGAGCACAAACGTGCTGCCCACTCCCAGGAGCACGAGGCCCATGCGGTAGGCCGTGGGGTTATCCAGGCTCTCCATCTTGGGCTGGCTCAGCATGGCCTGTGTGAAGCTGGCGGGGGGGGGGGGGGGGTCAGACGATCATTGCCATGGACAGGGGCTGCCCTACCCTCCCCCTTCCCACCCTCTGTCCCCCGGGGGACCCCCAGAACAGCCCGTCCAGGGGTCTCAAACTCAGTGTCAGCTGGGGCCGGGCAGGCGGTGCCAACGAGCGAAGTTGGCTGCCAGTGGGGTGCAGGGGACCTGGAGGGCACGGCCCTGCCTGAGGGGAGCTGCCCTGCAGTGCCAGCCCCCCAGTGCCACCAGGGAAGTGACCGCAATGAGGGGCCTGGGCCCTGCTAACGTTTTTGGTTTTCGAGAAGCCAGACATCAGAACTTGTATTTAAAATCCCCTAATGATTAGAAACAGGCAAGAAGGACAACCACGTTAGACTTCGCGTGGCCGTGGGCCAGATCCAGCCCAGGGGCCACCAGTTTGCAAACTCTGATTCCTGTCCAGTTAGCAACCGGGACTTCACAGGAAAATGTGGCTCCAAAAGGAACAAATGCATGCCCCTGGCTGCGCCCGTGCGCCCCTGCACTTGGCATATGCTGCACGTGCTGGTGGCATCCCAGGCCCCTGGCGGATGCAGTGCCCCCCAGAAGCCTGGGGCATGCCCACCCCTTCCACGGCCTCCATGGTCCCTGCGCTGGGCTGGCCACATCCTAGGTGGCCCCTCAGAGGCTCCCTATGTCTTCCCCAACCTCCAAAATGGCCCCAGCAAGCTCCTTTTGGGGCCAAGCCGTCGAAGGCCTCGTTAACCAGCAAGTGACAAAAGCAGGGTGAGCATGCTCGTGGGTTTGAGGGTTCAGGTTCTCCGAGTGGCTACCGAAGACGGGAAGGCATGCTGCTGGCGGCGGGGGGGGCGGGGGGGGCAAAGCGGCTGGGCTCGTGGTAACGCACAGGAGCATGTTCGGGCGCTGCCTCGCTAGTGGGGAGCTGGTACTGCTGGGAGGGACACGCTCAAAGGAGAGGATGGGTGTGGGAGCAAGTGCATGCGTGTACCACAAACACACTTGCCATTTCCCCACGATCGTAACACTCAGAAGAGACATGGAGCTCTTCTGTCTCGCACAGGACAACTGCTTGCACTCACTCTGTACCAGGTTCGTCTTAGCAGGGCAGCTCACTGTCTACCTACCCCCCCGCACAGCCATCTGCCTGTCTAGCCTCTATCCATCCACTCTTCCATCCATCCGCCTACCCATCCATGAGTCTATCCTTTATCCATCTATCACCCATCCATTAGCCTATCTTCTGTCCACCCATCCACCCATCCCTCCACCATCTCCCCCCTCCCCATCCATGAGTCTATCCTCCATCCATCCATCCATCCATCCACCCATCCATCTATCCTCTGTCCATCTACCCATCCATCTATCCTCTGTCCATCTACCCATCCATCCATCCACCTACCCACCCATTAGTCTATCCCCTATGTATCCATCGCTCATCATTCCATCCATCAACCTATCAATCTGTCCACCTACCCATCCAGCCATGCATCCATCCATCAGCTATCCTATATCCATCCATCCATCACAAAGTACCTCTATTTGCAAGGCTCTTTCAAGCAGAACAAATTCACCATCCTTACTCATTCATTCCATTGGCAAATTCAAATTGTTGTAAAGCTATCCTAATATTGAGCTAAAAACCACCTCCCCGGAACATTCTTCTCCAACTACTTTTAGCTCTGGGAGAACAGAGGCTGCTTCTCCTTCCCTCAAGTATCTCCCCGGCATCTGGCACACACCAGACAGGATGGGTTATAGTACATATTCATCAACTGGAGGAAAAGCAGCCCCCCCACATCCACTGCCTTACCCTCAGCCTGTGGGCAGAGGCCAGCACGGTGACCTGTCCAGCAGCAGCACATGTCAAGGTACACCCAGCCACCGGTCAGGCTGCCCACACCCCCAGCTCTCCGCCCACCACTGACCTCCTTCAGCCTTCCTGCGGCCCGGGCTCAGGGCCACCCTGCAGATCCAGGCTGAGCTGCTGGGATGGGCTCAGGGTCATGCACACCCTGCCGTTGTACCTGCCCACACCCACACCCATGCCCCACCCCTCTATGCCCTCACCTGACTTTCTGGTAAACCACCGGCCCTCACGCACGGGGCAGCCCTGTGACCCAGGCACACCTTCAACCCTGCAGACTCAGCAGCTCAGGCCCCAGAGCAGGTGGCTTCAGCACTCGGCCGGGGCACCCTCCCCACCTCTACTGTCTGTAGTAGGGTGCAGGCCCTGGCAAGGCCGGCTGCCCCACCCAGAGCGGGGCTCACCTGCAGGGCCCTGGCTCCTTGGCAACCACGGCACAAGGGACCACCCAGCAGAGAGAGAATGTGTATAGGGGGTGGGCGGGGGTGATCCTCGGGCCTCCGTGCTCTTGTGCACTGGGGAACCCACCCCCTGCCTGGCTCTTGGGCTCTACCTCCCTCAACATAGCTCTGGGACCTGCTCCTCCCTGCCTGGGCCGACCCCTGGCCCCCAAATCTAGGGAAATGAGGCACGGTGGGCACCCTCTGGCCAGCACAGCATACCCACCTGCCTCGAGTGCTCTGGGGGGCCCCTCAGGGCGGCCCACTGAAAAGGCTCCTGGCAGAAGAACAGCATGGATGTTCAGACAGACATGGGTGCCCGGAGCCTTGGTTTCTGCCTCTGTGTGACAGTGACGGTAGCCCACGTGGCCCTGTGCGGAGCCGTGGCCAATGGCTGTGCCCACTCCGGTAAGCACGGAACACGTCAGGCTCTGCCTGTGGGGCTTGTGCACAGCGGGAAGGACAGAGGTGTGCAGGCAGGGTGACACCGTGTGGTGGAGCACCGCGCGCAACACGACGGCCACACGGGGCGGGGGCCCAGAAGGCCACCGCCAGGCTTAAGCTGGGATCTGATGAAGACATTCCCCAGGAGAAGGGGCTGGGCAGGGAGAGCATTCCAGAAAGAGGAAGAGCCCCGGCAGAGGCTGGGGACAGAGCCCAGCACAGGAGCCCGGGGCGCAAGCAGCCTGCGGCAGAGCCCTCGCCCTGGGGTCGTTTGGCCCCGTGCATGTACGTGTGCGTGTGTGCATGTGTGCACACGCGCGTGCACGCTGAGTGGGAAGTCACTGCTGCGGGGGCGCAGAGCGGGAGAGCGTCCAGCGCCTGGGGCCGGGGCGCTGAGCCCAGCCACAGCCCCGACGGGACCAGATCCGGGGTCAGAGAGCAGCCGGCCTCGGTGGCACGCTCCTCTGCCAGAATTCTCTCCCATCATCCAAGAAGCACGCAAGTCGCCCGACCCTGAGTGCGCACGGCATGGCGGCAGATGAAGATGGGAAAGGTCTCGCTCTGACCTCTGGCGTGCAGGAAGCAGCTTCCCAGGGGGACAGGCTTGCAGTGAAAGCCATCTGGTTGGAAGCAGATGGAGATTCCTTAGAAAGGGTGGATCTAGGGCCAGTGATGGCGAGGAGAAGGCCCTGAAGTGTGGGGGACGGCCCCAGACTCGACCCGGGCCTCCATCCACCTGTGGCTCCTTTTCTATGCCTTCACCAATGGGAAGAGAGGAAGGGAGAGGCCGAGGGGAAGCACTTTCCTACTGGCCACAAAGCCCGATGGGGCTGCTGTCTGGGGTCAGCAGAGAAGGCAGGCCAGGCCCTTCCCGGGGGTTCTGTTCCGACGCCCTGTGCACCGCCTGGCCCCACAGGCGTCAGGGTTCCTGGAATGGCAGGGCCCGGCCCCAGTCAGGTGATCTGTGGTGTTCTAGCTCCTCCATTAAGCCAGGAAGGCACAGTCCATTCCCCACGGAAAATTAATGGAGGGATGAGTGGCTCTGTGAGCCACGCTCCCCATAATAGAATGAAGTAATAGGAGGCAATTTCCTTTGGAAAGATTCCACACTGGGGGTGGGCGTGGAGAGACTCATCCATTTGTCTCGAGTTCTATTTTTAAAACTGGGATTGAGCTTTCGGTCACCAGTGTGACTTGAGGCTGTCTGCGCTCTGCTCCCCTGAAATCCGGGAACCCAGGGTGGAGGGGAGGAGAGGATGTTACAGCCACACCTGAGCCAGGCACCCGGCTCAGCCACGCGTGGTGCCCACAGCCCCACGTGGCACCCACAGCCCCACGACAGGCCTGTTCCCGTGTCTGTCTGCAACGGACTGGCACTGATAAACCTCAGTCCTTCAAAGGCGTCCTCACCAGGTCATCCAGGCGAACCTGAGCAGCGATTCACTTGAGATTCTACCTCTCAGGCTTAGGTTAGCTCACGCCTCATGGTTCAACCCAACTAGGCAAAACTATCCATGAACATGGGCCTCCAGTGGGCTGACTTATTTTTTCCTAATCCATATTAAAATAGACCTATATGTCCTAAAACGGAACAAAACAAAAATATTCACCTATGTAACCCCCTACAAAATCGTCACCCAGTGAGAATTTAGGGCTAGGATGCTGTACATTGAATGAACGCATCACCTTTTCAAAGTGTTTCCAAAACCCATCACAGCCAAGAGAGGGTCCGTCCCTTCCCCAAGGCAAAGCCCTGATGCCCGCAGGACCTGCAGAGTTAAGGCTGACCCCACCCGTGCTTCCTGCTCCCTCCGCCTGGATCTCCCTCCCACTGTGGGGCAGGCAGACCTCTGTGGGGCTCCAGAGCCCAGGCCCGCAGAATCCCTCCCCCTGGGTGTGGGCTGCCCTGCGAACACAGGTGAGGGCATTTCCAGATGTCATTACAGCTCATCGAAAAGGAGATTTACAGTGGCCAGGTGGGGATGGACTGGAGGAACCTTTCAAAGAGGGTCTGGAGGCCAGAGAGAAGTCAGAGAGCCTTTCTCCCGCTGGCCTAGAAGCCGAGCCCCACGCTGTGGGGAGGACCACATGCCTCGGAGCGCTGCAGACACTGGGAGCGAAGGGCGTACGGCGATGAGGATCAGAGTCCCCCCACATTCCTCGAGCCTGGGGGAGCCCACCCCCACCCCGTTTTCCGGCCGGGCTCTCACCGCCCCTTCCGACAGCCCTCCTCGGCAGTGATGCCCCACGGGAAGATGGGGGCGGGGCTCTGCCTGGCTGTCCACACTGTGCCATGCTGGCTCCAGGCCACCGGGCTCCCCCCACCCACCCCGGGAGACTGGCTCTGCAGCGGATGCAGCGCTCAGGGGGGGGGGTCCCCCAGAGCGCCCCCCCCCCCCCCGGGGCCCCTCAGGCCTCCCTCTCCGTGCTCCACAGCCAGAGCAAACACGTACGTGCTGATGGCCTCCAGATAAGGAGCCTACGCATCCTGTGGGCGGCCCCCAGACCACCTCTGGTTGCCTGGCTGGTGTAGACGAGCCGACACGGACGCCTGGCCCTGTCCCTTCCCCTTCGTACCGGCCGCGACCGCGGGCCCCTGTCTTCATGCCTGGCAGACCCGCTGCCCAGCGCTCCCCTGACACCCCTGCCCAGGGCTTGAACAGGCACATGATCTGCGCTCCATTCAGTTGTCTGCACGGCCCACCACCCCAACTGCTGCCCCCCACCCACCACGGAAGTTGTGGCTTACAGAGAGAGAACAGACACACACTGGGAATGTCCAGAACAGGCAAATCCATAGGGACAGAAAGCAAATTCGGATTTTCCAGTGCCCAGGGATGGGGGCGGGGGTAGCATGTGCTTAATGGATACAGGGTTTTCGTCTGGGGTAAAAAAGTTCTGGAATTAGACACAAGGGGCTGCACAACGTTGCAAGTGTTCTAAATGTCACTGACCCATTTTAGAGAAATGGCTAAATGGTGAATTTCCTGTTATGTATATTTTGCCACAAAAGAAAAAGAAAACACACCTCTAGGAATCAAATGAAGGCATGTATGAGAAAGGCTGCTCGGGGAAAATATGAGGCGGGGGGAGGAGGCAGAAGACTACAGGCAGTAGGTCTTGCCAGTTGGTCTGGCAAGACTGGTCTTGCCAGGATTCTCACAAGCCCTTCTAGAAGCCGCACCCACCCACCCTCACTCAATGCAGCAGAGGGAGGGACAAGTGGGAGAAGGCCGGGAGAGGAGGGAAAGTGCCTGCTGCTCGGGAAGGTGAGCAGAGAAAACAGTCCTGCCTGCGAGCAATCTTCCCTCTCGCCCCAGAAACTTCCTGGGGTGGCTGGTCCAACCCGGAGAAAAGTCATGGGCCGGAAGGCAGACACCAGGCCAGGCCAACACCAAGAGCAGCAAGCCGGGGAGGAGGAAGAGCGGAGGAGCTACCAGCTATAAGAAGCTGGGCATGGGGGTCTTCTTCCCAGCTCTCCCCAGGCCCCGGATGCAAGAATGAGCCAGGGAGCTCCCCCGTCAGGGGACCAGGGACCCGGGGCCCTCTGGCGTTTTGCCTCCTGCCGGCATCCTGTGCAGGAGAAGTGCCTAATCCAGGCAGAGGGGCCCCTCCTTTACCCACTTGCTACTGGCCCCCGAGGGGAGCATGGAGGTCTGACCATGTCACCGCCCCATCCAGGTTGCTATAAAATGTCGCCCGAGGCAGGGCCGTGTCTGCTCAGCCCGGGATCCCCTGCATAGCCACACGCTCGGTGAAGAGCTGGTCAGTGAGGATGGACGACCCCTCGTGGGAGAGGACCAGGGACCCCTGCTCCATTTCAGGCAGGAGACCAAGAGAGCCCAAGTGACCTGCTCCAGGCCCGCCCATCGGGAGCAGAGCTGAGGCTGCCCAGGGCACCTGCCCCTTCCCCAGGCTGCTCTGACTCACACTCCCTCCCAGGGTCCTGGACGGCATCCACCAGGGGGACCTGGATATCCGAAGGCAGCAATGGGACTTTCCTTTCATGGAGACTAGGGGCCGGCAAACCACAGCCTGTGGCCAAATCTGGCCCTGCCGACTGTTCTAGTAAATTCCGTTTTATTGGAATTGAGGCACGTGCATTTCTTTACGCGCTGACATGCTGTCTCCGGGAGCCACAACAGAGATTATGTGGCCCTCAGAGTCAAAAATACTTACTATCCGGCCCTTACAGAAAAGGTTTACTGACAGAAAAGGTTTTACTGACCCGATATGGAAGATCTAAAATTATGCATCTAGATGAGCTAGGAGGGACCTCAGTCACCAACTAGCCCAGGGGTTGACAAACTATTTCTCCAAAGCCCAGAAAATAAATATTTTCAGCTTTGAAGGCTGAGAGGCAAAACCTGGGATATCATGTAGAGGCTCACAGAACCATTTAAAACGTAACCATTTGTACAACTCAACGATGACAAACAAACAACCTGATGAAAAATGAGCAAAGGACTTGAATAGACATTTCTCAAAGGAAGATAGACAGATGGCCAATAAGCACATGAAAAGAAGTGCTCAGGGGAACGCAAATCAAAACAGTTCACACCCTTGAGGATGGCCATTATCAAAAAATAATAACATGAGCCTGGGTGGCTCAGTTGGTTGAGGATCTGACTCTTGATTTCGGCTCAGGTCGTGAACTCAGGGCCGTGGGATGGAGCCCCTTGTCGAGCCCCTCGTCGAGCTCCGTGCTGAGCGTGGAGCCGGCTTGGGATTCTCTCTCTCCTTCTCCCTCTGCCCCTCCCCCACCCTCCAAAAAAAAAAAGTAACAGCAAGCCCTGGCAAGGATGTAGAGAAACAGGAGGCTGCCGGCACCAGGTGGGAAGGTAAAATGGTACAGCGGCTGCGGGAAACAGTACGGCAGTTCCCCAAACAGTTACGTGCAGAATTACAGAAGGACATTCTTTACAAAAAAAATTCAAAGTGCTTTTATTTTTTACCCATTTTATAGAGATATAATTGACATAGAACTTTGGGTGAGTTTAAGGCATACGATGTGATGACTTGATGTACGTATATATTATAAAATGATTATAATAAGGTTGACTAGCGTGCATCACCTCACACACTCAACGTGTGTGTGTGTGTGTGTGTGTGTGTGTGTGCGTGTGGTGAGAAATTCTAAGATCTCCTCTCTCGGCAACTTTCAAGTATACAAGACGGGATTAACTATAGTCCCCAAGCTGTGCATTAGATTCCCCAGAACTTATTCGCCTTCCAACTGGAAGTTTGTGCCCTCTGACCAGCATCTCCCTGTTCCCCGCACCACCCTCCCCGCCCCCCCCCACCCCCCGCAGGCCCTGGCAACCACAAATCTACTCTCTGTTTCTATTAGTTGGACTGTTTTTATTTTTATTTATTTATTTTTTTTAGTTGGACTTTTTTTAGATCCCACATATAAGTGGCATCATACAGGATTAGTCCTTGTGTCTAGCTTACTTCACTTAGCATTATGAAGCAAGTTCTGACATGCGCTCCAACAGGGATGAGCCCTGACGACATTACGCTAAATGAAATAAGCCAGACGCAAAAGAACAAACACCGTGTAATTCCACTTATACAAGGTTCTAGCGTAGCTCATGAGACATAAAAAGGCAGGTGGCTAGCAGGGTTGGGCCTTGGGGGTACAGTTTGCCAGCCCCCTAGGAGTTCAACACCCAGCTGGGAGACAGAACAGAGACGGTAAGGGATTCATTCATTCATTCATTCCAGAGGGGCAGAATGTCTGCAGGCCCTGTGGGCAAAGGCTCCTTAGGGAAGAAAACAAAGGGAAAAGAATCCCTTGAGCCGGAAAGGAGCTAACAGGGCTGGGCTGCAGGCCAGGCGGGGGCCGGGGAAGAAGGAAGGAGGCCGGTGGGGTCTGCCGGCCAGCTGAGTTTTCAGAGTCATTGAGGGAGGGACCCCACGGGGTGGGAGAGGAAGGCTAGCGCTCAGCACAGGGGGCCCAAAGGTGCCCAGCAGCCAAGCCGGAATGTGGGCCTCTTAGCCAGAGCAGACACGAAGGGCCTGGCTGCTAGGAGGGCCCCTTCCTCCACACCCCTGTGCCTCCTTGTCCCTTCCCTCAGCTTTGGCACCCCTCCAAGCGGGAACCCGAAGTGATGATTTCTCTCAGCCGCACGGTGAGGGAGGTTAGCTCAGGAGGGCAGAGTAGCCCCCTGCAAGTTGAAAACCTCACCTGGTACATGCATTCACTGTCCTGGCTCTGAGAGCCTCGTGGCGCCTTCTTTCCTACCATATGCCAGGTGTGGCCTGACCCCACAGGCCACCCCCGCCCAACCCGTGCCCCTCCAGGCCGGGGAAACCGGAGGATCACGGGGGTGCATGAGCGAGGGAAGGAGGTCGCCCCCCCCCCCGCCACTTCATAGGAGCCCTTTGGTCAGGGCCAAGAGTGGCAGGGTCCAGAAACAAAAGGATAAGAGAGTGGTGCATGCACACGTGAGTCTCCACACGGTGACAAGATCGGGATGGACCCAGGTCCCCTGCGCGGAGACAGCCTCTGCCCAGTTCTGCTAAGCGAGCCCCGCCCCGTGCCCCGCTCACAAAAGGGACGGAAGTGTGTACAGGGCTTAAGTGCAGATAGCCTCCCAGAGGACACCAAGAAACGGGTAACCGAGGTCCCAGGGGTGGGGGCAGACCAGGCCCAGGGAGGGGAGAGCGGCGCCGAGAGCCCCCCTGTGCCGGCCCTGCCAGGAGGGGCTTTTTCTGCTGGGCAGCTGAGGACCCTGAGGCTGGGAAGCCACAGCGGGCCCGGCGGGCCTCGGTGGGCAGGACAGGCACAGGCCTGTGTGGGCCAGCCCCTCTCTCCCCCAGCATCCGGGGCAGCCACCGCCCCGAGGGAGAGCACAGCGGGAGGGAAGGCCAGGTCCCCCTCCTGGGGCCACAAGGACTCCTCTACCAACAGGGATCTGATGGCCCAGAGAGGGAAGGGCTACTCGCCATGGCATGAAGCCGCGGAGAGCAGACTTCCCCGGGTACAGACCCAGGGCTCCCCGCATCTCGCTGGACCGCCTAATACTGGCAGCAGCGGCCGCCCCTCCGGACGCCGCGGATGCCTACGATGAACACAGACTTTATCCGGCCAGGCGGCCTGGGGGTGCTTACCAGTGGGAGCGCAGAACGTTCAGGAGCAAAATGACAGCGCCCAGGGAGTAGCAGGCCAGGTAGGGGGATCGGAAGGCCCTGCTCAGCTTGCGGGTTTTCTGTTCCCATCTCGCAACCTAAACAGCACGGAAGAGAGAATAAGGCAACATAAGATGTTCGCTGGGGAGAATGCAGGGGCGACGTGGAAGTGGGGGTGGGGCAGGTCCCCATTCCAGGCAGGGAGAGTCAGACGGAGCAGCTGTATGTGGATCTCGGTCCAGCCCCGCAGGGATTTCCGCACCTCTGGTCCTGTCCGGGTGGACTGAGAAGTCCTTCTGGAAGCACATCCCACCGGACACTAGCCCCAGTGGCCACACCGGACCCCGAGGATGCAGAGGAGGAGAAGCTGCTGGAGAAGACAGGGGCTGCCAAGGGGAGAGCACAGACCCAGGACCTACATCCCTCCTGCAGGGTGCTTTCACCCCCGGGGGAGGGGGAGGCCAAGAAGGGGCAACCCGCACCCTCACCCCTGCTTCCCCAGCGCCCCCCTGCCGCCCAGGCACAGACTTCCAAGTTTTTAATTTTAGCCACAGAATCCTTATTTCCGTTTTTCACCCTAATCATATCTAGACTTTCAACCGTCAACAGCTCACAGCGGAGCATAGTGAACAGAAGGCTCTGTTTGTCTCCACCGGCCCAGCTTCCTGACGCGCGCAACGGCCATGCTGGGCTCCCGCCGCACCTGCTGGCGGAGGCTGGGGAGCGGGGTGGGGGGTGCAAAAAAGCAAATACACAGCCGGGGGTGCTGGAGGGGAGGCGGCTGGGAGTCAAAGTGGCCGCCCTCTGGTCATGGGAGCAGGACACCCACCTGGGCCCTGAACATGAACATATGTGTCTGTGTGTAATATACGGAGGGTCTCCAAGGCCCCAGCCGGCCCTCTTTGGTCCTGGAATTATGGCAGGACAACGAGGTCCCAGGGGCCACTGGGGCCGGTATCTCCACTCCAGCCCCAGCCATTAGTCTGCCTGCTGCCCATCTCCACTTGCCCAGAGAACCTGCCCTTCCCCAGCACTTCAGCAGTGTCAGGTGACTGGCAGCTCCAGGTCCACCTGTGATTCGGCCCAAGGCCACCGACTCTCTGACTCTCTCCCTGGGGGAGGCGGCTCCCGGGCCTGTCCTCAAATTCCCTGGGTGGTAGAGGGTACAGGCTGGAGTTTACGGGAAGGAGGCGAGTGCGGTGGTTCCTGAGTCTTCCCCGCAATTGCAGATCTGTGGTGGATACCACCCACTGCTCAATTCTCCCGGAAGGTAAACAAGCCCTTTGTCCGGCTCCAGGCAGGCGGCCTCTGCTGACCCCATGGGAAGCTCAGGCCTCACTCAGAAAAGGAGGGTTGAGCATTCAAGGGGCTCCGAATGCCCCACCCGGGGGCCTGCAGGTGGCCCGGTGGGAGGCAGGGCCACAGACTGCACCCTTCTCATGGCCAGGCCAATTCGAGGTTTTCGAAAAACGTTTAGGAATAAAATTCAGAGTGTTTTTCCGTTGTGCAACCATCACCAGGGTCTAATTCCAGAACACTTCCATCACCCCCCACCGGAACCCTATACCCATTAGCTGTCACTCTGCCTTCCCCTCTCCAGCCCCTGGCAACCTCTAATCTACTTTCCGTGTCTATGGATTGCCCTCTTCCAGAAGAGGTATAAACAGAACCTTGTGACCTTCTGTAGCTGGCTTCTTTCACCTAGCATAATATTTTTGAGGTTCATCCACGTTGTCGCATGTGACTTTATGACCGAATGATATCCCATTGTGTGCAGAGACCACATTTTATTTACCCATTTGGCAGGTGATAGACATTCGGGTTATTTCTGTCCTTGGGGTACTATGGATCACGCTGCTATGAACACCCGTGTCTAAGTCTGTGTGGACATGGGTTTTCGCTTCTCTTCCGTGTATATCCAGGAGTGGAATTACTGGCTCACAGGGTAAATCCATGTATAACTTATTGAGGAACTTCCAGAGCTGTTCTCCACGGTGGCTGCACCATTTTTCACGCCAGCCAGCAGTGTGTAAGTGTTCCGATTTCTCCACATGCTCGCCAACACTTGGTATTTTCCATTAAAAAACAAAACAAAACTGTAGCCATTCTAGTGGATGACATGTGGCAAGTCACCTCATTTGGAGTCCCCACAAACTAACGGATGACATGAAACATCTTTTCACGCACCTACTGGTCATTTGTATGTCCTCTTTGGAGAAGAGTCTGTTCGAATCCTTTGCCATTCTTTTTATTAGGTTGATTATCTTTTTGTTAATGAGCTGTACGAGTTCTTTACATATTCTAGATGCTAGATCTTTATCAGATATCTGATTCACAAACATTTTCTCCCACTCTGTGGATAGCCTTCACTTTCTTTCTAATGTCCCTTCCTGCACAAAAGCTTTTTATGTAGCTGAACCACGTTGTTTGCTTGTAGGATTCAACCAACCCAACTCCACCAACTAACGTGTGTAGGAGGCTCAAAAAGTCAGTAAACCAGCAGGCCTGCCCTCGGGGACCTCAGAGTCTACCAAGATAAGACATGGAGTATATTTTCCATCTGTGTGCCTGACCCTAAATCAGGAGGGTGTCTGGGGTGGTCAGATTGTGTGGCCTGCACAGGGTTCTTTCCAAAGGTCCCCAGGGAAGCTACAGTCACCCTCCAAAGCAGTCGACCAAGGGGTCCAGATGAAGGGGTAAACAGAAGTCCTTTCAGAATGACTGGTGGGGTCACACAGCCAGAAAGAGGAGCGAAGAATGAACTTTGGGCTCCAGATCCAGTGCTCCCTGTCCAGGGAAGGCCCCTCTCTCCACCCTTCCAATGAGCCAGCTGTCTTTCAAATAAGCTCTCTTTAGCACACCTGGTTCCTTGCAGGTGATTTTAAGATATGGCTCTAAAGACTATTGATTTTTCCCCCTCCCAGCTGATGGGATAATGCTTTCAAAAGGACATTGAAATCGGTTAGAAAGGACATAAGGGGCCACCTACCTCCACCCGAGGGGCTTGGGACCGTCCCAGCAGGCTCAGTCTGGAAAGCATAGAGGGAAGATCACTGGAAGCACTAAATGCTGGGCCCGGGCCTGCCCGGTGCATGCTCCACACTTGAGGAGGCCCGTTTCTCGCTCTCTGGAGCTGTTTGTCCAGCTGTCAAACGAGGCGGTTGTGGGAGCAGGTAGCATTCGGTGCTCCTGAGGACGGCTCTGCCTCTCAGAAGCCCGCCCCCCACCGTCCGGGACGCGGAGACAAAATGTGTCCCACTCTGCAGAAGAACAATCGTCATCGACCATATGCTGAGCAAAAGGAGCCCGATGCAAAAGAGGGCCCTCCGCCTCATTCCATTTACATGAAGTTCTAGCCGGGGCAGAACCCACTAGAATGACAGTGGTCAGCGCATCGGGGCGGGGGCTGGGGGCTGTGGCAGGGAGGGGAGCTGAACAGGAGGGGAGCAAGGGAGGACGTTGTGGGAAGGAAATGCTCTACACCTTGATCAGCGCGGTGGCTACACGGGCAGACACCTCGGTCGTCACTCAAACTGTACACTTGAAATGTGTGCATTACAGTGTATGTGAGAGCTGATTTTTAAATCCAACCCTTGTTGTACCTGAGCTCTAGGGCCAGAATGGCTGCCAATGCCATGTACCCTAGCAGACTCTCCCCACGCGACACCCCGGAGTCCTGGGCCCATCCTCTAAAGGAGGGGCCTTTCCCCTGTGTCCGTGGGGCTGACTGATGTGTCCAAGGATACACAGCAGACCCCAGCCCAGAGCCCACACGCCACTTCCTTAACCACAGTGCACTCCTGGGTGGCCGGGAAGGGGGCCCATGCCCCAGCCCTTTGGGGACCACTCTGCCACCCCCGACTTCCCAGCTGGCCCCCCACACCCCTGTCCCTTCACCTGGAGAACAGTGGGGCGGGGGGTGGGGGGGGCGGTGATAAATGTACTTCCTGAGTAATCTCGTAACAAAAGGTGGCAGTGCCCGAGAATGGGCCATGTGGGAAAGAGGTAACGAGGAATCCTATGAATAACTGCTATCTATCTGACTTTCGGTCAGCCTGTATTAGATTGGGCTGTTATTTCAAGACAATCAATAAATCAGCAGCCAGTGGCCTTGCTGAGTCCAAGGTTAATTTTCCTCCCTGCCTGGCAGCCCCACCTCCCCTTCCTCAGGCGCCCAGCTGCACACTTCATCCAATTAAGGGGCAGGAAGCAGGCCGCAGAGCTCGCCCGCAGGGGGCTGGATGCCAGGGGCCGAGCTGTGGGATGACGCAGGTCACTGTCCCGCGGGCTGCATGGGCATAGGCGTGGGAGGCAGAATGACCAAACAGCGCACTGTCGCCGCTCCTGGCTTTGCTCGCCTTCCGGATTCCCAGAATCCCCAAGATGGAGATGGGCATTCCCAACCCTCCCCTACCACGTGCCCGACTTCCGCTCTCCCCGAGGTCGCCCCTAAATCCAGGGCCCCCCCCCACCCAGGTAAACCTGAATTTCACATCAACAACAAATACATTTTAGTATAAGTGGCCCCAGTTGTCGCAACCTGCATCAAACCCACACTGAACCGGGTTTCCGGATTTGTGTTTGCCACATTCGGCAACCGCGCCTCTCCCATATCCGTGGCCAAGCAAGGGTCACCCAGATCAGCTCAGTAATGGGGAGGCCTCTTCTTCTGTAAGGCTGATTCATTTTCTTCTCTTTCTTTCTTTTTCTTTTCTTTTTTTTTTTGCAAATCTCTCCCATAGGCTCTGTGCGGGGGCAGAAGAGACAGGCTGTTGGCTGGTGGAGCAGGACTAGATTGGGATGGGCACCCAGGGCCCCGGGGACACAATTCACAGTCCCTGACCCACCAGCAGCCAGCTGTACGTCTGGAAGCACGTGACTTCGTTGTGTTCCACCTCAGCCGACTCGGCTGTAAAATCCAAAAACTAAGGCAGTAAATCCCTCTTCCACATCCCGGTATGGGGGTAAGACCAGGGCTGATAGGGACGAAAACGTGCCGGCCCTACAGCCTTGTCTGGGTGGAGGAGGATGTCTCTCCCTTGGTCCCTGGTGCCCAGAACAGGCTCTGCATCTTCTTTACTTCTGGGTCCCGCTTGATCATGTTGAGGGTGCCGGGTCTGACCCTAAAGGAGGTGGCTCAACAGTCTGTCCCCACAGGGAAGCACCCACAGCTCCCAACAGGGTGTACGCTTCTCTCTGGCATTTTCCAGAGCTCTGTTCTCGGTACTCCTTGGGAATGAATGCTTTTGCTCAGACAGATGTCATAACTGGGAGCCCAAGCAGTGCTTTGGTCAAACTCATGGCACTTGAAAAATATTTGACCCAACAATTCAACACTGAGAGTTTTCACATTAAAACCCTGGTATCCAGTTTGAGGGGGGAAATCTGGATGAGGCCATGGTGGGCCCGCCACCCTGCATGGCAGCCCACGGCTACAGAGCCCACCTCCTGGCAGAAGGGGCAGTGGCAGGGGTCCCCAACATAGCAGGCTGCATGCATGTGAGCGGAGGGCTCCTGACAGCCAGGGCGTGTGTGTGAGCAGAGTTAAACCAAGGGCAAATCAGGACTGCTCACATAGCCTCCAGCAGCACACCATAGTGCTTCAAACTCCAGGCCTCCAGCATGTAAGCCCCGCACGCGTGGGCGCCTGAGCTGGGCGGCCCCACTAGCTGCAAAGGGAACCCTCGTCGGCATCCACAGGGAAGGAGAAATGTGCCTTCAGCAAGTCCCCAAAACAGCCACAGCATCACACAGCAGCATGTCCCTGCCACTCAGACCCAAGGCCTGCTGGGTTTAAGGCCCAGGGACCAGAGGCGCGAGTGTGTAACTAGTAACGTCGGTGACTCTCGACCTGGAACGCCTGTGTGGAAACCATCAAGGTCGTTGCCAGGCTCAGCAGGCCTGACAGCCATGGGCTCCACAGGCCCAGGCTTGAATCCTGGCCCCTAGTCTTTACAGACTATGTGCCCTTGAGCCACTTCCTCTGCTTGAAATACGAATAACACCTAGCACAGAGTTGTGAGATTATATGATATCTACGTGATGTGCTCAGCCCAGGGCCGGAGAAGAATAAGGGTGTCCTTGGGAGATCCTTACTCAGGGATGCTGGCAAGCCGGCGGGCGGCACCTGTTAGAACCAGGGAGAGCCAGGACTTGCCAAGCATCTAGTGACTGTCTGAGTAGCTCACTAGAAACACAGTGAGTATGGGTGACAGCAACTGAGAAGATGGGAGGCATGTGGCTGTGGCCATAAGTGATAGAGAGATGGATATCTGGGATGTCTTTTCAGAGAGACCAGGGAAGATCTTCAGCTCTGGAAGGCTATGAGAAATATCCTTCCGCTCAATCTACCCACCTATCCACACATCCAACCACCTGTACACCCATCCATCCACCATCCACCCACCCACCCATCCACCTCTCCACCCCATCTATCCACTCATTCACCCATTCACCCAACCACCTACCTATTCATCCAACATTTCCTGGGGTATCTACTATAGGCCAGATATTGTGTTAGACAGGAGAATGTTTTGAAAAGAAAATGGGGAGAAAACCATACAAAATCATTCATAACAATGGTGCTTGTTTTCATGGAAAATGTGTAATTTAATAACAATAATTAAAGCCAAGGATGCCTCAGTCACTGAAAGCACCAGCACCAGCCCCTCCCTAGGGGTGCCCACAAGACAAAAGCAAAGGCCATGGGAGGAGACTATCAGAGTCCATGCAGGGGCCTCAAGAGCCATCTCTCCAACTTGATGAGGACCTTTTCTGGACACATACTCCTCTTTGTCTCTCAAATTTCCTCCATGTCCTCAGAAAGAGGGTCACCAAGGGTGGATTTTTGAAATACCCCATTTGAAATGAGACAGAGGCTTTTTCACGTTCACTAAATGACTAACTGTTGGGCATCCACCCTGGTGGCCAGCAGGACAGTACGCTGGTGAAGAGCATCGGGTTCTGGGTTCAAACTCGAGCTAGGGGAGCTCACGTGCCTCTCTCTGCCTCAGTTTCCTGACCTGTAAAATGGAGCTAATAAACACTATCTCATAGCATTGCTGTAAGGATGAAGTGAGTTCATGCACACAAAATGCTCAAAGCTCACGTCTAGAGTGTGGCAAACTTTCAGATGGTAGCAATACTGTTTGTTTTCGTTTTGGTGTGGACAAGTGGGTGGGAGTTGAAAGGCATTAGAGAAGGCCAAGGCGATGCAGATGGAGAAAGTCTGTTGTGGACCAGCGTACAGACCCTGTGTCACACTGGGCACCAGGCCCACTCACCTGGTGGTCCCTCTCTGCCCTGGCAAGCTGTCAGCGCTCACCGAGGCTCCCTGTCTCGCTCTCTGCATGCTTCACTGGCGAAGCCCATCAGAGCCCGACTGCAGCCACGGGGGTCTCTGATAGCCAGAGTCAGGCCCCAGCATCTAGTCCAGGCCTCTCCACCTGGGGATCAGGGGCACACTGCAGGGCTCAGGGAACATCCCAAAGCTGAAGCAAATGCCTTTATAACTTTTGCTGAGGAGGAGCCAGAGTTTCCATGAGTTTCTCCAAGGGGTTCACAGGCCCCCAAATGAGAGCCACCAATATAGCCCCTCTTCTCCTTCCGTTTAGATTACATGGTCCACTTCCCCACCCAGATACACCCAGGTGCCTCTGTTACCTCTCTGCCTTCTTGCCAGTACCTCAAGCTCCTCTTGCCTGCAACTGGGCCCCACCAGCACCCCCCACTGATTCTACCCACTACTCACCCCCCTATGTCCTAGATCATCCCAGCCACAACCAGAACCCTCTCACTCCTCTGAACTCCTGTCACACACTCATTGACGGATTGTGGACCTGGCTTCACCCTTCACATGGCATCTCCCCTCTATGTGTACTTAGCTTTGTGTCCAGCACAGAAAGAGGATCTCAGAGAACACTGGGCTTCATGAATGAATGAATGTTCGAATGAACGGACGAAAGCTCAGAGGCCTCCAACTCAACATAACCAGTGAGTAGCTCCTCTGAACTTCTCTCCTCTGCTTCTGCCCGCCCTACAGGGAGACTCAGTGGGGCCCACCCAGGTGGTTCCATTGAGAAGTGAGTAAGGGCTTGGAGCAGCCAGGAGGAGCAGGAAGCCACTGACTGGGAGTTGGGGAGCTCCATGAAGAAGGGAGGGGTCCAAAGGCCCTGGAGGAAGGCAAGGTGTATGTCTCTGCTCAGCCAGCCAGGCTGCCTCCCCCAGGGAGCCCTGGGCCACCGAGCGAGTGTGCAGGCTGGCTCACACCTGCCCTTCCCTGACACCCAGCTCTGCCCTCTCCTTCAGGTGCATATGGCCCTGGCTCCTTTGTGAGGCCTGCCCTGATCCGCCCAGAGTGCCCTCTCAGTCCTTGGCACCCTGAGGCTGGGCCAGCCACCCTTCCATGACACAGAACCAGCCGCACAGGGCCGTGTCCAATGCTTCCATAGCTCCATGCCCCTTCAGTGCTGCCCACAGCCTCACTCCGTCATTACCTGCTCACCGGACACTTCCTACCAGCTTGTCCAGTGAATAAATCAATTTCAAGGTATATCCAAGATGTCCCCCTTGCAGTGAATTCACCTCCTGGACTTGATTGCCTGGGAGAGGGTCCCCAAGTCATACTTTGGAAGCTGGGGCACAAAGCCTGTTGTTAACCTGACACCAGCCACCCACCCCCAGGCAACCTGCAAGATTCCAACCCAGAAGCATGACCTCACGTCACACCCAAGGGGGCCATGGTGCACAGAGTCTCCTGCCTGCACTTGGCATTCCTGCTTCTTCGGCTGCCTTGAGCCCACCCCCCACCCCCCATTTGCAATGGTCAATTGCAAAAGAGCAGGAAGGGGAGATGGGGGGCAGCCCATGCTCTCACTGTTTCCAGATGCAGAGCAGGAGAAAGAGCTATAGGGAATGAGTCCCAGTAGATGTCAGGAACACAGGCTCTGGGTTCACATTGTGGCTTCAGCACCACCTATGATATCCTTTAACCTGGGCACCCACCACAGCGTCCATCAGCAGGGGACAGGGGAAAAAAACTGTGGTACAGTCTCACCCTGGAGAATGGCCCAGAGGGAAAGGAAGGAAGAAGATTTCTACCTACTGCTATGGTGTGAGCTCCAGAATATGCCATTAAGTGAAAAAAGGCAAGTGCAGGAGAACACGCGCCCTACCTATTATGTAAAAAAGGGGGTACAAACACTTGCTTATGTTTTCAAAAACAAAAGAAATAACAGAAGGAGAGACCAAAAACTAATAAAAACTAGTACCCGTAGGTGAGGGTTGGAGCAGCAGGGGAGAAGAGACGCCAGACATTTATGAATGTCTTTTGTTTGATAATGTTGACTGTGAGACCATTTAATGTTTTATAAAAACACTAAAAATCACTAAAAACCCAAAAACCTTAAATAAAGGAACTTAACCATATATGAAATTGTTTTCAAGTAATTTTAAACATAGTATTTTGACCAATCCTCCCTCATGCAATAATATAGCCTAAGGATAAAAAAAAAAAAAAAAAGCAAACCTAGAAAGAAATTCTAAACTGCATCCCATAAGCATATTGTTAGTAATAATGCAGATATTATTATTTTGACTATATGTAAAGTATGTTAATGTATTTAGGAGCCACACTTCCCATATAAGAGAAGAGATACAAAAATAAAATCTTTAAAGTTAAGCAAAAACTGGAGTGCCTGGGTGGCTCAGTCAGTTAAGCATCTGACTCTTGATCTCGGCTCAGATCATGACCTCAGGGTTGTGAGATCAAGCCCCACATTGGGCTCTGCGCTGGGTGTGGAGTCTTCTTAAGATTCTCTCTCTCCCTCTCCCTCTGCCCCACCCAGCCTCCCCTCTAAAAAAAAAATGTAATAAATAAATAAATATAATAAAGTGAAGGAAGAACTTTCAGAATGGAAATATCAGTATGAACTTATGATTTATTTCTTTCTAAAAAATTCATTTTTCCTAGCCTGATCCACAAAAGAGGCCTCTCCGGTTGCAATGAGCACCTCTAGCATCCAGATCGTGATCTCTTAAGTGTCACTTTCAACTAAAAGTCTCCAGAGCTACTTGGTTCAAAGGCCAATTCCAGGTCTAGAATAGGAAACATACAATACATTGAATCTGGGAACAGAAGCTGTCAAAGATGCATGTGGAAATGTCAGAATAGTGACGAAAACTTCAAGTGTCCCCAGCTGGCTAAAAACAGGTGCTGAGCAACAAAAGCAATGACAACAAATTGAAATATGTCAAATATATGCACATACACACAAACAGCATACACATACACACACAAATCATCAATCTCTTTGGAGGTTGCTAGGATACTGACACAGTATTTTGAAAATTGGTTTTTAAAAGGGGAAAAATTAAGCATTCATCCTGCCATTGCTAAATAAACTGTATCTCAGAGTTACCAAATCACTAACGAGGAAAAGTTCCTATTTACAGAAGAATCACAGCTGATATATGCAAGAAGAGTGATAGAATGAAAACATCACCATTTTGCAACTCCTAAATGAGATACAGATCTAGGCCACATGCATCAGTGACCAAAACCATCAGGGAACAGGTGGGGAACCTGACAATGGAGGGTCAGGCTGACCTCCGGAATCCACTGGCCAATTTCTGTCACTCAAAGTGGGGCTTCCTGAAATGATGCAACAGGAAGCACGAGGTTCAACAGCAGGGAACTGTCACTTGGGGCAAATACTCAAATACTGGCAATTTCATATATTTCAACTGAACATGCAGCACATTCTGCGAATATTCTCTGTATCTATCAGTTCACAGGAAATATAGCAGAACAGGGGAATATGTTAAAAAGTATCACAAATATATAATCACCCAAACCCAGAAAATTCCACTGGACAAATGACTCAGTTTCTTGAATAAATAAATGACATGGAATGAAGGGATGGGACACCACTCTGATTAAAACGGACTTAAGAATGCAACCACATGCAACGTAGCTCTTATCCGGATCCCGATTCCAAAACACCAATTGTAAAAAGATACTTTTGCGACCATCAGGGACAAATGAACATGGACTGAGTATTAAACATGGGCTGTCCTTTCCATTTCCAGCCAAGATGGATGGAGTTTAGCCTCTCACCTGAAACAACCAAAAACAGACAAAATAGTTTTCCAGACACTGAACATGAAGGAATGAAGGACACTGATTTAAACTTAACCACGTCAATAATCACACTAAATGTTAATGGCCTAAACATCACAATTAAAAGACGGATTGTTGGATTGGGTTAAAAAAAAAAAAAAAGGCAAGATCTAACCATATGCTGGTTACAAAGAAATACACTTTACTTAATAGGATACAGATAGGTTAAAAGTAAAAGGATGGTACAAGAGACAACAGGCTAACAAGGGGTCAAAAGAAAGCTGCAGTGTTATAGTTTCAAGTGTATAATACAGAGGTTCAACAATTCTGTACATTACTCCATGCCCATCGCAATGTGTTAATTATACTGGAATTTTAAAAATAAGTAAATAAATATTTTTTTAAAAAGGAAGCCAGCATATTATATTAATATCAGACAAAGTAAGTTTCTGGGCAAACATTGTCACCAGGATAAAAGATTTCTTCAGAATGAACCAAGAGGACATAAGAATCCTAAACATCCATGAACCCAGTATCAGAGCTCACGTGAAGTTAAAAACTGATAAAACTGCAAGAAGAAATAGATAAGCCTTCAATTACACTCAGGTATTTCAATACCTCTCTCTCAACATTGATAGAACAAGTAAAGACAGAGATTTGAATATTATCAACCAACTCAGCCTATTTTATAAATACCTCACCCAACAGCAGCAGACAACAAAAAATGTGCACATAAAATAGACCATAGTCTGGAAAATAAAACAAGTCACAGTAAGTTCAAGGGGATTCAAATTACACGAAGTATGTTCTATGACCTTCTATGACCACAGTGGAATTAATTAGAAATTAATTACACAAAGATCTCTGAAAAAAAAATCCCCAAACGTTTGGAAACTAAGTAACACATTTAAAAAAAAAAAAAAAAACCACATGGCAAAAGTAAGAAATCAAAAGGGAAACTAGAAAGATTTTTAATTGAATGAAAATGAAAACCCAATATATCAAAACCTGTGGGACAGCACTAAAGCTGAACGTGGGGCAAATTTATAGCACTGAACACCTCCATTAGAGAAGAGAGGAGGGGTGCCTGGGTGGCTCAGTCAATTAAGTGCCTGACTCTTGATTTCGGTTGAGGTCATGATCTCAAGGTTGTGAGATCAAGCCCCACGTTGGGCTCCCCGCTCAGAGGGGAGTCTGCTTGAGATTCTCTCCCTCTCCCTCTGCCCCTCCCTCGCTCGCTCTCTGTCTCTCTCTAATAAATAAATAAATAAATCTAAAAGAGAAAAAAAAAAGGAAGAGAAGAAAGGTCTGAAATCACTGGTCTCAACCACCTTAAGAAACTAGATGCCTGCTTCTCCCTCTCCCACTCCGCCTGCTTGCGTTCCCTCTCTCGCTGTCTCTCTCTCTGTCAAGTAAATAAATAAAATCTTAAAAAAAAAAAAAAAGGAAAAGAAAAGAAACTAGATACAAGAGAGAAAATGGGACCCCATGTCAGCATTAGTTTGCAGTGGAAATGAATGAAATCGAAATTAGAAAAACACTAGAGACAAGTCCCAAGCACTGGTTCCCTGCGAAGAGGGATAAAATGTCACTCCGGACTGATCAAGAAAAAAAAAAAGACACAGATTCTCAATATCAACAATGACAGATGATATCACTACAGAGTATGCAGAAATAAGATGTTAAAAGGGAAAAAAGCGAACATGGGAACAGCTTTACACCAGTAAGTCTGACAGCCTAGAAGAGAACGGATATATCCTTGAAAAACACAAATTACAAGGCTCACTCAAGGGAAAAAAATACATAACCTGACTAGCCCCATATCCTTCAAAATATCTTAAAGTATAGCTGAAAACTTTCACATGAAGAAAACTCCAGGTCCGAATGACTTCCCTGGAGACTTCTACCAAATATTTAAGGAAGAAATAAGACCAATTATGTAAAGACTCTTCCCCAAAATTGAAAGGGAGAGAACACGTCCCAATTCATTCAATGAGGCCAGCCTTACCTGATACCAAAATCAAAGACATCACTAGAAAACTAGGGACAAATATCCCTTCTGAATAGAGATGCAAAAATTCTAGACAAAATGTTAGTAAATTAGCAAATGGAATCTCATGATAGATTGAAAGAATAATACACCGTGAGCAAGTGGGGTTTATCCCAGGAATGAAAAGCTGATTTAACAGCTGAAAACCAGTCAATGAGGGGGTGCCTGGGTGGCTCAGTCGGTTAAGCGGCTGCCTTCAGCTCAGGTCATGATCCTGGGGACCTGGGATGGAGTCCCTGCATCAGGCCCCCTGCTCAGCAGGGAGTCTGCTTCTCCCTCTGCCTCTGACCCTCCCCCCTGCTTGTGCTCTCTCTCTTTCTCTCTCTCTCTCAAATAAATAATTTTTTTAAAAAAGAAAGAAAACCAATCAATGGAATTCACCATATAAACAAAATACATAAGAAAAACACGATGACCACCTTAACAGATACAAAAATCCAACATACATTCCTGACAAAAACTCAGCACACCAGGGACAAAATCCAACATACATTCCTGACAAAAACTCAGCACACCAGGGACACAAGGATTTCCTCGACCTGACAACGAGCATCTGCGGAAAGCCTGCAGCTAACCCCACGCTGAAAGCATTCCCCTTAGATCAAGGAACAAGATGGTGGGGTCTGCTTTCATCACCCACTCAACGCTGTGCTGACGGTTCTAACCCGTTCAATCAGGTCAGGAGAGGAAATTTCAAAATCAGAAAGGAAGGAGTAAGACATCCTTCCCGGCGGACCCATGATCACCCGTGTGTAAAATCTGATAGCTTTACAAAAGTTGCAAGGCTGGCAGACTGAACGTGGTAAGATGTTGCTGTGAGAATTTAGGGCATAAATAAATGAAGAGAGATACCGTGGCCCCAGGTCCAGAGGCTCAGTATTATTAAGATGTCAAGTCTCTCGATTGGTCTATAGGTTCAATGCTACCCGCCCCCCGCCCCAAAATCCCAACAACCCTCTTGTTCCAAATTGACAGCCTGATTCTAAATCATATAGAAATGCAAGGGCCTAGAATAGCCAAGACAACTCTAAAAAAGGATAAAGTGGGACTAACACGATCAGATTTCCGGTTGTATTCTTTTTTTTTTTTTTAAAGATTTTATTTATTTATTTGAGACAGAGAGAATGAGAGAGAGAGAGCACATGAGAGGGGGAGGGTCAGAGGGAGAAGCAGGCTCCCTGCCGAGCAGGGAGCCCGATGCGGGACTCGATCCAGGGACTCCAGGATCATGACCGGAGCCGAAGGCAGTCGCTTAACCAACTGAGCCACCCAGGCGCCCCTTCTGGTTGTATTCTAAGGCAACAGTAACCAAGACAGCCTGGTGCTAGTAGTACAAACGGACAAATAGATCCCTGGAACAGAAGAGAGAGACCAGAAATAAACCCATGCGATGAAGATCACTTGATTTGTGACCAAATGCAAAGGCAAGTCCGTGGAAAAACGAAAGTTTTTCAAGCAGCGCCGGAGGTCACACTTGAGAGTGAACTTGAACCCATAACTCAGACCATATACAACAATGACCTCAAAATGGATTATAAATCCAAACATAAAACCCAAAGCTATAACACGTTTAGAGGAAAACAGAAAATCTTTATGACCTTGAGTTATGCAATCATTTCTTAGATACAACATGAAAAGCGTGATTCATAAAAGAAAAAAAGTTGCTACACGGAACCCCGTGGGTGAGGTTCCTGGGGCAAGGGCCACCCCACCCTTCCCTGGAGCTCTGTGGGACCTTGGTACGGGTCTGGCCCGGTGAGTGGCTGTGGTTCCTGGGAGCCTCTCTCCGCAGATGACCATGGCCCCTAGGACAAAGTCTCCCTCTATGGGGCGAGCGCTCGTGAAGGTGGCTGAGGCTTGCTTTCCTGTCTCCTGCCACTGAGTAAGCACAGCAGTCCTATGAGGGGTGTACAGATGGATGCCTATCCCCGGGGCATCCCGGGGGTGGAGGGCAGCGGGGGGGAAAGCTCAGCCCCTGTACTGGGCACACGGGGCAGGATCAGCTCCTCCTGGGAGCTGCTCTCATTCGCGGTGTTGACGGTCTCTCTGCCCCTGAGGGGGAAGCACAAGGTCCACATCCTCAAACCCGTGGGCAATCCACCCTTCACAGCGCTAAAACCAGGCCCTTGCAGGCCGGGGATGCCCACAGGGAGAACTGGGGGTGGCTCGGGGCTGGACAGTGACACTCTATTTGGCTACTTTTCCTGGGTCTGTCCAAGTTCCAAACCAAGGTCTCACAGCGCCTATTTACAACGATGGCCACATCCTGAACGTTGGGCCAATGTCGCCCCTGAAAGAAGGAAAGAGCAACAACAAACAAACAACTTGATTCCATAATGGGCAAGGACTTGAAGAGACCTTTCTCCAAAGAATGGCCCAAAAGCACATGGAAAGATGCTCAACATCCCTCATCATTAGGAAATCGAAACCACAAAGAGATACCACCTCCTCCATGAGGATGGCTACTATCAAAAATCCGAGAACAACTAGTATTGGCGAGGATGTGGACAAACCGGAAGCCTTGTGCACCTTTGGCTGGAATGTAAACTGGCGCAGTTGCTACGGAAAACACTCGAGTGTTTCCTTTACAAATTAAAAACAGAATTCCCAGCAATTCCATTTCTAGGGATACACCCAATGGAATTCTAAAGCAGGGTCTCAAAGAGCCATCTGGTCACCCATGTTCATAGTAACCTTATTCACAATAGGTAACACACGGAAGCAACTCAATGGTGACCAATGAGCAGGTGAGCAGGTGAGCAAATGTGGTACATCCATACAATGGAATAGGATTCATCCTCAAGGAAGGCAGTTCTGACCCATGCTACCATGTGGATGAACATGCTTGAGGACATTATGCTAGGTGACTAAGCCAGACACATAAAGACAAATACCACATGATCCCACTTATCTCAGATTCCTAGAGTCATCAAATTCAGAGACAGCAAAAGGGTGGTTGCCAAGGGCTGGGGGCAGGGGAATGGGGAGTTAGTGCTGAACGGGGACAGAGTTTCAGTGTTACAGGATGAAGAGCTCTGGGGATGGACGGTGCTGCTCACTGCACAACAACGTGAATGTTTTTAATACCGTGAACTGTACACTTAAAAGGGACTAAAATGGTAAGCTTTATGTTATGTGCATCTTAACACTAGGGGAAAAAAAGGGAAAAGGGGGCACCTGGGTGGCTCAGTCGGTTAAGCATCCAACTCTTGATTTCGGCTCAGGTCGTGAGATCGAGCCCCAGGTCAGACTCTCCTCTGGGCATGGAGCCTGCTTGAGATTCTCTCTCCCTCTCCCTCTGCCCCTCCCCACCCCTAAAAAAAAAGAGAGAGAGAGAGAGAGAGAAAAGATATGTAGGAAAAATATTTTTAAGAAAATATCCTCTTCCTGGACCCTGGGCCCTCTGCTTCCCCTAGCCCTGCTGCTGACTCCCCCAGGAGGGCAGACCCCATCCCTGTAGGTCCCCAGACCCCATGCCCACAGGGTGACCATGGCCAGAGGCAGAAGTCATCTGGCCAGAGAGGGACACAGCCCACCCGACACACCTGCCCTCATCCACATCCAACCCCACGTGGGAGCCACAAGCCACCCCACGTGCCAGGAGCTACAGCGCCCTCCCCCTGCCCTGGCCCCCAGTAAGATCACGGTTTGTACAACGCACCACCTTCTGCCTCATGGCCACCTCTCCTGTCCCTGATATTCGTCTTGGGAAAAGGGGCAAGTGGGAAGGAGGGAAGGAAAGCCTGGACCGCTGTTGGCTCCAGGACCCAGAGGCTCTGCCCCTACGGGAGTGGGACCTCATCCTGGCGTCCCACCTGCAACTGCAGGGGGTCCAGGCAGATAGCCAGGGAGCGCTCAGGGGACAAATGCCTTCCGGAGGGGACAGCTTGGCTGTAGAGACCCATAGGGTAAGCCCATCCTGTCTGATCTGCTCTCCCTGTCCCCGACAGAGGATGTTAAAGGGGTGCCACTTGTCCTCACCCTGACAGGAAGCAGGGAGGACACCCAGTTCCCCACGAGACAGCCCCCGGAACTCCTGTCACTCACCTGACACACCATGTGGCCTGTCATAAGAAGAGGGTCGCCCCAGGCCAGGGCAAAGGTGGCACTTCATATCTCCATAACACAGTCCTCGCTTAAGCAGACTAAATACCTACTTCTAAGTTGTACTTAATACATACACTTAAAAGGGTAGGTAGAGGTAATTGCCTTATCACAAGATTCGCTGCGAGATTCATCTGAATACGTGGGCTTTCCTACCGCACTTACGATGTTTGATTTACATGGAGCTTTATAGGATCTTTTTTAAAAAATGTATTTTAAATAAAACAAGGCCCACCTGTACAAAGCCACTGGAAAAATAGCCCAGGAGTGAATGGCTCTTCAACTATTAACCAAATATAGTACAAAATCTAGTCTGCCTTCTTTGGTCAATATTTACATGGACTTCAGCCTGACTCAGAAAGGAAATTCGAAAGTATTTGGTTCGAGGCCAGAGTGGTTGTCTGGATACACAGGGTTTCAATCAGCAGCTGGGGCCTTTCCCGGGCATCTCGGCGGGGGGGGGGGGGCAGGTGCGAGACACAATATCCCCGTCACTGTCACCATCACTATAATATTAGCAGCTACGGTCAGCCAGTTTTTTTCCTCTTTTTTTTCCGAAATACTACTAGTTTATTTTAGAAGAGAGATGTTTCTGAGGTCCGACTTATAGAGGAAAACATACAATTCACATCCGATAGAAATGTACCCTTTTGAAGGCAGAGTTCTGAGTTGGGACAAACATACCCGGTCAGGCAGACACAGCCAAATGAAGACAGAGGACACTTTGGTCACCCTGGAAAGTTCCCGGTGGCCTTCGAGCCAGGCTCCTCCCCCACCCCCACCCCAACGACCCCTGACCTGTTTTCTGCCCCCTTGTCCTACACGAGGCATCCTGCAGTCTGTGGCTCCCACCTCCTTCAGCAGGAGCCTTTTCAACCGGCCCCCGGGGGGCCGTGTGCATCAGTGGGGGGCACCTCTCCAGGGCTGCCAGGTGGATGGACCATGGTTGGTTTATCCTCTCCCCAGCTAAGGGACACTTGGATGTCACGGGACCGTGCTACTGTAAATAAAGCTGCCGTAGACAGGTGTTTCGAGGGCTTGGCGGGCACGTGCCTTTGTGTTCATTGCTCCTGTGGCCCGCTGGCCTGGAGGGTAAGTTCAGGGGTCAGAGCCCGGGGAGCTGAGACCCTCGGGGCCTGTGCCCCCCACCACTGAGGCGTGAGCCCCAGGAGGGCAGCAGGAAAAACCGACCGACCAGGCACAGGATGACAGGGAACACACACACACACACACACACACACCCCGCCACTCAGGAGAGCGCTTCCCACACTGCACAGCCCAAGGCCCAGGAGCAGGTACGGGGACAAGCCCATAAATGTGGGGGCCGGTAGGCAGGATGCAGAGCAGGGGCACAAGAGAGCGAGGAGCCAAGGCCTGGGGGGCTGAGGGGGCAGAGAGCCCCTCATGGAAGAGAATCTGAGCTGAGACCTGAAAGCCACACAGCAAAAGCCTGCAGCAGCAGGGTGCGGGCAGGCTTGCATCCCCGGGGGCCTGGTCCCCCAGCTCCAGTGAGCAGGACAAAGGTGGCATCAGGCAGGAGGCCCCTCACTGGTCTGGAAAAGTCGGCCCCAGGAAAAGCAGCCTCCAGCACACGTTTCTCAAGGCCTCCAGACATAACTGTGTACGTGTCCGTTTTCCAGGTGAGGACTCAGGTTCGGAGAGGGGCCGTGACCTGCCCAAAAGCACACAGCGACGGGGCAAGGATGGTGCCCAAGGCCACCGGCTTGGTCTGCAAGCATGAAGGACGTCTTCGGAGCCCACTGCCCAAAGAGGAGTGGGCTGCGAGCCATGGCTCTAAGACCACCCAGACGGGCGCCCAGCACCCAGGGAGCCCCCTGCCCCGCGCTGCCTTCAAGAAGGTTCTCCAGGGCCAGTGAAGCCACATTAGTGAATATTAGAATAAGTGTCTGAGCCAGAAAGGTGCAGCTAATCTTGTTATTCTTTAAGGCCAGCGCTGAGCTGAGGAAAGTGGTTTGCCTAATGGAGCTCCCTTGAAGTTAATCCAGGAACAGGGGCCCAGTGTCCGTGGACTGGCGTGACACAGGCAGCAGAGCCTGGGCTGCTCAGGTGACCCCAGCTGAGGGCGCTCGCCTCACCCCGGTCCCAGATCACCTCTCCGGGCCTCACCCCAGCGCACCTGCAGTGACTTACCTGGCTAACGCCACCCACCTCTCAGGGCGCCCAGAGCTGCCAAGGGCCTACCTACCGCAGGGCAATCGTCAGCCTTCTGGAGAACGGGCTGAACTGCAGCAAGGACGCAAACAGGTCGAGGACAGGGGCTTCGTGTTTTGGTGGGATTGTCTTTCACAGAAGGAAGGCAAGGGCACTGTTTGAACCTTTCGCCAAGACACACCCCAATCCTGCCATGCGTGGCATCTCTCGGGCTTCTGAGGCTGGTCCAGCACTGTCTGTCTGACCCTCAGCGGGCCCGCGAGGTGGCCGGCCCGTGAGCGGGAACCAAGGCTGAGCTGAGGCCCAGCCCGTGTGCATTAGGCTCCATTAGGGAAGGGGGGCAGGGCCCGAGGCCGCCAGCACCACACTGCAGGGTGACAGGGGAGTGCTGCTTCCATTCCCCGGAGATGCCACCCTGTCTGGAGCATCCTGAGGCCAGAAGGGGTTTGGACACGCACTTCTGCTCCTCTCCAGCTGCCTTCCCTTGGAGGCTGGCCTCGCCACCTCCGATCCAGTCCCTCAAACCCAGATCAGCAGTGCGGGCATCACTTGGGAACCTGTTAGAAATGCAGACTCTTGGGGCGCCTGGGTGGCTCAGTCGGTGAAGCATCTGCCTTCAGCTAAGGTCATGATCCCAGGGTCCTGGGATAGGGATCGGGATCGGGATCAAGTCCCGCATCAGGCTCCCTGCTCAGCGGGGAGTCTGCTTCTCCCTCTGCCCCTCATCCCACTTCTATTCTTTCTCTCTCTTGCTCTCTTGCTCTCTTTCTCTCAAATAAATAAATAAAATCTTAAAAAAAAAAAAGAAAAGAAAGAAATGCAGATTCTGAGGCCCGCCCCAGGCCGGCTGAGTCAGTCTGTGTTTGAACCGTCTCCCCGGTCACTGCCGAGAAGGGCTATGCTGTGCATGACATTCTGAGGGACCTCCCACACCCACTCATTTACTGACTCGATCCTGAAACTGTTTTCCCTGCCAGAAAGCTCTCCTGTAACTACCCAGGGCAGCTCTTGTTTTTCTACAAGTGTCATTAACTCCACAAGTCATAATCCCTCCTTGGATTTCCTTGGAATCACACGTCACTGTGTGAGCGTTACTTCCCGCTCCTGAACTCGGCGCGGTGGCCCTCTACCAGGCCCCTGGCACTGCGACGCCCAGCCCCGACAAGTGGCTGTCCTTTGAAACAGTCACTGAGGACACGGCCCGCCACCTCCAGCCCAGGCCCCACCGCTCAGAGCACAGCTGCGGCCGCCCTAAGCCTCCGCCTCAAGGCCAGTTCACCGGGCAGAGGGCAAGGTCAAGCTCATGCCTTCTTTTGACCTCTGAGCCTGACCACGCACACGTTTCGCTAGAGGTGACCCCAGTGCCCGTCAGGTCCCCGTAACAACATGAAGCTTTGCCACCACAGCACTGGAGAGCGCGCAAAGATCCAGCTCCCCACCCTAAGGACCTCAGCAACCCAGCCTCGCTAGGAGAAAAAGTCTTAATGCATCTTCTGGGAACTGCCCGGAGGCTGGCGAGGCTGGCGAGAGGGCTGCACAGGGCTCAGGAGAAGCAGAGCACCTACTGTGTGCAGCACCCCGCGCACGGATTGTCTCAGAGCGCCCTCACCACCATTTATGACAAAAGCACTTCATCTGACCCATAAGGGAACAGAGTGGTGTAGTGACTCACCCAAAGCCACACAGCTGAGAAGTAGGAAAGCTCAGCCTTGAACCCGGAACCTGTGTTTCCCACCGCTAAGCTCCCAGGCCTGCTCTCCTTCTGGCTGGTTCCCCCTGATTTGCTGGGACACATCACGACCTCAGTTTCGCCGCGTGTAAAGGGGACAGGGGGTTAGACCCTAACATCCCCACCATCTGCAACATCCCGCAGGTCCGCAAACGATGGCAGCATGGGGCTGCTTCCCTCACTCCGGCCAGTGGGCACGGGTGCCGAGAGCATTCTCCCGCCGGGCCCGGAACCTCACCCCCACCCCGTGACACTGGGACACGAACGGACAGCTCGAGCTACCACGCTGCAAGGGGGCTTAGCAGCAAGGGGGCTCGATGGCCACTGCTGCGCCACTCCCTCCTGACCCCAGGCCCTCATTAACCCCACAGGCAGTTTCCCACTCCCCCGCTCCGAAGGGCCACTCGATGTCCTCAGCTTGCACGGTGTGGCTATCTGGCCTGCACGTCCCCCCCGTGCCATACCCCTGGAAAGCCTGACCTCCCCCGGAGACTGCTGCGCAGGCCGGACGGGACCTCAGCCAGCGTGCCGGCCATGAGGCTACGGCTCAATCCACATTTTGAGAGACCTCACCCGCCACGCGGGTGACCCTCAAAAGGTCAGATGCAAGCAGGCCACCTGTAAAGCCTTGCACAGTCCTGGTGTCCCAGGTCACCCCGAGAAGTGATGCACCTGCACGTGTCCCCAGTGCATGCATTCCACCTGGATTCTGTGACTCTCTCATACCACTCTGGCCACCCAGAAGCGCTGTCCCTGCCCTTGGCCTGCCAACATCACACCTGTGCCGTGGGCCAAGCTGAAGACCCTCCTCTTGTGACCCCGTCCTTGGTGGGTCCAGTCCCCAGGAGCCATTCCCAGCGGCCTGGGAAGCAGCCCCATTTGTCCTGAGTCCTGGGTCTTGGTCTCAAATCCTTGACCAGACTCTTGACAGCAAGGCCTAGGGGCCGGGCACATCCAATGACTCATTCACTCACTCCATTCCAGAGCAAACCCCGCTCCTGCCTGCTTCCAAACTTGCTCAAAATGTTCTCTCTTGTGATAATGAAGTTGTGCTGAGGTAGGAAATGTTCTTAGTTTCAGAGATGCTACCCCAAAGGGTTGAGGGGGCACATGTGACCGCATTCAGGACTTCAGCAAAGATGGCAAGATGTTCTAGAATCTAGGTGACAGTGTTGGGAGGTTTATTCTCTCCGCTGTTGTATGCATTTAAAATTTGCCGATTGAAAAAACAGGTCCCCTCTGCCTGAGAACCCTATCCCTCTCCTGCCTGTCTCTTCCTGATAAAGCCTCCCTTCCTTAAGGGGGTCTATGCCTTCACCTACTCTGCTCTGTCCCTTCCCGAAGGCCTGCGCCTTGCTCACAGTGTAGCATCTTCTGGGCCCTGAAATCTCTGCCAACCTTCCCTCCTCAAGCAACCTCTAAACACTGGCAAAGGGGGCCATGCCTTGTTCCTGTCCAAACCTCCCAGGGGCCCTGTTCATGGACACTGCCTGAATCCCCCACATGCTAAGTGCCCACGCCTAGTGCCACGCCTGCATTTGCGGTGGCCCAGTCGTGGGGGAAGAAAGGCAACGACAACACTGGGGGAGAAAAGCGTGTGCCACGGCCAAGGTGGGGGCAAGAACGAGCCGGACACCACCACCACCAGCATCCAGCGCTGGCTCGGCAGTCCTGAACCCAGCAGGTGCACCTCCAAACAGCCTGGGCTCCCTCCCAGGCACAGCAAGACCTTCTCCAAGACATCTGCAGAAGCAGGCTGCAAGCTGGTGGCCACCTCACTTGGCCAGGCCGGAGGGTGCTGGGCATAATGGGATTTAAACAAGCCAGAGCACTTCTAACGTTCGCTAAATCTGCTAAAGGCGCAGAGAGAAAAAGACAACGAGAAGCGGCCTTGTCACACACACACATACACACACACACACACACACACACTGTCCAGCCCCCCAGGCTCATGCACGCAGCACAAAGAGTCTCCAAAGCCAACCTGCATCCAGTCCCAGAGGAACGTCACTGCTCCTCCTGGGGGGTGGGGTAGGGGTCAGTGGCTACAGTTGTACCACCGGGGGGCGGGGGCGGTTTCTGGGCATGAGAGGGAGGAGTGACAACCGTTCAGAGGGGGAAGGCTCAACTGGCCTCTGATCAAAGGGGCAGGGTGGCTCTTGGTGGCCTGAGAGTGCGCACAATCTGGAAGCAGGCCACGAAACCCCAATTAGCTCCCAGTAATTGCCAAGCTTCTATGCCGACGAAGGCCATCCCATTATCCTCACAGTTGGCATCAAAGCTAAGTTAGGATTCCTTCATTTGCTGCACAATGACCTGGGCCTCTGTCCACCGGGCTCAGTTTTTCTTCGCTCTCCTTTTAAAGGACAGAAATGAGGTGGCGAGGGGGCTGGGCCTGCACGAGTCTTGGTGGCCTGCAGGGCGAGGCGGGGTGATCGGGTGAAGAGGCTCGGGAAGCAGGTGCCTCTCTCAGGGGCCCAAGCTGGACGCCGCTCTCTGGCTCCAAGCGGGCTTCACAGCAAAGCACGGCCCCTCCTCGGGCGGCACCTAATGTTCCCTATTAGCAGCTCCGCTGTTGACAGAAGCAGCGTCTGCAGAGACTCGGGATAATGAAGTCAACAGAAAACAATTCAGCAGGCGAGGAGCATCGCTATGCTATCTCGCACCTGCTGATGCCAAGGGAAGTATTCACAGAGCCGGCCAGACTCACCCGCAAGCAAAGGCCAGCCTTAACCTTCACGCCTGCGGGCGCCTATTCCTGGGGCAGCCCCGGAGCATCTCCCAGTGCCAGGCACTGGGCACCAAGGCGAACAACCCTGGGGAGGCCTCCAGCGTGGGGCGGACACGCCAGAGATGCGATCAGCAAGGAATGGGGGCTGGCAGAAAGACTACCTTGGGGCGGGGGTGTCGAGGAAGGCTCTCCGGCAGGCCGACCTCTGTGCCAAGGCCTGAAACACAAAACCGAGACCCACACGGAACACAGAGAGAAGGTTCCTCTGGGCAGGAAAACATGGCATGGTGCTCTCTGTCCTCACCGTCGAAGCCAGAGGTACTAGGGAGGGACAGGGCAAATTCCAATCACGCTAGTCGGTGACCGAGCTCGGAAGGATAGAATTCCAAACGCGGTGACCAGGGAAACTGGAGGGGGGCAGGGTTGGGGGTGTGGAGAAGGCAGAACAAAGACATTAAGAGAAAGATGGATATTTGCCGATCCAGAGTGTTGTGGGATCAGGAGCACCAATGCATGAGCCTAACCAACGAAACCCAAAGGGAGATGGGCACAGAGGGTGCCACCGACCTCCCCCGTCCTCATAAGAACCCTATGAGGTAGATCAGGGCCCACAGTCCACAGTCAGAAGACTCAGGAGTTGGCCGAGCTGCACAAACACCAGGGCTTCTGCAGGGGCCGCCGGTGCCTGGGACAGAGGAGCCCCGGGGGCTGGGGTCGGAGGGGCAGGAGGGGGATTCCAAGAGGCATTGAGCAGGACTGGGGATCATCTCAGCCCTACACTCCGGAGACCCAGAGGCTCCATGGTCTGTGTCCAGGTGTGTCCCAGAGTCCATGTCAGGCAGTGGGATGCAGAGGTGGCACATGCCAAACACAGGCCCAGACTCAGCGACATTTGTCCCCAAGGCTTACTGACCGGGAGCGGGACTGACCCTTTGCAGTGACAAACAGCCATGGCATTTTTAAATAGCATCTTATTCTTCCATCCTTTTAAATTCCTAGATAAGTCACAAAGTCAGGACAGGGAGCTCCTGTGCACCTCTGGCCAGCCCCTCTGAGGTGGCCACCTCCCAGACCCATGGTCTGTTTGTCACAGACGCAGCTGAGACAATTCGTCCATTCTTTTGGGCAAAAGCAGTTCTAGTCTGCTGGATACGAGCCCTGGTCAGCTTTCCCTCCCAGCAACTGGGAAGGAGGGAGGTCCTTGTCCCTGCCACCCAGCCACGCCGGAGCCCGCACACACCCAAGCCATGCCCACACCCCCTCCCAGAGGCTGTGAACGGGGTGGGGTGGGGGACAGTGCGAGCTCAGAGGGGTGAGCTAACCCCACCCGACAGCAGGGAGGAACAGAAAGAAGCAGCGTCCTGAGGAAACCCAATCCCCTTCGCAGAGTGGTGTGACTGTCCCCGAAACGGTCTCTTGACAGCTGAGGGGACAGAGCACTGAGCATGAGGACTCTCTCTTCTCGCTGGGTACAGCCTGGGTTCAAAATATTGTGTTCTCTGCTAATCACCCACCCTGCCAGAACATTTCCCGTGACCTCCGAGGATGGGGACATTTGTGGCTCTCTGTCACCCACAGGGAGGGCGAGACAGAACAGCACAATCTCTGTGCACAGCATGGTCTCTCTGGGGATGATCTCGTGCAGCTTTCCTGTGCGGCTTATCAGACTGAGCTTCAACAGGAGCCCCAGAGGGTTCTGCAGATGCACAGCCGAGACAGAGCTGAGGGTCTCCTGTGGCCCTCAGGGGTCAAGGGTCATGCGCACCAGCCACCCGGGGATGCGGGGCCCGGGGGGTGGGCGGTTCTGCTATCGGACACAAGGTCTTGGGCGGATCTCCAGCACAGTCATGGCCACACTGATTCTCTGACCCGGTGATTCCAGATCCAGAAGCAGATCCGACACGGATTTGTCCACGTGTAGCAAATAAGCAGGATAAGAATGTTTCCGGTAGATGTTTCCGGTAGCACTGTTTATGGTGGTCAAAGTCTGCAGCAAACTAAATGTCCCTGGGTGAGAGGAATAAATGATCAGACAGCCATATACAATGGGATACTACGTAGCAGTTGAAAAGAATAAAGTAGATCTATGGACCGGAAAGGGAACATCTCCAAAGCCCACCAAGAGCTACCTGAAGGGTCAGTTAGAACAGGGTCTAGTCTGAGCAAACACTCATGCACATTAGTCCCCGTTATTATTCTAAGATCAGCATGCTGCGCTTTTAGGAAGGACAAGAAGTAGGACATACAGAGATGGCCATCCGTGTAGGAAAGAGACCCCCTCCGTGCGGAGAACGCCTCAGGAGGGGGTGCAGGGGAAAGGAGTCCAAGGGAGACATTTTTACCCCATGCTTTTTGGTACTGTTGGAATTGTTATCTCGTGCCTGAATCACCTACACTCAAAACTGTAAACATCGTAACTGCAGAGATGCTAAACACAACGAACTCACGCGTCCCCAGGGGTGAGGGGAAGATGGCTACGTCAAGTAAGGCAGGGACCCCAGGTAGGGACCCCAGATGGCTGATCTTCAAGGCCAACCAAGGTGATGAAGGTTATACAGTTTTTCACAGGTGTCTGCCCCCAGGGCTGTCGCCCGTCCAAACCATGGGCTTGGTGGGGGAGTGGGGCGGAGTGTTTACTCCCGTTTCGGGTTGACAGGCTTTTACTTTACACAAGATTCTAACCAGCCTGACTGTGGGGAAGTGGCACATCCCCGCGGGAGAGGGACAAGCACGGGGCGGGCAGTGAGACACGGCAGCTGACAAGGGGCCAGGGGTCAGAAGTACTGGAACAGTGTAGCATCTGGGGCCACCACCAGAGGCAAGGGGGCCCGTATCCTAGCTCTGGGCCCCGCGTCCTCATGCCACAGTTCCATGAGCCCATCTGTGCTAGTGAGCAGGGAAGGGGAACCTATGGGTGACTTGAGAAAGAGCATATGCATGATTTTTTTAAAAAAGGGGAGGTAACAACAACAAACCTTAGGGCATTTCAAGTTTCACGAAACAGTGCAAAGTTTACTGATGTCAAACCTACTGCTCCCAGGAGGTACTGGAGAAAGGCCACCACTCTCTAACAACGAAGGGCAGGGTCCCTTCCCGCACCCCCGTCTGAGCTCCGCCCCGGGGTGGGGGGGCCACCGCCTGCATACCCCTCATCTGCGGCTCAGCCATGAAGCCACCCGCGCCCACGCAGCTGAAGGGTCTGGGTGCCACCGAGGCCCCCCAGGCAGGAGGGATGCACGGCTGCTGGCCGAGGCTCCCGTCCTAACGGAAATGTGCTTGCTTCATAATTAACAAGGGGTCTAAGCCGGCCAGTCATTGTTCTTTTCCTTCGGGTTGGTTTTTTTTTTTAATTATCCTGCTGCTGTTTTGACATGGAGACCCAAGGTCTAAAATTAGGCCACTGGATCTCACACCTGACTTTCCAAGCTCCCCAGGGTGGGGTCCTGTGTCAGTGCCGACCGTGGAAGGTGTCAAATCCGCGCTCAGGGAACAGTGTCTTCCGAACACACTGCTCCGGCCAGGCCCAGCCTGGAGGACTGCCAGGCCCGCCACGCACCTGGGGCAACGCGACGGTCCCTGACCTAGGAGGCTTCAGGGTCCCGCTCCTCCACGCACCACTTCCAGAAGCTCCAATCTCAACCCATTCTTCAAAGTAGCCAGTGTGCAGGGCTCCATCGAGATGTGAAGGCGCATGGGGGGCTGGGGATTAGAAAGTCTGGGAGGGGGCGCCTGGGTGGCTCAGTTGGTTAAGCGACTGCCTTCGGCTCGGGTCATGATCCCGGAGTCCCAGGATCGAGTCCCGCATCGGGCTCCCTGCTCGGCGGGGAGTCTGCTTCTCCCTCTGACCCTCCTCCCTCTCATGCTCTCTGTATCTCATTCTCTCTGTCTCAAATAAATAAATAAAATCTTTAAAAAAAAAAAAAGAAAGTCTGGGAGGTCCCCTCACCAGGGCCCCCAGACCAGGCTCTCAGGGACCCAGCAGCCGGCCCCCACACAGGCCACGGCTCAGATCTGCGGCTGGAGAACAAGGGCCCGGGCCCCGGCAGCCCCCGCAGGGGGAGACCCTGCCAATTCTTTCTGTCCACCGCCTGGCAGCCCGGGCGGGGGGGGCCCCCCAGGTCTCCAGCGAGGCTGACAGCGCTCAGCTTCTGGAATGCAGGAGGCGCCTGCACTTTCCATTTTCTCGCTCATAATTATCCCTGTAATTATCCCTGGAGGCCGTGAGGATCAGAGGGAGAGAGAGAGAAGGCTGATGAGCACAGGATACCATCATCACCAGCTGCCATCTGGGCTTCCTGTCAGAGGGACGCCTCAGATGAAATCATGCACCCTCCTGAGTCCCCCTAATAATGCATCTTTTTTTAAGCCCATGGATGCTTCCAGATACGGGAAGGGCCCTGCCCCTGCTCAGCTCATCTTGTGTGGCCTCCTCCTGGGCCCTCTACAGCATCCGTCACCGTCAGCTACTCAGCAAAGTGAGGCCCCATGAATCCCTCCAGCTCTGTACATCTATTTGGAAAGTCTAGCAAAATCTAGATACTTCTTCTGTGCATAACTATCGGTTCCCCTTTATTTCTTTTGCCTGTCTTGAAAGATGTCATATGCTAGCCGCAGCAGGGGATGGGCTGCCATTTGGGAAAATTGGTTCTTCCTCCCTCTGTCCCTTTCACACAGCACGCACCCCACCAGGGGGTGGGGGAGACTCCAGGCTGGATGGTTGGAGGCTCCTCACAGAGGGGCCGTTAAAACCTTCAAGCTGAGAGGCCGAGCCAAGGGGCCTCATAGCAGGATCCTGCCAGCCACAGCAAGCCCAGAGGCCTTCAGCATCTCCCTCTTCTCTCCTGTCTGTTTCTCTCGAAGGCACGACTCAGGTTCAGCTTTCGGTAGAAGGAGAGAGCATCAGGAGACCTGGACCCCTCCACCTCTGCCACAGCTGTGGGGCGAGATCAGGCCTCCGTCCTCCAGAAAACAGGCAAGGTACGTAATGGTTGATGAGGGCCCCGACAGATGTCAACATCCCAGGTATTTACATTCCTCCCGCATCCTGCTTTTGAGCTAACTGTTATGGGCTTCAGAGGCATAAATATGGCACCTTGAGTATGGCCACCCACACAGGGACACGTCCTGGCAGGTGGGGCGCTCTGCCAGCAAGGGTGGGGGCAGCTAGCCTCCAGCTGGGCCCCAGCACATGGAGCCCTGGCACCGCAGGACTGTATCACTATCGACCAGGGCAGTGTCAGCAGATGTTTTAAAAGAACCCACAGTGAAAAGGGGGGCATGTATCTATGCATTTATTCAACCAGCATTTATAGACCATGCACGGCCTCTATGCCCTCTGGGGATGGGACTTAAAAGTGGTCACAGCACACGTCTGCATGAGTACTAATGGGCACCATCCCAAACCCCGCCTGGGGACCGAGTCACTGACTTCTCACAGGGACCCCATAGGCATTATGCCCATTTCGCAGAGGAGGAAACTGAGGCCAGCTGGTAAGCAGTAGAGCTAGGACCCATACTGAGTGCACCCCCACCAGCCCCCCCAAGATGAAAGGTGACATCTAGAAAGAGAAAGCAGAACAGGGAAGTGCAGAGGCAGACGGGCCGGACACGTGCTGGAGGTCAGAGTTGTTGCACGCTCGCTTGAGGAAGCCCATTCAGCAGCTCAGCGAGGCCCCACCTCGTCCAGCTCCAGGACAGCCCAGCCCTGACCCAGGCCCAGGCACCCTTTTGTCAATGGCCGGTGGCACACTCTTGGACAAAGTACCCTCCACCCAGGACAGTTTCTTCTTCTGACAAGTGAGGAAGAACTTTCCAGAACCACAATCGTCTAGGCATGCATCACAAACGAGGGTGGGGGCTCTGTCTCCCTGCTTAGGAGGAGGTGCCATTCTTTTAGAACTGAGTGTGTGAATCTCCCCTTTCCTTTGGCCCCTGCAGGAGCAGTACCGGGGTTCCATTCAGAGCGCGTTCCTGGCTTCTCCTGAGTCCCCCTAATAATGCATCTTTTTTTAAGCCCATGGATGCTTACAGGACAGCCCTGAGGGTGGCCTGTCCATGCTGACCACCAGTGCCTGTCATGACGACCCCGGGACCTTGAGCTGCCCTCCAGAAATGTTTGTTCTCCGTGGCTGAAGCAAGCGTGTTCTGCTGCCTTGGGCTCTCTGAAAACATGCTCTGGGTGGAGTGTCTATAAGCGACCCAGAGGGAACTGGAATGCAGCCCCGTCTGGTGGCAGACCTAGCAGCCAGGCGCTTTACTCATTTCACAGATGAGGCCTCTAAGTGCCAGCCACTTTGCAGGGGAACCAGGGCTCAACCCCGAGCAAACAACACGTTCCTTCTCGGAGAGAAGACAGGGCACAGGGCATCACATCACACAGGCTGCCCGGGCAGGGAGGCAGGGAAATGACAAGAGGAGTGAGAGGCGGGTAGGGAGGCTCCCCCAGACACGGGGCCACGTGGGTTTCAAGTCAACAACACAGGCATTTGGCCCTCGGAGTGGCCAGCCACAGCAGCCCCATCGCCCAGACAGGAGAGTTCCGAGAGCACGGCCTGGCCGGGGGTGCCAGCCACGGCCGGGACCATTCCAGGTCAGTTCTAGTGGATTCCTCCGGACTCCTTCCTGTGGGCTGGCCGAAGCCTCCTCCTTCCTTCCAGAGGCCTCATGAGCACTCAAAGCACGAGAATGAAGAAGAGAGCCGAAACGCCCTTCATTTGCAGGGAAGGCCCCTGGTGTTGTTGTTAATGGGGGCAGCCAGGGCCTCTCTGTAGACCACTGCGGTCCCCGGGGGCCGTGGGCTGCCACCTCTCACAGGGAAAAGGAAAGCAAGGCTCTGTGTCTGCAGCAGGAAGCAGGATGCTGTAAAGACGCCAAGAAGCCCCCGGTCCCAGCAGGTCCCCAGGGCCCCATGGCAGTTAGAACTTGTCTCTCTGCCTCAAATCTCTCTTGAATCAGTGAGCTGCCACTGGGCCCCCCAGAGGATTCGGTCCTTGTCAGATGGCGGCCCCTCATCCCGTCCTCCACCTCACTGGACCCCTGGTTTCCCCCAGAGCCTTTGGCACTTACCAACCCCCTCTGATCCCCGGCCTCTGTGTGGCCTGTCGTCCTGCCCAGCCCAGCCCACATGGGGACACATGGTCCTCCCGTGGCTTCCCCTCCCGGGAGCCCACACCTCGGACCGAGCGCCAAGCCCAGCTGCCCTCCACTGGGCTCCACTGGCCTTTGTCTCTTTACCCCATGCTTCATTATGAAAAAGACATGGAGCGCTTACAAAAATGCACGCAGCAGACAGACGGAGGCGCCTGGACCAGGCTGCAGGTGCACACAGGCAGGCCTGAAGGAAGAGAGCCGGGGGCTGGCCCAGAAGCCCTGAAGGCCCTGGCCATGGGTAAGGCACTGCCCGGAGTCTTGGGGGGCTCACAGCCCGTTCCGGTCCTGTGACAGAGATGCTCCAGCAGAGTACAGCAGACCTTGGGTTCATTATCAGGCCCTAGAGCTGGCTTCCTGTTCATCTCTAATACCTCCCAGAGCCTTCACACAACAGTCCTACAGTCTCACGGGTGTGAAGGGTGGGCGGGCCATCCTGGTGCGGGGGAGGCAGTAGGGTAGCGTATTTGGAGCTCTGGATCGGGGTGAACATCCGGGGCTGTCAGCAAGTCACGGCTGGGATTCTCAGGAAACCCAGGGCACAGGCTGGAGCCTCAGAACAGCCTCAAATACACGGAAAGAGAAAAGACCATTATACACTCCACCTTCCCCAGTTTCTGCATAGGGATACTGAGGCTCAGAGCGGATGACATGGCCTGCCCCGGCTGTCAGTTGGTCAGGCTGGACTAGAGCCACACGGCAAGGCTCCATCACCCACGCTCTCCTGGGGCCCAAGGGGCCCTCCCGGATGATCAGAGCCTCTGAGCCCTACCTGCCACTCTGACCCACATGAGGTCTCACCAGGCCTGCCAAGACCCGGCCGCACGCTGGACCAGGCCAGAGGCTCCGAGGTGGCCAGGGCTGGGGTGGGATCCGTGCGCAATGCCCCCCACACCACCGCCCCAGGTCCAAACGGTGACCAGCAGGTATCTGACGGAGGCCAGCAAGCAGGCACTGGGTGCCACAGGGAAAGGTTCCAGTATCCCTTGGGGCGCCTGGGTGGCTCAGTCGTTAAGCGTCTGCCTTTGGCTCAGGTCATGATCCCAAGGTTCTGGGATCGAGCCCCACATCGGGCTCCCTGCTCGGCGAGGAGCCTGCTTCTCTCTCTCCCACTCCCCCCGCTTGTGTTCCCTCTCTCGCTGTGTCTCTCTCTGTCAAATAAATAAATAAAATCTTTAAAAAAAAAAAAGGTTCCAGTATCCCACCCTGATCACATGGCCTGGCTCTGCCCGGGCGGGGCAAGCCCTGAGTGACAGCCCTTAACCCCACCACTCCCAGGGGAGGACCAGGTCCTCGCCCTACCCTTGGCACCCTACCCTTAGCACATGTGATCCACTTTCGCCACCAAACAAAAGCCAAGGAAACTGAGGAGTAGAGGCGGGTCTATGCAGCCCCACGGGCCTGCTCTCGACCACACTGCACTTGCCCGAAGCAGGTCTGAGCACTGGGAGGAGGACGGCAGTGCAGAGCCCCCAGGCACAGGCCTTGTGACCACGTGGACCCTGGCACAAAGCCACACGCAGCCGGGGAACAACACAGGAGCTGGGCTGGGCTGTCTGATGTGTCCACAGCTCCAGTCGGAGCCAGCCTCCATTGGCTCCCCGCCACCCCAGCAGCGGGTACAAACTCCCCAGAAGGCCCCCCGAGACCACCCACCCAGCCTCAACTCCCACTACCACCCCCGACCTTCCTGAACTTCTGATGAGGGACGGCCCGCTCTCCTCCTACCTCTCTTCCTCTGAAACCATCTTTGTGCTCCCTCCCCCCGCTCTGGAACGGCCCTGTCACCGGCCACGTCCCTGGGCCCTGACCCCTGGGTCCTGCTGGGCACCCGCTGGGCATGACCCAGCGGCCATGAGCCATGTGAGGCCATGTGCACCCATGTGCAACCTTTCCCGTCTCTTTCCCCACCCCTTCCTCCAGCCCCCACAGTCATATCACATGAGTGTCAGGACCAGCATGCAGCCCAGTGAGCACATTTTTCCCGGGCACCGGTCAGACGGGACCCGATGACAAGAGCTCATACTTACCAAACCTTGCCTCGGCGGCTGGCACTGCTCTGCATGCGGCACGTGGTTACTTTACTAATCTCAACCCCAGGATAGAACCTACACTGAACTTGTTTCACAAACGAAGACACTGAGGAACGGAGCTTAGGTGGAGGACCCTGCCTGAGGTCATGCGGTCAGTAGCTGGCCACAACTTGGACCCGGCAGTCAGATCCTAGGCTGGGTGGTCAGGCCCCTGCTGGCCTGCCTGAGCCCATCCTGAAGGACTAAGGCCACAGGACAGTTCCAGAACAGAGGTCCCGGGGCAGCCAGGCCACGAGGAAGTGCCAGGGACAAAGGGGACCGTAAGAACGAGTGAGCTGCTGAGGGGGGTCCAGGGACAGTCCTACCCACCTCCTTGTCCAACCCTTCAGGCCCTGACTACCGTGCCTTTTTTACAGATGACCAAACTGAGGCTCAGAGAAGCCAAAAATCTTGCCCGGGGCCCTCGGCTGAGAGGTATCATCAGTGAGACAGGTTCATGTGCTGAGAAGCCCGGCCCAGCAAGATGGGCCAGGAGGACCTGGGGGCTCAGGGGCACATGACTACACTGGGCTCCTGAGGCCGAGCAGGCCGAGGACGGGCCATGAGGACACCTGTGCCTGCCCAACCCCAGCAGAGGCATCCTTTCCAGGTCCCCAGCCTTCGTGACCACCTACTTGCAGCCCAGCCCCCAGGAAGTCCATGTGCAGTCATAATACTGACGCAGGCGGGATGCACACGAGCCAGGAAGCCAAGCTGCTGAGCAGTCAGGGCAGGACACACTCGTGCACCCCCAGCTCCAGGGGGAGGGGGCCCCAGGGCAAGAGCCCCAGCGGGCGTTCCGAGAGCCTCTTCCCACCAGCGGGCCCCCAGCGTTCTGCCTCATCCGGGCCAGGCTGCCACTTAGGGCTGTGTTTGCACCACACAGGCCCTCCAGGGAATGGGATGGGGGAGCGGGGTAATGCTCAGGAGCAGAAGCCCCTGCCGCCAGGCCCAGTTCTGCTCCCGCAGCTATGTGACCCGGGCAGGTCAAGCAACCTCTCTGGTCCTCAGCAGCTGCTTCCGAAGAATCTGGGGTGGTGCCCTCCACGGACAGCACTGCTCCTACCTAGGGCTGTTCTGCCCCTTCACCGCAGGCCACCAGCCCTTGGTCCCTACCCTCAAAGACTGGTGGGGAGATATGGAGCCATGCCTCCTCATCCAACCAGCTGGTGACCGGGGCAGGCTGCCCCCACCCAGCCACTTCATCTGTGACCGTGTCCCAGATTCCTACCTACACAAGAGAGAGAGTCTACAGAACAGGCGACAGAGGAATCTCCGTGGGACAGCGCCACCATCACCCCTTCCCTAAGCACCCCTTTCCCCAATGTTCTTCACTGAACAAGGCCTCTGACACTTTGTAAAAGGAGAGCTGAGTGGTGTTTCTTGCAGTAACAGGGGGAAGCTGAAGGCAGGATCAGGGGTGGACTCAGTCTCCCATCCTGCCAGGAGTTGGGGTGCACCCAGAAGGGCTCCCAGGTGCTTGTCAAGATCACCTCCATCCCCTACAGGGCACAAGTGGGGAGGGGGCTCCACGCTCCGCTAGCCGGGGCAGCAACAGGGTCCCTCATGGGGAACATAACTCAGGCTCAGACGCGTGCCCTTCCTCGGCGGTAAGCCCACCCGCCGCACAGCCCGAGCTGCCTTTACCGGGACAGCACTTCCTAGAGGGCCTCCTGGGGCCGTCAACACAAATCAGACCCTGGAACTGCACCTCCCAAGACACCCACCCACTCCCCTAGCCTGTGCCAGACACACAGAACTCTGAAGGGGCCCTTGGGAATCGGCGGCTGGTCACAAGTCCGGAGCTGCCTAGGCCTGGAGCGGGGGGAGGCGGCGGGGGGCGGTGCGGGGATGGGACTGAAAGTTCCAACTGTCTACACGTGGTTGGCTCCCCTGGTACCAGACTTAGGCGTCCTAGAGGCTTTCCAAAAGTCATTCGTTAACATAACAAAAGACACTTTTCGGGCTCTTGTCACTCAGGAAATTCCAAGGGTTTTAGGAAGCCTGTGGTAGGAACAGAGTGAAGACAAAATACATGTTTATTATAAATCACACAACTCCTTCCACTCATGCTTGGCTTTATTGCTTACAAATCCGCTTCATGCCTGCTATTCCTGCGATGTCCTGCCAGTGTCACCCACCATGTGGGTGGACGGATGGGGGCTCAAGGCAAAGGACCGCCGCCTGTCACGTGCCCGGCGCGCATCACCCACCATCCATGCCGTATCCCCATCTAAGCCACAGGAGAGCCCTGAAGACGGATAAACCCATGCAGTCACGAGGCCAAAGGGCTGGCATCCACACTGTCCTCAGCGCAGGCCCCTCTGCCCGAGAGCTCAGCCCCGGGAGGCTGGAGAACGTTGCACCTGCTAGGTGTGCCATCTCGTGACCAGTTGGGGTCAATTCAAATGTCACGCTGCAGCGGCAGGGAGGGCGGGCTGGGCTCCTCGGGGGCAGGGGCCTCTCTGCACACCATCCCTCACTGCACTGCACACCCAGCCAGCACGAGTGGGCCCACCTAGGAGCAGGGGCATCGGACAAAGTGAAAGCAGCAAAGATGTGTTAGCAGAACCTTATACCCAAGTACAGGGGCTGGCCCCCGAGGCTGGGCCGGAGCCTTGGACAGTAAGCACTTGACTTTGGAAGCTACCCTGGGGAATCTGTATAGACTCTACCTCCCCCCACCCTGCCGCAGACTCCCCCCAATTCCCCATTTTCTATCAGGTGGCCTGGATTCCCCACTCCTCTCCACCCAGGACCTCCAGGTGACCATCCGCCACCTTGGCCCTCCTGAGTCTGACTTCGCCAAGGCAGGGAACGAGGAGGGCAGGAATCGGGGACAAAGGTGGCAAGAAGGGGGCTGCCTCTTGGGCAACCAGTGGACTAGAACTCCACAGCCTGGCACGGGGCCCGATGACACTGGAGAGCCTGAAAATACCGCTTGGTGATGCGTCCATCACCTCCTGAGTCAAAGTCTCTCCCTGGCTCATTCCTGACTCTTGGGGACAAGTGAGGGGTCGCCAGCTACAGCAACTACTCTCCAAGATGTATCCGGAGGCCATGGAAATTTTAGGGGCAGAAGATTCTGGAACAAGTGAAAACACTTGGCCTAAAGCTTGGGGAGGTGGCAGGGAGGATAAAGGCTCTAGGAGTTTCCACTGATGCAAGAGCTCTTCTGGACGTGCCTGCAACCAGACGGCTCCCGCAGCTGCTCCTCCCTCGAGCCATAGATGACACTGGGCGCTTCACGCTTCCAAACCCTTTTGCACCCATTCCCTCCCCAACAGCCTCGCTGCCACACGGTGAGGAAATCGGGCAAAGGCGCCCCGGCAGACCTCCGATGAGGCAAGTGAGAGCTAGGGAAGGGAAGGGACTGGCTCAGGTCACAGAGCAAGTGAGAGGTAAAGTGAGACAAAACCTCAAGCCCTGGAAACAGTCCATGGAATCTCAGCTGGCCTCAGAAGCAGACGCAGGAATGGGGCAAAGCCAACAACACAACCAGGCTGCCTCCCAGGCTGCTAAACGCTCCTGGCGGCGACTCGTTAATCCCTGACAGCACCCTCACAGCAGCACTGGGGGTCTGCGGGAGGACCTGGCTTCGTTCTCGCAGACGGAGAAAGGAAGGGGCGACCTTGCCTGGCCCACCGCTCCCCGGGCTACTCAGGGCTCGCCCCCGATGAAGGAAGGACACCTTTCCATCCACCCCTTCGAACACTGGGCGAGGTCCCATCCTTAGCTTCTGGGAGCACTCAGTCTGAAGGAGGAGGCGAAACACGAACAGGGTCCACGGAGCTGTGGGTTAGCAATGCTGCGCGGTCGGGGACGCACACGGGGGATGCTGGGCCATGTCCGCTTGGGCGTAGCGCTCAGGGCAGGCTGGCTAAAGGACAAGCAAAGGCTTGTGGAGGAAACAGGAGAGGAAGGGAGGCACCTCCAGGAAGAGGGAACACACCAAGAAGACACAAGGAGGCGAGATCCATTCTGCAGAATGGCGGAGGGGAGGGAGTCACAAGGAGACGGACCCTATGGAAGCAGGTGGATGGGTCCAGGTGATGAATGAACCCCAAGCCACACATCTAACCCGAAGGCCAGCAGGGTCTACGGAAAGGTTGACGTAGGAGGACCTGATCTGCTCAGAATCCCTATGAAAACCTGGGGTCATAAAACTCCACCCTGGCCCCCTCCATGCGGGAAGGATCCCAAGAGGTCACCTTCACCAAACCACTCAGCCAGGAGCCCTTTCCAATGTGTGCATTTCAATCCCACACGTGCTGACGGTACCTGATGTCCTCATGAGGCCACAGAGGCCAGAACCAAAAATAAATCATCACAGGAAGAAGTGCTTGGACACCCCCCCCCACCACCACCATGCCTCACCCACCCAGCTCAGACTTTCTAAGAAAACTCAAATTGCATTTCCAGAGAGTCAGGACGCTGAGGGGAAGGATGAGGTCACGGTTTGGCCTGGGCTTCTGGTGGGAGACAGCCTCCTTCTGCTTCCCTCCCTTTTATTCTTAACTGTGTCACTCCGAGGGATCCTGGCAAAGACTGTGAGCTGACCCAGTTTGAGGCACCGTGGACACTCGATCACCATGGTGCTCAGACACGGAGAGTCTAAAGTTAGCCGTGGCTGAAGGCAGATGCTCCCCCCGCCGGGGCCAGTGCCACGGCCCCACGGAGCGACACGCCGGCCAGTACAGCTCTCCATCCGGATAGGGATGGGGCTGCAGGATGACCAGAGCTGCTTCCAGCTAAAAACGCACGACTACTCCCTGGCTCAGAAAAGAACACGCACACACACGGAGCATCTGGCCCTTGAGCCGACGTGGAAATACCAGAGGAGCAAGCGTGGGTCCCTGGTGACAAGGAGCTGACTGTCCGCAGCCGGGAAGCTGAGACCAGACATGCCATTAGTTCTGTCGAATCCAGCTCTGAGCACCGCTTGGGCCGGGACAGGGAAGAAGCCTGGGCCGGGGGAGGACTATGGTGTCCTAGGTGACATCAGTCGTTAGAGACAAGTAAGTGGCCGGCCAGCCAGAGTTCTGTGCTCTCTTGGCTCTAGGAGCCAAGGTCTCAGTCACGCCCAGCCCACCAGCCCACCCGCTGTGAAAAACCCTGCTTGCGCCCCAAGCTACACCAGCAAGCCCAGCTCAGCATTCCCGCAGCGGCAAGATGCACCCCCGGCAGAGGAGGATGTTTTCTCAACCAGAAACACCGCCTCGGAGCCCAGTGGGTCCATGGCCATGCCCTGGGAGCCAGATTTCTTCAGCCAGATGGGAGCCAGGGTCTCAGACAGCTTGGGTTCATGCCCAGTCCCAATTCCCCAGCCTGTCTGAGACACACACACACACACACACGTGCATGCTCGGGTACACTCGCACACTCTTGCATGCAGCCATACACTTCCATGCTCACACACACACACACACGCGTGCGTTCTCGGGTACATTCGCACACTCTCGTACGCAGCCATACATTTCCATGCTCACACACACACACACACACACACACACACGTGCGTGCTCGGGTACACTCGCACACTCTCACGTGC
>NC_058417.1:11787509-11788899 GCF_002201575.2 Neomonachus schauinslandi | reverse complement strand
GGTACACTCGCACACTCTCACATGCAGCCATACACTTCCATGCTCACACACACACATGCGTGCTCGGGTACACTCGCACACTCTCACGTGCAGCCATACACTTCCATGCTCACAAACACACACACACGCACACACACACACCACCAGCTTTTAGCAGACAATCGGGTTTGCAAGCCAATGTTCAGGGCCCTCCCTCTGGGGCCTCGGGCCCACCAGCCCACCTTCTCTCCACACACCTCCCCTTGTCTTTGGTCTTCTCGACTCTTGCCCCCCATCCTCCCCCCTGCTGCTCCTCTAGAAAGCCCGGCCATACCTCAGCAGGCCCTGTGCAGCCTGCAAGCCTAGAAGACTCACAACCCCTCTCTTGTCTCCTGTCTTCCGGATGTGGCCTCTACTTGCAAGCTTTATTATTAGTCCAGCCCTGACTTTCAGATTGCACTCGTGATACCCAAACTTACCTTGGTGGCCCAAGCACCAGTGCCAGGAGGGCAAGGGACGTCCTCTTCCCCTGGACCCAGCAAGGGGCCACCATCCCAGGGCAGCGCTTGGCAAAGTGAGTGGGTCCCTGTGTTTCACAGCTCGATGGGTGTCCTCACCTCACAGATGGAGAAACCAAGGCCCAGAGGGAGTGTGAACACAGGGAATGGGACCTGGGACTCCCTCCCAAGTGCCAGGCTGGTTCCCTTGCTTCAGTCCAATGACACCTGCAGGGTCAGCTTCCTGGCACCTGGGAGGGGGCGGTCTTCTGGGGCACCTGAAATTAGCCAACGGATTGCTGGCTGGGGATCTGAAACCGGAAAATGGGGCCGCACCACAAGTGCATACTAAAGGTGTCAGCCCACCTGCCCTTGGCGGTCCTGGCCTTACCCACAGCGCCATCTGCTGTCCTGCCTTCCTGGCTCCCACCGAAGCCCAGGGCCCTCAGGCACTCAGCCAGCGAAACATCCCTCTGCTGAGGGACCGCCCCCCCCAAGCCAGGTGGCGAGTGCCCCTGATTCCTGGATGGAAAGAGCTGCCTCCTCCCAGCTCACGCTCTGGGAGGCTGTGTCTCCCCACCGATAGGGTGACCAACCAAGGAATGAGCGGCTCTGGGGATGCAGGACTAACCCTGAAAGCCCGAGCCAAGAAGCAGGTTGGCCATCCGGCTGCAGATGTGGGCTGCCCGGACACCAGCTGTAGATCCCACCCTCGGAGAGAGGAGTCTGAGGCCAGGACACAGCGTGGGGCAGCAGGTCGTGGAGGGCTGGGGGCAGTGGGGGGCGCTGCACACACAGTCTGGAAGGGTGAGTCTCAGGTAGAAGACACCAGCAAGCCGGTAAGGGTGTGAGAGAGCAGGCACCCGGGCGGGGGGGGGGGGGGGGGGGGGGGGGGGGGGGGGGGGGGGGGGGGG
>NC_058417.1:11691565-11787409 GCF_002201575.2 Neomonachus schauinslandi | reverse complement strand
AGGGGGCGGGGGGGAGGGGGGCTGGGAGGGAGCAGGGAGCTGGGGCAAGAACGCACAACTCAGAAGCACGCTCCACGCAGAAGAAACCCGATGGCCGGGACTGTCCCCGCGGACACCTGCCGTCCCGGCTGGATCATGAGAAGCATCCCTTCGCTCTCCCACATGACGATTAACAATATGGTCACTGTCCATAAACGCATCCAGCTTAGCAGGGTGTCCAAACGCGCTGATAGTCTCAATCAGCTTTGACGTCCTAACAAGCAATTTGCCTTCGATAATAGTTAAGACACCAAAGCAGGCCAATTTTCTTCCATAAACAACGGGAGAGCTCAAGGCTACATCATAATAGCCTGGCGAGGGCTCGCTGTGATTCTGACACTGGAGGGCGTGCCCAGAGCTGGAATGGCACAGGGCTGCATCTATCTTATCTTTACTGGGATGCCACGAATAGCTGGGCCCCCTGGGCTTTACCTCCCCGCGGCTCCCTTCCTTTGCAGAGTCAGAGTATGCACATGCCAATGGCACAGATGGAGATGGGCCCCCTCCACGGATGCCACCCCAGAAAACTGCGGAAGAGGCCAACTGTTGAGAACTCAGTAGACACTCGGCGCAGGGTGTGACCAAGGAGGGGTGAGGCAGAGGCTCTGCACTTCATAACAACACACAGTGCCCGGCACGGGCCAGGGCTGGGGGTACAGGGGCGCAAGGCGGGGGCTCGCTTGGAACACCCGAGCTAAGGGGAAGGCCAAGGGGCAAGCAGTGACTCCAAAGGGAACACGGGACACATGCAGCGGGCACAAAGGGCTGCCTCACTCAGACCAACCAGGGCAACTGTGCCCCTCAGGGGTCCTGGCAACATCTGGAGACCTTTGAGACTGGACACCCGGTGGGTAGAGGCAGTTGACATAGTTAAACACCCCGCAGTGAACAGGATGGCCCAAAATCTCAACAATGCCAACATTGGCGAGCTGGGCCTGGATGGTGGGCTGGGAAGGAGGTTTGTGAGAAGCAGGGGTGACTGCCTGGAAGAGGCGGCACGGGTACGTAGGACACCCTCGGCAAGGCAGGGACCAGGACCGCGGAGCTTGCAGGCAACAGGATGCCCGGCACAGGGGCCTCAGGGGCCAGGGAAAGGGCTCACACCTTCTGCTGGAAGGCTTGGGCGCCTTTAAGCAAGTGAGAGTGTGCTGGGACACTGGGCGGTCTGGCCCTGGCCTGTGGTCACATGTGAAGGAGTGAGTGCGCAGTGTGGATGGGTAGACAGGTGCAGGGAGTGCTGGGAGCCTGGCTAGAAGGCTGCAGTGCTGACCAGGTGAGCAGGTGCCCCCCCGCCCCCCACTGAGCAGGTGGCTGGTGAGGACAGGGCCTGGGGGTTGGTGAGAGGGAGGAGTGCGGGCTGGCCCCTGGATCTCTGCCCTGGGCCCCTGGAAGGGGAGCACACAGCCCACACCCCCGTCTTGGCCAGGCTTCAAACAGCAAGCTCCCTTGGGGGCCTGGACATGCCCAGGTGGGGCCACAGCACCTGGACCCGAGAAGATTCTGGGCCTGAGACCGAGACAGGATGACAAAGGGAAAAGCCCCAATTAGTCCCTCGGGGTAGTGCCTGAGCTTTTCCCCACTTTCATTACAAACCTATTTGTGATCTTTAACACGGAGACCACGCAGCTCTATTCCCTGGCTCCTGTGGGCTCACACAGTGCCTGGCACACAGAGCGTTCTCAACCAACAAGCATTCGTTATTTTGTTTGTTTTGTTTTTATTTATTTATTTATTTTTAAAGATTTTATTTATTTATTTGAGAGAGAGAATGAGAGAGAGAGAGCATGAGAGGGGGGAGGGCCAGAGGGAGAAGCAGACTCCCTGCCGAGCAGGGAGCCCGATGCGGGACTCGATCCTGGGACTCCAGGATCATGACCTGAGCCGAAGGCAGTCGCTTAACCAACTGAGCCACCCAGGCGCCCTGTTTTGTTTTTAGAGAGTGTGAACGACAGGGGAAGAGGGGCGGGCGCAGAGTGAGAAGGAGAGAGACTCTTAAGCAAGCTCCACGCTCAGCGCGGAGCCCGACATGGGGCTTGATCTCAGGACCTCATGACCTGAGCCAAAATCAAGAGTCGGATGCTTAGGGGCGCCTGAATGGCTCGGTTGGTTAAGCGGCTGCCTTTGGCTCGGGTCATGATCTCAGGGTCCTGGGATTTTGAGCCCTGCATCAGCAGGGAACCTGCTTCTCCCTCTCCCTCTGCCCCTGCTCATGTGTTCCCTCTCTCACTTACCCTGTCTCTCAAATAAATAAATACAATCTTAAAAAAAAAAGAGAGAGAGAGTCGGACGCTTAACCAACGGCATCACCCAGGCGCCCTCGATGAACCTTTGTTGAATGAATGAATGAGTGAGTGAGTGAGTGAGTGAGTGAGTGAATGAATGAGGAAAAGCTGTTCACAAGGAGCAGCAAACCAAGCCAGAAGACCAGGGTGAGGCCCAAGGTGAACAGGGTTACAAGAAACTGTGAGGGTCACCAGTGTCAGTTTCCCTAAAGATCCAACAGGAGGGCAGCAGAAGGCAACAAAGCTCTCTGAAGCTCCAGGAGCAGGATTCTAACAGAATGGAGGAGATCAAAACTGGCTTCGGGGACAGAGGGGGAGGGAAGAAGAGAGAGACGGGGCCCGGGTGCTGATGGGGAGGGGGTAACACACACCCACACGTTGGCTCTGACAGGCAGGCAGGCCCCTCCAGCCAACGTTGTAGCTTCTTCAAAGAGCTAAAACCCCGGGGAAGCAGACAGTGGGCCCTGGAGCAATCAGAAGGCGCTGGTCCAAGGCCAGACTCAGCCTGGGCCACTCTCCATGGCCTCACACATCATCACCAACCCCAGCCATTGCGCTCCCCTCAATTCCAGACTCGCAAGGTCTCCACCCGGAATCTCCCAGATGCTTACAGAATGGAGCTCTGTTCCCTCAGCCCCTATTTTGTCCCACGTGGCCACGCCCTCTACAATTCTGCACCCAATTTTGACATGTGGGTTTTGTCACACACCCAGCCAATTCTCTGACACCAGCTGGGTGTCCCACAATTCAACTCAATTCTGACACTATCTGCCCAACTCACAGAACTCAGGGAACCTGCTTATTTGCTTGATTACCAGCTTATTACAGAGGATATTAAAGGGTAGGAATCATCACCCAGTTGAAAAGATGAACAGGGTGAGGGATGGGGAAGGGGTGAGAGCGCCCTTGCTCTCCGGGCACGCCCTCTCCACATCTCCATGTGTCCACCAACCCAGAAGCTCTCCAAACCCCATCCTTTTTTTTATTTTTAAAGATTTTATTTATTTATTTTCGATTGAGAGAGAGAGAGCGCCCAAGCAGGGGGAAGGGCAGAGGGAGAAGCAGACTCCCCGCTGAGCAGTGAGCCCACTGTGGGGCTCGATCCCAGGACCCTGAGATCATGACCTGAGCCGAAGGCGGACGCCCAACCGACTGAGCCACCCAGGCGCGCCATCTCTGAACCCCATCCTTGTGGGGTTTAAGGAGGCTGCATTACAGAGGTGACTGATTAAATCATTGGTCCTTGGCTACTGAACTTAATGTTCAGCTCCTCTCCCCTCCCCATCACGTGGTGGGTTCCTCTGGCAACATGTCCTGCCCCCGTCCTTAGGTGGAGAAGGGGTCGAAAATCACCTCATTAACATAACAAGAGACACCTTGCCGGCACTCAACACCTAAGAAGGAGCTGTGTGCCACACTGAAGACCAAATCCATATTCCTTTTTTTTTTTTTAAGATTTTATTTATTTATTTGACAGAGAGAGACACAGCGAGAGAGGGAACACAAGCAGGGGGAGTGGGAGAGGGAGAAGCAGGCTTCCCGCCGAGCAGGGAGCCCGATGCGGGGCTCGATCCCAGGACCCTGGGATCATGACCTGAGCCAAAGGCACATGCTTAATGACTGAGCCACCCAGGTGCCCCTGGAATTTTTTTAAATTATTCTGTTTGTTTGTTTTTAAGATTTTATTTATTTATTTAGCAGAGAGAGACAGCGAGAGAGGGAACACAAGCAGGGGGAGTGGGAGAGGGAGAAGCAGGCTTCCCGCGGAGCAGGGAGCCCGATGCAGGGCTCGATCCCAGGACCCTGGGATCATGACCTGAGCTGAAGGCAGACACCTAAAGACTGAGCCACCCAGGTGCCCCTGGAATTTTTTTAAATTATTCTGTTTGTTTGTTTGTTTTTAAGATTTTATTTATTTATTTAGCAGAGAGAGGCAGCGAGAGAGGGAACATAAGCAGGGGGAGTGGGAGAGGGAGAAGCAGGCTTCCTGCCGAGCAGGGAGCCCAATGCGGGGCTCGATCCCAGGACCCTGGGATCATGACCTGAGCCAAAGGCACATGCTTAATGACTGAGCCACCCAGGCACCCAAATCCATATTTCTTGTAAGTCACTGAGGTCCCAGTTGGAGCTGGCCATGCCTCCTCTCTCCGGCACTTCCCCACCAAACTATGGTAAATCCTGTTGACTCTTCTGGCTTTCAAACTGTGCCCAGAATCTGACCACTTCTCCTACCTTCCTCTGGTGCCACTCTGGTCCAAGCCACCATTGGGCCTCCAGCACTGTGACAGCCTCCAGCCCCACCCTCACCCCTCGTCTGCTCTCATCAGCCCACGGCAGCCTGGACCTGAGTCAGATCAGGCCACTCATTCCACGGCTCCCCGCGCAGAACCCCCCCGCCACGCTCCCCACAGCCTACAAGGGCCCTACTGTTAGGTCAGCCCTCTCTCTGACCTGCCGCCCTCCCTTCTAGCTCCGTCTGATTCCAGCCAACGGCCCTTCCTTGAAACCACCCAGACTTTTATACTTGTCGCTTCCTCTTCTCCAGATACCCGAGGGCTCCCTCCCACGTGGGGGCAGGTTTCTGCTCAGAGGTCACCCCTGCCCTGAGCAGCTGCTCCCCCACCCTTCCCGGCTTCACTGCCCCCCAACCTCATCCCGTGGGGTGGTGGAATGTGTGTTTATTCACAGCGTCCCCCTCCTAGGACGTCAGCTCCTTTGGAACCCGAGCACTGTGCCCCCGGTACCTGGCATGTGGTCGGCCATCATGAGCGAACCTGTTCGGGGACCCCGTTTCCAAAGGGGTCAGTAACAGCCTTCGCCCCGCCCATCAACTAAAATGCTGTGTGAGGGGCGCCTGGGTGGCTCAGTTGGTTAAGCAACTGCCTTCGGCTCAGGTCATGATCCTGGAGTCCCGGGATCGAGTCCCGCCTCGGGCTCCCTGCTCGGCAGGGAGTCTGCTTCTCCCTCTGACCCTCCCCCCTCTCATGTGCTCTCTCTCATTCTCTCTCTCTCAAATAAATAAATAAAATCTTAAAAAAAATAAATAAATAAAATGCTGTGTGAAACACTCAGCACAATGCCCAAGCGTGGCATGTCCCGCCAAGTATCAGGTCTCACGACCATTGAATCAATGCTCAATAAGCACTTTCACAGGTGCCCCCTCCCTTACTGCTCACGGGCTGGGATCTTGTCCCCACGCATGGGGGGGGGGGGGGCAGGCCCACCCAGACCAGTTTTTCCTGTTCCACCACCCACCGGCTCAGGGGCCCCCTAAGCCACAGGGGTTGCCCTAAGGGCTCCCATTCTGAACCGGCTGAAGAGCTCTCTCTCCCACGGATGATCACAGACTGTTCCAGTGAATAACTGTTTCAAAAGCAAAGCAAATCAAACACTATAACAAAAGAAAAAAACCTCACGACAAGTGAACAGATTATGAGCTGCCCGTCTCCCAAATCTTAAGCACCTTGACCCCGTGGCTGTGGGCCGTGGCACGACTTCAGCATGAACTTGCAGGGGCGCCTGGGTGGCTCCGTCAGTCAAGCGTCTGCCTTCGGCTCAGGTCATGATCCCATGGTCCTGAGATCAAGCATCGGGCTCCCTGCTCAGGGGGGCGTCTGCCTCTCCCTCTCCCTCTGCCTGCCCCCCCTGCTTGTGTGCGCATGCTCTCTCTCTCTCAAATAAATAAATAAAACCTTAAAACAAAAACAAAAACAAACAAAACAAACTTGGACACACTACTGGAAGGACCCGCAGGAAATAACAGAAGGGGCTTGTGCACGAAGAAGTGTCCCCGGGACCCGCCATGCACTCGGCAAGCCGAGCCCCCAGCGCTGGGAGACCAGCCAGGCCCGCAGGGCATGGACCGTGGACAGCGGGGAGCACTGCAGACTCCCAGCAGACGGCCAGCCCTTCTAGCATGTATTAACAGCCTCTCGGAGAATTTGCACCCGGTTCCTGTGGCTGCTGTAGCCAATTTCCACAGACTAGGTGGTTTAGAACAATGGAATTTCTGCTCCCCCAGTTCTAATGGCCTGAAGTCCAAAATCAGTGTCTCTAGGCCAAATCAAGGTGCTGGCAGGGCCACGCTTCCCCGCTTCCCCCCTTCCCTCCCCCACCCCCAGGCTCTAGGGGAGAATCCGTCCCTCGCCTCTTCCAGCTTCTGGTGACCCCGGCCTTCCTTGGCCGGTGGCTACATCACTGCAGTCTTCCTAGCCAGTGTCTTCTCATCTCCCTCTGCCTCCCTCTTATAAGGACACACGTGACTGCACTGAGGGCCCACCCCAATAATCCAGGACAATCTCCCCATCCTAAGATCCTTAACGCCTGCAAAGCTCCCCTTTTTTGCTGTCACAGGTTCCAAGGATTAGGACGTGGACATAGGTCTTTGAGGGCCATTTTTCCCGCCTGCCACATACCCGTTTTACCCACCATGGTCTCATGCTGCAGGAGGAAGGGTGGAGGGTGGGGAGCGGGGACGGGGGAGAAGGAATGGAGAGTAGAAAAGGACAGGGAGAGGCAGGTCCTGCGGGACACCAGCTCTTGCTGGGAGGCTTCTGCCAGGTCAGGGGCAGGTCATACAGGGGGGTGGGGGTGTTGGGGTTCCTCTGTGGACTGAGGTGGGGGTCCCAGGAGGCCTCAAGAAGGGTTTTATTTTTATTTTTTTTAAGATTTTATTTATTTGAGAGAGAGAGCACATGACGGGGGGGGGGGGAGGGTCAGAGGGAGAAGCAGACTCCCCGCCGAGCAGGGAGCCGGATGCGGGACTCGATCCAGGGACTCCAGGATCACGACCTGAGCCGAAGGCAGTCGCTTAACCCACTGAGCCAGCCACCCAGGCGCCCTCAAGAAGGGTTCTAGACAAAGAAGCAAGCTCTAACCTCTGTCCCTCAGAGCTCCTCCCTCCCCTCCGGTCCCCTCCAGCCGGAGGCTGGTACCAACCATCTCGGGGTGGGTCCTGCATGTTCAGGACAGGAGCGACGGCACATTCGGAATGTGGCCTCTTTGGGATACGCAGCCCCGCCCCCACCCCCACGCCCACCCACCACCGATCTCCCCAGATAGAGAAAAGACTCTTAACTCATAAACAGGAGGAAGAACATGTCGTGTTCCGCCCCTGGGACCAAGTGGTCGCCCGAGATGAAAACAGTCTGGAACAGTGTGTGTTGCTAAAGCTGAGGCTGGCCTTCTTCAGGCTACCCTCAAGGGTGATCACAGGACGTCCGTGGCTCTGCATCAGCAAACCCAAGCACAGGCACAGGGCAGGAGCCTCGGGAAGCAGCCCTGGGGGCACCACTGCCACCCCCTTCCATCCCTGCAGAAACCCCAAGAGCTCCCCCCACAGTCTGGGGTCACAGAGAGACACGGTAGCAGGAGGGCCTATCGGCCATTCCCACACCTTCCCCAGAGGGCTTGGGGCCCCCTTCCCACACAGCCTGGCCGCCCCCCCAGCTCTCGGTCCCGAGTGTCCCCCGCACCCACAGAAGAGCTGGGTGCTGTTCTGGCTGCTTCTGTGTTCCCTTCCTGCTAGCTCGTTCTTGCTCCCCGGCACACTCGCCCAGCCCTGCGCAAACTGCTGCACCGGGAGCCTCGTTCAGGAAAAACTCACCATGTTTCTAGAGCACATGGCAGGGGGCGGGGGTTCACAAGGAAGCCGCCAGACTGTGCACCGTGGCAGAGAAGGAGGGGGCCCCTAAGCCGAGGCCATCTACTTCCACCTCTAGGAGACTGAGACCATCGGGCGCACGTGTGCAGTCACATCACAGGGCAGTCCAGGACTGTCGTGGCCAGCATGTGGTGGGATCCCCAGGATGAGGCGCTTCCCTGGCCAGCATCCCCTAACTGGGCTCTGACCTCGCAGGGGAAACAGTAAGGACGATTCCGCACTGGCCAGAGACCGACACGGGGAGGGAAGAGCCATCCGTCTGTCCGTCCAACCCAGACAGGGTCGTGCTAGGGCACTTACCACATTCCAGAAGAGCGGATTGAAAGTGATGGTGAGGATGGCAGCCACGAAGCGGGGATCCGAGGGGTCCACGTAGCCCAGCAGCCGGGTCATAACGCAGAGGTCTGCCTGCAGGAACAGAGCCAGCGTCAGCGGGAGACCCGCCCAGTCCCCCCCGACGGCCCCCGCAAGCCGTGGGGACATAGAGTGCCGAGCCCCCAGAACTCAGAAACAAAGTTACCCTCTGGGAACAGGCCGGGAGGCTCGGGCAGAAGCAAGTCCAGCAAAGGTTACTACAGTGTAACCATAAAACTGAAGATAAAAAGCCGAAACCCAATCAGCCGCGTCGTGCCCTGTCCGAGGGTGGCCTCGTCGTGCCCTGTCCGAGGGTGGCCGGGCTAGTGGCAGAGGAACGGCGTGCGGGGACGCTGGGTGAGGAAGTCACGAGCGGCCAGCACCCTGACCGGGAAGTGACCCCAGCGGGACCAAGGTCTGGGTCACCAGGTGCTGTGACTGGGACCGTGCACATAGAGGGCTCCAGAGGCCCCAGAGCAAACCCAAGGGACTGGCATTCGTGGGGAGACCCGCTCAACCTCACTAGTAATCAGGTAAATGCAAACGAAAACAGCAGTTCTGTGCCTCCCCTCGCCGACCCTAACGATGGCCAGTCTTGAGAGCCGGGGAGGGTGTGAACCGAAAGGCGTGCTCCTACTTGTCAGCAATTTCACTCCCAAGCGCCTGGACCAGAGAAACTCACGGGAGTGTGCAAAGCTCCTGTGCTTGCAAAGAAAAAGAGGAGCATGGAAGAATGGCTACATAGCAGGGGGCCCGTTCCTAAAGCAGCTAAGCTACAGAATTTAAACAAACTAGCCATATGTGTCAACTTGTGATATTCTTTAAAAAATGTCAAACGAACAGAGCAAGCTGCAGACTTCCCGCAGCATATACACATATATACATTTTTAGAAAATAACACATAGCCACATTGTACTAAATGTTCTTTCTGTGTGTGTGTTTAAAAAAGAGACTGGGGAGCGACATACTGGATTCATGCTCCTTGCCGCATCGGCGGCAGGGTTTCCTGCCCTCCACCATCCACACTTGGGGCTGGAGCGCTCCCTGTGGAGGGACTGTCCCCTGAACCCCTGGCCACCATCTACTCGGGGCCAGTGGCACCAAAAATGTCTCCACACATGGCCCCAATGTCCCCCAGGGGCAGCATTGAGACGCCCTGCCTGTAGAGACGGTGGGAAGACTCTGGAAAGTCACGGAGCACGCAAGATGTGGCCCGGCGTGTCCTTCACAGGTGTGGGCCTCCTGTCCCTGTCAAGGGCAACCTTCCCCTCTGAGGGGCCAAGGGCAGAGCTAAGAACGAATGAGTCAACAAAGGTACTGCTACGTGAACATGTGGATGAAATGGCTGAGGGACAGAGTGGCCACGTGAGCACCCCGAGCGCATTATTATTTTTTTTTTTTTAGATTTTATTTATTTATTCATGATAGACAGAGAGAGAGAGGCAGAGGGAGAAGCAGGCTCCCAAGGAGCAGAGAGCCCGATGCGGGACTCGATCCCAGGACCCTGGGATCATGACCCGAGCCGAAGGCAGACGCCCAACCATCCGAGCCACCCAGGCGCCCCCGAGCGCATTATTAATAAACGAATGACAAAGGGGGCCAACCACTCAGCAAACAGGGAAGAGTGACATTGAAAGCACAGCTTTGCCTCACGCTGACCTCGGCCTCTGGGCACCCTGTGGGCACCCACCAGGCAGGCAACCCCACACCCTGCCTTCCAGCCTCCTTGTCTTCAGGTCCCAGGTCAGATACCAGCCCCCCCCCCAGGCCCCTCGCGCATCAGGCAGAGCAGTGGAGGCTCAGCGGCTCTCGGGACGGGCACCTCACAAAGCCTTGGGCCGAGACGGGAAATTCCAAGTTGCCCTAGAGAATACACATGGAGAAGCGAGGCCACTCACAAAGGACCAAACAGCTGGAACAGGCCTCAAAACAGGCTGTCCACCCTGGAGGGAGACGGGCACACACCTCAGCCCCAAAGCCTCCAGAGCCTGGGACTGAACCAAAGGACGTTCTATCTTGTTTGAAAAGAAACGTTTATTTTTCTTTTTTCTTTTTTAGGGCTATTTCTTTTGTTGTTGTTGTTGTTTTGGGGGGGGTTTTTTGTTTTTTTTTAAATTTTATTATGTTATGTTAGTCACCATAAAATACATCATTAGTTTTTGATGTGGTGATCCACGATCCATTGTTTTCGTATAACACCCAGTGTTCCATGCAGTAGGTGCCCTCCTTAATACCCATCACTGGGCTAACCCATCCCCCCATCCCCCTCCCCTCTAAAACCCTGTTTGTTTCTCAGGTCCGTAGTCTCTCATGGTTCATCTCTCCCTCCGATTTCCCCCCCTTCATTTTTCCCTTCTTTCTCCTAATGTCCTCCTTGCTATTCCTTATGTTCCACAAATAAGTGAAACCATATGATAATTGACTTTCTCTGCTTGACTTATTTCACTTAGCATAATCTCCTCCAGTCCCATCCATGTTGATGTAAAAGTTGGGTATTCATCTTTTCTGAAAAGAAACGTTTATTAAGCACCCGATTGCAAGGCCCCATTGAGAGGCTGCGATGAGGCTGACTGGTGGAACAGGAGCCCCCGGGAGGGATGGAAGGAGAGCTAGCTTGGGAAGCCACCATACTGCTGCTCTGGTCCTGCTCGGCCACTTCCAGAGCGGTGTCTGCCTCACTGCCCCTGCTCCCCAGTTCCCATCTCAACCCTCAACACCCAGGCAAAGCTTGCCTGCCATTGACCATTCGCCCTTCTCATCCAGGAGTCCAATCTGTCTGTTGACCCCATTGTTCCCACTGCCCTCAGGATGGGGCACTCTAGCCCCAGCCAGCTTCCCATGCCTCACTTCCTGCCACACTCTGGACCCCAGGCCTCCTCACCTGCACTGGGCTCACCCATCCCAGCACTGACAGGTGATGAATTCACTTGCATCCACCTTACCTGCCATCCTTCCTGCCCCACCCTACCACTCACACCAAACATCACACTCTAGACCCTTCTACGATGGCTCTGCACATGTCTGAAATACTCTCTATCCCTCTGACACCTCCAGACGAACTCCTATTTCCCCTCAAGACCCAATGGGAGCATCTCCTCTACCATCACCCACTGCACTCTCTTTTGTGTCCTTAGTGCACACCCTATTACGATTATTTGGTTCTCTGTCCCTATCTCATACTCATCCCTCTGGGCTAGGGGCCATTTTTCCCTCCATCTTTGTGTCTTCCACCTGGCACAAAGAGTAAATGTTTGCTGAGTGAACGGTGGCCCTTGTTTCATCATCAGTAAAAAGCAGAGGCTAAAAGTACACCTCTGAAGGGCCCTCCAGCTCAGCTGGCTGTGCTCCTGGGACTCTGATCCCCTCCCTTCTGGCTTCAAATTGGAGGCAGGAAATTGCCCAAGCGGCTGCCGTGGAGATCCTGCAGGTGGGCGGCCAGCAGTGAATGGCCAGCAGATCCCTCCGCTTCTGAGGCAACAGATTCATCAGCTGTCCAGGCGCTGTACTTCATCAATATTTTTATGGCACCTTTTAGGCTGAGAAATCAAGTAGTGCTCACAAGCGTTGGCGGGAGGCGGGATGGCCAGACCAGGGACGGGATAGGGCTCTCGCAGGTTCTTAGAAACCCCGGGGCTGGGATCTCTTCAAGGCAGGTCAGTCCCTAGGGTGTACAGCTGGGTGGAAGGAGTGGGAGTGGAGCAACAGGGAGGTACTAGCAGTCCTGAAGCCCTGCCCCCCAAATTCCACCACCCATTGTCACCTCCAGATCCTCCTGGCCCCTTCAGCAGCTCCATAAACCAGGCATCCTCACCAACCGTCCACCAGAAGCTGCCCACAAAAGGCCCTCTGAGACCCAGCCTTGCCCTCTGGATCATCAGGTAGTGGAGCATAGGGCCAGTACACCTGGAACGTGGAATATCCCCCCCCCCACACCCCTCAAGAGCCTCCCACCGACCCTATCCTCCCATGGTCATTGGCATCCTCATTTTACCGATAGGCAAACGGAGTTATCTGTGGGCCTGATTCTCAAGGCCCCCTCCGTGCCCACGTAGCCTGCCCTGTCTCGGGATCCCCAGCTCTCCACCACTTTTGCCTGAGGGGATGCACACCTTCCCGAGGATAGGAAAGCCCAAATCCCAGGCGAAACTGGCATGCCCTCAATGTTATGCCTCCTATCTCACAGGCTGACCCTACACTGATGGGACCAAGCCAGAGGAAAGAGGGTAAAGTGTGAGAGAGGGTGCAGGTGATGGCCAGAGAGTCGCGGCTGGAAACCCAGGCCTGGGGACGGTTCAGGGCATGCCTAAGCAGGCAGAGGCACCTGGATGGGAAGGTGGGGCACTGGCCGGGAGGAGCACAGGGAATTTTCGGGGGCGATGAAAGTATTCCCCATCTCAGCTGGAGCCTGGCTAGCCAGGAGCTTGCACGTTAGACCTTCCAACTGGACACAAAGGTCTATGAGTTTCACCGTATGTAAATGACACCTCCCCAGAGCCTCAGCGCTGGGAACTGGGAACTGTGTCCCCTATTTCCCCACCGGCCTTGGGGAGAAGCAATATCTTCTGGAAATGCTGCAGGTGTTGTTAAGGATTCAACTCAATGTCATTCTGAGCAATCCACTAGGGAGGTGACACTCCAGGGGAGTGGGGTGGGTCTGAGGACTAAGACCCACCTGCAGGAAACTTCCCAGTGCAGATCACAAGATCAAAGAGCCTTTATTTCAGGTTCACATACCCCATCTTGGCAAGCACTACGGCTATGCCTGCTCTGCAGGTAAGAAAGCCAAAGGCTCAGAGAAGCCCCCAGATCACAGGCAGGGGTGGGGGGCAGAGGCAGGCCATGGCCAGCCCAGCCCTTCCCGATTCCTGCCAGAAACTGGGGCTGCCAAAGCGCGCAGCCAAGGCTCATCCAGCAGAGTCTCCCAATTAGGACTGAGCTGCTTAAAACTGGAACCTCAGCCCCCACCAGGTCCCAGTGTCCTCAGGTCAAACTGTCTCGGTGGGAGGAGAGTACCCGGGTCACCTTGAGAGTGGGGGATCTGCGTTGCCTGGAGAAGGGCCTGCTTGGTAGGAAAGAATGACTAATGGTCCACGGTGGTATTCCTCCAGAGACCTGACCGTCCTTTCCTGATTGTTGTCACCTCCCAAAACTCACCTGAAAGGGCGGACCTCCCTCCTGAAAGTGGATCAGCCGAAAAGAACAAAAGACCCGGGTCCCCCTTGAGCAGATCAGGAGGGTCCTGGATCCCAAGTCCCTCGGTCACCCCTGCACACCAGTGGGCTGCCTTGACTAAGGGGAGCGTCCTCCCCCGCCTCCCCTCCCCCACCCCCAACCACCCCCAACCTTATTAAAGCAGCAAAAGTCCTGGCTTTCTCTCCCAGGTCATTCTAAGAATGGAATCCCGCTCCAAGGTCACTGGCAGAGTTCTGTGTTTAAAAAGAGGACAGGCGCTACCTACCGAAACCAGGAATAATTCCACTCAGGTCACCGATGAATGGACTCGGCTACAGAAACGCTACGGGTTGGTAAGGAAGCAGCTCATAGCAATTTACTTTACTGCAGGCTTTGAGGACACTTCAGGGGATGATTTGCTGCGGGTCAACAGCACCCAGGGTCACATTGTGACATCCAAACAAACAGTAGGGGCCCAGAGAGTCAAAGTCACATCGATCGCCAAATGGGATCCACACATCACATATGGCAAAGGGCAGGAGGAACCAGGTGGGGGCCAGAGGGGCTGGGGTCCTCCGGCACCACCCTCCATCACTGCAAAATATGTCTTTGGACCCACAGCCTCTTCTGCCTTTCCCAGGGGACCCCCAAGTGCCCTTGGCGTTCTCAGCTGATTCAGGCAATATTGATTGAGCAACCTTTAGGTAGAGCTCGGTGTCTGACACAGGACATGGACACAAGAATGAATGTGCCAGAGTCTTTTTCCTCAGAGTTTTAGGCTAAGGCAGGTCCCCAACCTCATTTTTTCTACTCTGCATGGGAGTGGGGGTGGGGGGGCATCTGGCTCAGAAGAAGGTCTCTGGGCAGCTCACAATCTGAGCTGGGGTCGGATCACTCCCACCTTCCCGGGAGGACCACAGGCAGGCCTTCCGCGACCAGTCTCAGCCCAGGGTTTCCTTTTGATGAAGCAGGGCTGAGGAGACTGCACCACCACCGCCCCCCCCCCCCCCCCCCCCGGTGACATCCTGGTTGGGGGGGAGAACAGGCATGAAAGTACAAGTGCAGAGGGTGCTTCCAGGCCTGAGGCTCTTCTGCCCCCTCCCTCTGTTTGCTTAAAGCCAACAGGCATCTCACCTCTTTCTAGAGGGGGGCTCTGGGAATACATGCATCCTAAGGGAAAGGCAGGGGACACTAATCCAAGGACTGTAGCCCCCATGCTGGAACCTGAGGGCATGCAAGCCATTGAAACCATCTCAAGACGGGAGGGTTGTGGGAATGTCACAGCGCGATGGTGGTCAGCCACAGACAAATCTGGAAAAACATTGCTTTGAAGCATTCCTACGTCTCACAATAAAAGAAATGGCCAGTAGCTGCTCTAATTCCCCAAATCTAGAACTCCTTTCAGGAAAGCGGAAGACGTTCATTCACTCTTCACTCAACTAGCACGTCCTGGACCAGGTGCAAAAAGCCTCTGGCAGCTTGTGCATCCTAATCAGCGGGGCCAGAGTGAGCCCCTTTCCTGGGAGGGGCATCCACGGGCAGGTCCCGTGCTTCTCAAGGCCCTCATCTCTTCCGCCTTGGGTCCCCTGTCTCACCTCCTCTGTGTGATGGTGAGCTGCAGACCCCTTTTCTTTACACTCACCCTCGAGAACACCCCACTAGGGTGATGCTACTGCGTACATTTATTTAATTACATGTTATATATTAAAAGCAATAACAATAAGCCAGCTGACCTTCCCTGGGAAGTTACTGGACATCAAGCGCTGGCTTTAATGAGGCAGGGCAGAACGCAGTCCTGAGACATGGCACACCCCAGCCTGGTCGGGCTTGAGAAACCCTGTACAAGCTTGGGCAAGTCTCCCAAGGCTTAGAATGATAGTGGCATCTCCTTCACGGGATTGTCAGGTGGATTAAATGACATCATGCAAGGAAAGCACTTAGCACAGTGTCTGGCACCTAGCAACGTTCGATAAATGTTAGCTAGGACTACTGTGTTATTCAGTCCACACAACAACGCCGTGGGGCATGCCCATCTTTCAGATTAAAAAACTGAGGCCAACAATAGCCAAACTGTGGAAAGAGCCAAGATGCCCATCGACAGATGAATGGATAAAGAAGATGTGGTATATGTATACAATGGAATATTATGCAGCCATCAAAAGGAATGAGATCTTGCCATTTGCAACGATGTGGATGGAACTGGAGAGTGTTATGCTGAGCGAAGTAAGTCAATCAGAGAAAGACAGGTATCATATGACCTCACTGATATGAGGAATTCTTAATCTCAGGAAACAAACTGAGGGTTGCTGGAGTGGGGGGTGGGGTGGGAGGGATGGGGTGACTGGGTGATAGACACTGGGGAGGGTATGTGCTCTGGTAAGCGCCATGAATTGTGCAAGACTGCTGAATCTCAGATCTGTACCTCTGAAACAAATAATGCAATATATGTTACGAGAAAAAAAAAAAAGAAGAAGGTAGCAGGAGGGGAAGAATGAAGGGGGGGAAATCGGAGGGGTAGACGAACCATGAGAGACGATGGACTCTGAAAAACAAACTGAGGGTTCTAGAGGGGAGGGGGGTGGGAGGATGGGTTAGCCTGGTGGTGGGTATTGAGGAGGGCACGTTCTGCATGGAGCACTGGGTGTTATGCACAAACAATGAATCATGGAACACTACATCTAAATCTAATGATGTAATGTATGGGGATTAACATAACAATAAAAAATTTTTTAAAAATTTAAAAAAACTGAGGCCAGGGCGCCTGGGTGGCTCAGTTGTTAAGCGTCTGCCTTCGGCTCAGGTCATGATCCCAGGGACCTGGGATCGAGCCCCGCATCGGGCTCCCTGCTCGGTGGGGAGCCTGCTTCTCCCTCTCCCACTCCCCCTGCTTGTGTTCCCTCTCTCTCTGTCAAAAAATAAATTAATAAATAAATAAAAATAAAAAGCTGAGGCCAACACATGAAGAAAAACCCGGCAGAACTAAAAGGTGAAACAGACAAATCCACGACGACAGCTGGGGACCTCCACACTCGTCTCTCAGAACTGACAGAGTAGGTAGGCAGAAAATCAGTAAGAACGGAGATGACCTAAACACCACCACCAACCACTTGGCCTAACTGACGTTTATAGAACATCCCACGATAACAGCAAATGACACATTCTTCCCAGGCGCACATATCCACTAAGACAGACCACAATCCGGACCATAAAACAAACCTTTTTTTTTTTTTTTTTTTTTTTTTTTAAGTAGGCTCCACACCCAGCGTGCAGCCCAATGGGGGCCTGAACTGACAACCCTGAGACCAAGACCTGAGATCCAGACCTGAGCTGAGATCAAAAGTCGGACACTCAACCGGCTGAGCTACCCAGGTGCCCCATACAAATCTTAAATTTAAAAGAATCAGAAAGCATGAAAGTATGTTCTCAAATCATAAGAGAATTAAACTAGACATCAATAACAGAAAGATACCTGTTAAAGAACATACTTCCAAATGATCCATGGGTCAAAGGGGAAGTCTGAAGGGAAATTTTAACATATCTTGAACTGAATGAAAATGAAAATACAACATATCAGACATTGTGGGATGCAGGACTAAGAGATAAGAGCTATATTAATGAAGAAGAAAAGGCTCAAAACAGTAATATAAGCTTTGCCCTTAAGAAATTAGGGAAAGAGAGGCACCTGGGTGGCTCAGTCGTTAAGCGTCTGCCTTTGGCTCAGGTCATGATCCCAGGGTCCTGGGATGGAGCCCCACATCGGGCTCCCTGCTCGGCGGAGAGCCTGCTCCTCCCTCTCCCACTCCCCCTGCTTGTGTTCCCTCTCTCGCTGTGTTTCTCTGTCAAATAAATAAATAAAATCTTAAAAAAAAAAAAAAAAAGAAAGAAAGAAATTAGGGAAAGAGAAGTAAATTAAAACCAAAGCAAGCAGAAGGAAAAAATAAAAGCAAAAATCAATCAAACTGAAAACAGAACAACAGAGCGGGGAGAAAAATCAAATCCAAAACATGTTCTTTGGGAAAAAAATAAAATAGATAAACCTCTAGTCATACTGACCAAGAGAAAAAGAAGACACAAATCGCCAATATCTCCCCACTGACCTCACAAACATTACAGGGGTAATAAAGGGGCTTATGACCCCAAGCCAACAACTCAGATGAAATGGTCCAATCATGGAAAGACATAAGCTAACAAAATTCCTTCAACATATAGTCCTATATCTATTTTTAAAAAATGAATTCACAGTTAAAAATCTTCCAGAACGGAAAGCCCCAGGCCCTGAAGATTTCACTGGATGAACTCTACCAACATTTAAGGAAGAAATGACTCCAATTCCACACAGTCTCTCCTAGAATATGGAATAGGAGAGACGGCTTTGTAATTCACACAAAGAGGCCAGCATTACCTTAATACCAAAACCAGAAAAAGACATGACAAGAAAACTACAAACCCTATTCCTCATGAGCACAGCCACCCAAATCCTCAACAGCAACAAAAGCAAAGCAAATCTAGCAACATATACAAAGGATACCACCTCAGGATCCTGTGTCGTCCCAGGAATGTAAGGCTGGTTCAATAATCAAAACATCAATGTAATTCACCACATTAACAGCCAAATAAGGAAAAGCCATGTGATCGTCTCAACAGAAGCAGAAGAAACTGAGGTTCTAGGAGGTTCAGTGACTTGCCCAAGGTTACAATGAGGGGCAGAGGAAAGCCCCTACCCTGCTGCCTTGACTCTGACCCAAAATACTGATGATAAAAATTAGGTCCTTGAGAACTCCCCAAAATCAGTCATCCAATCAAATGGACTGATACTTATTCTAACAAAGTAATAGCATCCAAAGATTTTTCAAAACAATTTGTATAGCAGGCAAACATCTTCCCCCACAAGGCAGTCAAGACCTCCTGCATCTGCCACCGGGATTCTGCCTCCAAGGGTTTAGTCAGGCTCCCACAGCACAAAAACTCAAGAGGCCTGTCCCCCATCATGGCCTCGAAGCTTCCTGAACACAGAGGCTTTGGTGGGCTACCCTTGACAACTTGTAAAGCTCCTCTACACCCTTATCTCATCCTGGTCTTCCTTATAAGCCCCATTTACTCTCCCCGATTTACCGATTTACAGATCGAGAAACGGAAGGGCGCCTCTTGACACCTACACTAAGTGAAACCACCCATATGCTCATGACAGCAGGTGAGTCCATATGAAAAGGGCATGAAAGGGGCCCGCATGACTATGCCCTGGCAGACTGGGTTCTCCAAGAAGCCAGCACCCCTAGGCCCCACTGGAGCCATCTTCTGAGTCCTGGGGGCACCCCTGCCTGTGGTCAGCAAACTGGCAGTCCCTGCTGCCATCCACACACCAGCCAGCTTGCTTCATGCCGCTAGGAGGCCGAGGAGCAAAGCTCTGGAATCCCACAGTGCGGAGGGCAAAGGGCTACAAAGGGCCATTGTCAGCGAGGCCATAGCAGGTACACTCCTCAACCCAAAGGGTGATTTTTTTTTTTTAATTAAAGACAAAACCAAAATTCCATATCAGCTGGAACAGACACAGAAAATAGCCTGTTAAGGGCATTGTACCAAAGGGCTGCACTGTTCGGAATACAGTCTTTAAAGTAATGCCAGGGCACCTGGGTGGCAGTCGGTTGAGCATCTGACTCTTGGTTTCAGCTCAGGTCCTGATCTCAAGGTCATGGGATCGAGCCCCGAGTGGGGCTCCGCGCTCAGCGGGGAGTCTGCTGGAGATTCTCTCTCCCTCTACCCCTGTCCCCCGATCCTGTGCTTGCTCGCTCTCTGGAACAAATAAATAAATCTTAAAAAAAAAAAAGTAATGTCACCGATTTCTTTTTACTTTTTTTTTTTTTTTAAGATTTTATTTGTTTATTTGAGAGAGAGAGAGTGAGAGAGAGCATGAGAGGGGAGAGGGTCAGAGGGAGAAGCAGACTCCCCACTGAGTGGGGAGCCCGATGTGGGACTCGATCCTGGGACTCCAGGATCATGACCTGAGCTGAAGGCAGTCGCTTAACCAACTGAGCCACCCAGGCGCCCCTCTTTTTACTTTTTAAAATGCGGCTACTAGAGAAGTTTAAATGATAAATGGGACACATTGCATTCCTATCGGATGGTGCTGGACTCGCAGGCTGAGATCCTGCAGCTCAGATGCCCGTGGGGTAAAAAGAAACCTTGGTGCTCACTTGGGCCAGGGAGTGATGGGCTTCTTTTATTTATTTATTTATTTTTAAGATTTTATTTATTTGACAGAGAGAGGCACAGCGAAAGAGGGAACACAAGCAGGGGGAGCGGGAGAGGGAGAAGCAGGCTTCCCGCAGAGCAGGCAGCCCGATGTGGGGCTCGATCCCAGGACCCTGGGATCATGACCTGAGCCGAAGGCAGACGCTTAACGACTGAGCCACCCAGGCGCCCCTGACGGGCTTCTTTTAAAAGCAGAGATTTTGATTGAAGAAGGAGGAGAATGACCACAAGACAAATACGAAATAATGTTGTGTTGTTGTTGTTGTTGTTGTTGTTAAGAAATAATCCTTTGGCAACAGGAAGCTTAGCTGTGCCAACAAAGGCAGCAGTGGAAAAAACTGAATCTTAGTCAACTAGGGTCACCCTGACCTGTCCCCAGAAGTGCTCCCAGTTCTCTCCAACTCCATAGCCCCATCAAACTCTGGAGTAAGGGACAGAGCAGAAAAGCCCATCCCACACACACCCAGTTAACCTTCCCCTCCCCATGGCTGATTCTTACTCCTGCTGCCAGGTCTAGAAAAATGGGCCTTGCTCAGATGACCCGGCAGCACCCTAACACTCCACTGGGCCTGTGCTGGGCCCACTGCCCCCCTTGCATTGTGGCCTCTGGCTCAAAGACGTCCCACCTCAAGTTAATGGTGACCTACCCTTCCCCACGGAGTCATTCCTCCAGGAAGCATCCACCCCCTAAGCCAGGCAATGCCGAGGGCACCCTTGTCATCGCAAGTGCCCTTTCATCTGAGATTTGCTCTGGTAGAAAACAGGAAAAGTCCCACCACTGACCACATGGGCCCAGAGATTCTCTAATGGTCATTTGCAGTTTAAGATTCTAAGGATTCCATGGGATACCATCATCCTCATGAGGGAGGCTGTTCTTCCTCTCTTCTGCTTCCCACTTACCAATGTCAACTCATCCTGCACTCTCCAGGGTCAGATGCTAGCCTTCTCTTTGTTCCTTGGACAAATACTCCCCCATTTAAGGCCTTTGCCCTGTCCCTGCTGACCAGAGCTTATCACTGGGTCTCAGATCGCGGGTTACCTCCTCACAGATACAGGGATTTCAATACCACCTCTCCACCAACTACTCTCTAAAACATTGGCCAGTTTTATCCCCTTGAGAGAATGTTCTATGCTCCCAGGCTTATTGTCTCAAAGACTGGCTGTTATTAGTAAATGCATAAAGGGGGGAAATGCTCTAGATTAAAGAAAGGCTGTCCCAGGCAGAGATGGAGCTCCCAGGCTCCACAAAGAGTGGCTGACTGGTGAAAAAGGTGGAAAGGTGGAAAAAAAGGAAGCTCTGACAGAAGGGAGAATGCAGGAGAGGAACAGCCATTGGAAGGGGGAGCCTGGGGAGAGACACCAGGAAAAGACAAAACTCTCTGGCCTATGACTTTGTAAAGGGGCTGCCGCCCCAGGCAGCCGGGTTCTCCAGCCAGCAGGGCCCGTCCCACCCCGTCCTGGCACAATGCTTACAGGTTGTCAACTCTTTCCACCCATCCACCCGGGAAGGAGGTGATGTTCTGCGGCCAGCTCAGGCCAGGGGGAGGGCGCAAACCTTTGTCTCGCCTCCTCCGCAGAGCTGACCTCAACCCCGGGGAGGGGGACGGAACTGCGGCAGGGGGGCCTCCCAGTTCCCACGCATCCACACGCTGCCACCACGCACACTCCCGAACACACCTGCTCGGCCTGCTTCACACGCCTCCACGCCCCGTTCCAGTAGGACACACTCCCACTCAGAACACACACTCTCGGAGCAACTCTGACCACACAATCCCAGAGGCGCACACACATACACACACACACTCAGGAACTCCTTCACCGACACACACAATCCCTCTCTTACACGCGCACACGCGCTCGCCACGCCCTCGAACGCGCAGCCCCGCCCCCACCACGCCCCGCCCCCCGTTGCCTGGCAACAGGGGCCCCGCCCACTGGGCGTTGGCGTTGGCGGCGGCGGCGGCCCAGAGTGCGGGCCGCAGGACCCACCCGGCCCCGCGAGCCGTCTCTCTGCTTCCCCAGCCGCGCCGCCCGGTCCGTACCTGCCTAAAGTCAACATTGCCGAGGCCTCCGCAGCAGTCGGGCCCCGCCACAGAGCTACTCATCGGCTCTGCTCCCCGCCGTCACATCCCCTCAGCCAGGCCACCTCTAGGGGGCCTCCGCCGGGACCTCGCGGCCGCCCACTCACCCCCCAAAATCACCCTGTCGTACCGGGAAGCTGTGCCGCCCGGGGCGCTTTCCCTGTGACCCCCAAGTTCTCTCAGCCTTCTGGGAAATGTAGTTCCCCGTCCCCGCGAGGCGCCACTGCCCTGGAGCTCGCGACGGCATCTCGAGGAGCCGAGACCTAGCAGCCCCGGGGTCGTACGCTGCGGTGACCGCCAGTTACGGGTCGGCTCTCCCCTAGACCCTTCGGTCCCCGGCTCCCGCACCCGGCCCGCCAACTGACCTGGCCTCCCTGTCCTTGGCTGGCGGTGGGGCTCCGAGCCGGCGGCTGCGGGTCCTAGGTATAAGTAGCTTCCTGCGCAGCCCCCTGCGGACTTGGACTTTGGCCCAGGCTCGGGGTCCCCCGCCCCCCTCCGAGATTTGCTTTTGCCCAGAGGCGGTGCAGGCCGAGCACACCCTGTAGCCTCCTGCAGAGGCTACTCCTCGGGACCCTGGGCCCCCGCCCCCACGGCCTCCCTATTCTTTGGCTCGGCCAGAGACACCTCCTCCACTCCTTTGTTCATTCATTCTCTGGTTCACTCACCGGGTACTTGCTGAACTCGTCTGTGTGCTGCGGTTACAGTGGGGAACAACACAGGTCCCTGCCCTCACTGTCTCCTAACAGAAGAGACAAAACATGAATAAAGGATTATAACCTGGAGAAGTACTGTGATGGAAAGCAACTGGGGGCGACGTCCGATGCTAATAAGCCAAGGTGCCTTAGGATCTCTTGCTGGAGGCCGGAACACAGGAGAAGGTGCAAGACAGGTGAAGTGTAGGGGCAGGACAATTCCGAAGAGAGACCATGTGTGCAAAGGCCAGGAGACAGGGCAGAATTAGGGGTACTTCAGGAATCCAGAAAAGGCTGATGATCTGTGAAGTAGTGGCGGAGGAGGCAGAGTGGGAGGGAAGGAGTTTAGGAAAGCAGGTGGGATTTTAGATGGTCAGGTCCAAGGGAGCCCCTTTTGCAGCCAGGTGTTAATATATAGGGAAATAGAGTGCCAGATTTTCGCAGTCTCCCAGCCAGCTGTGAGCCCAAGCGGGACTTTTGCCAAGCCAGCTGCTTCCTGATTCAGGTGGCCTGCTTCTCGATTCTGTCGCACTTAGCCCTGAGCACCTACGGTCTTGAGCATCTGCTGAGCAGTCACTGTGTGCCTGTCCCTGCGCTGACCACTTTACAGATAGCCCCAACCTTTACAACATCCCTAGCGTGGGGCAGGCCCACCAACCAGACAGGGAGGGCAGGAAGGACACTGGCTTTGGAGCATGCACTAGGTCTATAACTACGGGCAAATTTCAGTGTCCTCAAATGTAAAAGGGAAGGGGCGCCTGGGTGGCTCAGTTGGTTAAGTATCTGCCTTCAGCTCAGGTCCCGGGCTCAGACAGAGCCCCACATTGATCTCCCTGCTCTGCGGGGAGTCTGCTTCTCCCTCTCCCCTGCTGCTCTCCCTGCTTGTGCTCTCTCTCTCTCTCTGTCAAATAAATAAAACCTTAGCGTGCCTGGGTGGCTCAGTTGGTTAAGCGACTGCCTTCGGCTCAGGTAATGATCCCGGAGTCCTAGGATCGAGTCCCACATCGGGCTCCCTGCTCGGCAGGGAGTCTGCTTCTCTCTCTGAACCTCCCTCCTCTCATGCTCTCTATCTCATTCTCTCTCTCAAATAAATAAATAAATAAATAATCTTTAATAAATAAATAAATAAAACCTTAAAAAAAAAGTAAAAGGGAAATACACATCGGTAAAACTCAGTACACATGATCTGACCCACAGGAAGTTCATTACCGCTGGCCACAACAGGGCTTAGTACACAATAGGTGCTCAAAAGCTGGTTTGCCTACAGTCGCCAAGAGGCAGGCGTGCTCCCCTCCTCAGGGTGTCCAGGCAAGGCCTGCCGGACCCCCGGGTCAATGCTGGGGAACCCGCCAAGGCAGAGTGCTCCAAAGGGCACTCCCCCCTACCCCAACCCCATGTCTACCTTCCCGAAGCCCCAGTTTCTCCTGACCTACCTGGCTGCTCCCATTGTTTTTTAAGCCAGAAAAATGAGTTTGTGTGTGTTTGGTGTATCTGGGAACAAAGAAAGGTAAACGTCAGAGGTCACACCAGAGCTGATGCAACTAGAGGAATCCACTCCTCCAGCCCGAATCCACCCCCTGCCCCTTTCTGTGAAAACACCCAGGCGTGGAGAAGCCAGACTGCAGCTTCAAGTGTGGTGGGACTGGTTCAGATCAAAAGCCTCCTGCCCAAGATAGTTTGGGGCAGAATTCTCTGCCAGGGCCTTTTGAAAACTCCCAGGTCTGAGAGCTTGCAGAAATCATCCAGGCCAACCTCTCACACCAGGATATTCCTTTTGCAGCATCCCTAGCAAGTAGACAAGTCACTTCTGTTTACATGCCTCAAGTGATGGGAGGCTCACCACTTCTGGAGGTAGCCTGTTCCAGTCTTGGACAGGGTGTTTTATTCATGAAACAGACCCAAAGCCACCCTTCCTGAACTTTTAACAAATAGAGCTCCTTTTTACCCTCGGGGTTATCTCTCTTTTCCCCTTGATTATTCTTCAGATAATGGGAAGCCATTATCGCAGACTATCTCCCAGGTGGCTCCAGGGCAAACATTTCCCAATGACCTCTCTGGCCAGGAGTTTGACCCGAAGGGATCAAAACTAAAAGCCATTCCTTCATTGCCTTCCGCCTCCTTTCCCCCAGCCTCCACAGATATTGGATCTGGCTACCTGGCTCCCAGCAATCACTAAAATGGGCTTTTATTACAAAAATTAGCATCTGCTTATTGGGTACCTTTGGGTAAAACCTAAACCTTTCCCTACTCTGAATCCATTTACTGTTCATAAAATAGGTGTAATAATAGCTCTTGAGCAAGGCTGAAATAAGGATTAGAGTTAGCGATATGCAAAACGTGCCCAGCACCCAGTGGGTTCCCAATCAATGTTTGTCTCCCTCTCTTGTATATAATTGAGACTCAGCAGTTATGATCACACTCAACACTCATGGGTACGCTGGGGTCTAGGGCCAGTCCAGCTCAGGGGTCCACTGAGTTCCTGGGAAGAGAGGGAGTGAGAAGCCAGCATGAGGAGACAGCTTGGGCTTGGGGGGCGGGGGGCGGGGGGGGAGGCTGGGCAGCCTGCACTGCAGGTCACACCCATTATCAGGAGTTTTTTAAAACCAGGAGGGTAAGGAGGGGTTGCAGCCCAATGCCCAGTGCCTCCCTCCTATATTCAGGCCCCACTGCCCCCACTTGGCCCAAGGAGGGTCCAGGAATGGGAGAGAAGCAGGTTCAGCAGGAGCCGGGGAGGGAGCTGGGGCAGGGCAGTGCTGTGGATCATGAGTAAACCCTCTCTTGCTCCCCAGACTCAGGAAGGAGCCTCCCCCACCCCCCCACCCACCTCCGCCATTGGTGGGAAGAGGGCTCAGCAGTAGACTCACCTGAATCCAGCCATTTAAGGCCCCAGCAACTCCAGCAAGGAGTGGGGACTGGCCAACCTCCCTGACCCCTCCGCAGTGCACAGAGCAGCCAACCGCTGCCTTCCTGCTGGCCTCTTTGCTGTCCCCGGAACACCCTCACCTCAGGGCCTTTGCGCACGCTGTGCCTTCTGCCTGGAATGCGCTTCCCTCCGAAGTCCTCACAGCTCCCTCCCTCACCTCCTTTGGGTCCAGTATCAGCTTTCTGCCCTGTGGAACATGTCAACCTCCCCCAACCCCACTCTCCAACCCCTCACCCCTTTATTCCCCTCCACAGCTCTTAGAGTTATCTAACAAATTGATTTAGCTTATTTATTCATGCAGTGTGGTGTCAGTCTCCCCGGGGTAGAATGTGAGCTTGAGGATGGGGCTTTTTTTATCCCTTTATACACAACTCTTTCTGTGGTACCTGGATCACGCCTGACATAAAGCAGGCACTCGATAAGGAATGAATGAATGAATGAATGAATGAATTGTTCTACCACTCCCAAATTTGGGGTATCCATGGGCAAACCACCTCTCTGGGCCTCAGTGACCCTGCCTAAGGAAAGGGGAGGGGGACAGGACCCTTGAACAGGAAATCAAAGCAACCCGTGAGCCGTGAAGTCTCCACCCCACCACTCCCTGGCTGGGGGTCTGGGGCAAGTGACTTACCCTCTCTGTCGCTCAGCAGAAGAGAAAATTCTACCCATAGAAACAAAGCGCTAAGCTATTTGGGCTCTTGCAAAGCTGTAGGCTCAGGTCTCGGCACCGGTTCCCTTTATAAGTCCTCAAAGTGCCCTGTGAGGTGGGAAGTGTTATTCTGGTTTCCCCGGGTGAGGGAACTGACTTGTGTGGAAGGGACCGGCCCGTAGTCAGACAGCTGAGTATGTGATGCGCTTCAAGCCGGCCAGCCCAAAGTCACACATGGCCTTTTACCACTATGCAATCCTGCTTCCCTAGGATGGGGAAAATGATATAAAAGTGGCCCAGCGCAGGCTCAGCACTTATTCAAATATTCAATGTTCAAAACACATCACGTTTCTGCTCCATTCTCTGCTTCTTTTCATCACATCCATCCTTCAAGGTCCAGGTAAGCTTCATCTTTTCTAAGAAGCCTGACTACTCCTGTAAGGACGAAGGCAAAGCATTCTTCCTCACCATGGCCCCACGTGGTCCTGTATGGCCCAGGTGCAGCCCGCCATTCCAGCTCTTACCCTCTGTTCTCCAGCCACACTGACCTCGTCTCAATTGCTTCCAGCCACAGGGCCTTTGCACCTCCGGTTCCTTGTCCGACACACTCTTCCCTTCTCTTCTTGAAGAGCAAGGGCGTTTCCTTTTGGCCACCATTGCATCTCTGGCGCCTGGCACACACCCAGCGCCTCTGCCAAGCACTCATCGAATTTACCAAAGGAATCGATGAGTGAAGGGAGGCCAAGACTGAATTTTAGCCCAGGGAAGTTATCCCTTAAAACTGGAAACACAGTAACAATATTTTCAGACAAACAAAAGGCTGAGAGAATTCATCACCAGCAGGTAAGAGGAAAATGACCCCAGTCAGAAGCCCAGGAACACAGGAAGGAATGAAAAGCGCTGGAAAAGTTAAATCCCAATGAGTATTAGATGTTTATAAGAATAAAAATATCTCGTGGGGGTTAAAATGTTTATCTTGGTAACAGAGGGAAAAGGTATGAAAAACCCTGTAGGGCCACAGATTTGAACGACATGATGAACCAAATCTCTACCACGATCTTCTCAGAACTCTCCTCCCAGAAAGTGCAGAACATACATTCTTTCCAAGGTCACAGACGACATTTGCCAAAATCGACCATATGCTGGGGCATAAAGCAAATCTCAGGAGATTTCAAGGGATTGAGATCACATAGTTTATCCTTCTAAACACTGGGATTAAGCTAGCCAGCAAGAAGATGGCTAAAACGTCTCCCAATGTTTGGAAATGAGACAATACATTTGTTTTTGAAACCCCAGAGATGAGGGGCGCCTGGCTGGCTCAGTCGGTGGAGCGTGTGACTTGATCTCCGGGTTGTAAATTCAAGCCCCACGGTGGGTGTAGAGATTGCCTAAAAATAAAATCTTAAAAAAAAAAAAAATAATAATAATAATAATAAATAACTCCCAGAGATGAGATCCAGTTGGCTCCCCATGGGCCAGGTGTCTATCCACGGACCAGCAAGGGCAGCTGAGGGTGTGAGCACTACACCTGGCTAGACTAGGTCAGGTGACCAACCCTGGTCAAGCCACAGTGGCCGGGGAGTGGCGCGTGTCCGGACTCCAGGAGAATATGGCATTTCCCATTTCCCACACTGGTGGGGAGGGGGCAGCACCTTGAGCCCGCTGAGTGCCGCAGGGGCTAACAGGGATGCCAGCCAAGCAGTACCAAGCAGTCCCTGCCCCAGACGCTCAGAGGTGACCAGAGTCTCAGCAGCTCTTTACCATACCGTGAAAACTGCGCAGCAGGGCTGTGCCCAGGAAGGAGGCAGGGAAGCAAGGGCTGGAAGCAATCAGAACTAAGGACTGGGGACACCTGGGTGGCTCAGTTGGTTAAGTGTCTGCCTTCAGCTCAGGTCATGATCCCAGGCTCCCGGGATCGAGTCCCGCGTCGGGCTCCCTGCTCAGCAGGGAGTCTGCTTCTCCCTCTGCCTCTCCCCACGCAGAACTAAGGATTGAAGTTCCCAGCAAAGACACTGCCTCTTGTGGAACATGGGTCACCTTAATGTGTGGAGTCTCGTGTAGGATCATCTCCTTAGGATAGAGCCCAGAGGCAAAGGATCCAGACAGCCACACTGCTCCCTGAAGGTTTCTGCCTCCACACTATGGAGAATGACATGGATGGACCTAGAAGGCATTGTGCTAAGTGAACTGAGTGAGACAAAGAAAGGCAAGTACCATATGATTTCACTCACAGGTGGAATCTAAAAAACAAAACAGAGGAACAAACCAACAAAAACCGGAAACAGAAACAGATTCATAAAGACAGCAAATTGATAGTTGCCAGAGGCGGGGAGGAGAAGGGGGGGTGATGAGCCAAAAAGGGTGAAGGGGAGAAGGAGGACCAGGCTTCCAGCCCTGGAGTGAATAAGTCACGGGGATGAAAGGCACAGCACGGGGCATATACTCAAGGTTATTATCATAGCGCTATGGGGTGACCGACCGTAGCTACACTTGGGGTGAGCACAGCACAATGTACACACTTGTCCAATCGCTGTGTTGTATCTCCGAAACTAATGTGACACTGTGTGTCAGCTACACGTCAATAAAAAATAAATCAACAGGGTTCTTGCCTCCGCAGAAGGGTGAAGTTTCCATTTCCCTGACTCGTCAACCTGGAGTATGATTATTCCAAACAGGGTTAACATTAATTTAATAGTTGAATAATTATACTTTATTTAATTTGGCATCCCCCCCACCCTGTTATTTGTGATGTTGGACATTTTCCTGTGTGCTTTCCTTTTTGATAGGAATAGTGTTTTATTTGCCCTATTTACCAATGCACTTCCTGTGCCTTCTTTCAAGAAGACTCATGAGCCTGACTCAGCCGTCTCTTGAACTTACTTAATGAAATGAATCAGGCTGTTGTCAGTTTTACGTGATTAAAAACTTTTTTTACCTGCAGAATTTTCCAACCCACCAAAAACTTGCACGCATTGTACAATAAACCCATATATCCTGCACTTAGGTTTACCGATGACCATTTCCCAGTGTTTGCTTTATCTGCTTATAGGTAATTATTTTTTTTTAAGATTTTATTTCTTTATTTGAGAGAGAACAAGAGAGCGAGAGAGCAGGGGCCGGGGGCGGAGCAAAGAGCCTGATGCGGGGCTCGATCCCAGGACCCCGGGATCATGACCTGAGCCGAAGGCAGATGCTTAACCAACTGAGCCACCCAGGCGCCCCTGTAATTTTTTTTTTTTTTTATCGACTATGTGAAAGTAAGTTGCAGACTCTTCGCCCCTAAATACTTCAGGGGATATTTCCTAAGAACTAAGATGTTTTCCTCCAAAACCTCAAACAATGACCTAAATCAGGAAGTTTTTCCTTACTCTGTCTTTCACAGCATTGACATTTGCGGAGAGCACAGGGGATTTTGCAGCCTGCCCTCAAGTAGGTTTTGTCACCCACGATCACCTCCCACCCCCTGCAGGCTGTGCCTCAAGGGGCCGGAACGTCATCAAAATGCTGCATCCTCCTCCGGAGTATGATGTGAGGTCCTGCTGTCCGTCCTGGTGCGGGAGCTTTGATCCCCGCGAGCGTCAGATCTCTCCTCCTCAGAGGTATGCGGGGTTCAGCTGTGTTCTTTCTTCTGAATTACTGGTCTGTCATTGCCTTCTGGCAGGTCGTTCTTGCTTTCATAAACCTGGGGCTTTATAGCCCAGCTCAGGAGGGCAGCTCAGGCACAGTCGGCTTCCGCGGTGCCCAAGGGGACAGCAGGGTGAGCTGTCCTCCCAGCCCCTGGCCAGTGGGCCCTGCGGCCCGGTCCTCGAGTCCTTGTGTCCTGGCATCCTAGCTGTGTTTATAGAGGACCCCACGGCCACCTCCTGGTCTAGCTTCCATCCCTCCCCGGGCCTCGGCCTCTCCATCTGCAACGGGAATTGCCAGGGCTAGAACCTATTACCTTTCCTGGTAAGGACGCTCAGCATTTGAGTGGGACCGTGTTTTGTGGTGTGGGTGTCCCTGACCCTCACCTTGAAATACATCCCCAACCCGAAACACCCCCAAAACATGTCCAAATGTGCTGGTGTGGTTTGCTTCGACTTCTTGTGCTCTGGTGACCTACCCTGAGAAGGACACATCCTGGGTAACTGCTGCCCCTTTAGCCTGGGCCCCAGAACCAACACACATGGGGGAGACCTGAACTCAGTTCAGCCCCGCTGATGGCAGACTGAAGCAGAGCCACCAGCCAAGTTCAGACTAGACCGGCCAACCTACGCTCACCCCACAGACCTGTACGTGAGCATAAACACCTGCTATAAGCCCCCGAGTCTGGGGTGGTTTGTTATGCAGCATTATCATAGCGAGAGCTGACTGATACAATCTGGGTTCGAGGACCTGGGTGGGCAGGTCCTAGAGGCATCTGCAGGCCTTTGCTTCCTCATCAGTATAATCGTACCGTACTGGTACTGATCTTATAGGCTTGTTGTGAGGATCAGAGGTGATAATGCTCTCTGCACAGTGCCTAGGGCATAGAAACTATTTAGTCAGTGTTCGTTATTGTCATACTCTCACCACTGCGGCTACTGTTACCATTAGCAGTGACCATCGGGATCCAGTAGGGAGCCCCAACCTCCACCCTCAAGGGCTCGGACAGTCTGAGGTTAATGAATTGGAAGGAGAGTTGGCCCTAGGTGAAGGGGAGTAGCCCCCAGGAGCACTCTGCCCTGGTCCCCGAGTTGCCCCCTCCCTGACCCATACTCCCCCAGTGAGCATCTGGAGCAGGCTGCTCGGGAACCAGATGGCTAAGTGCCTGCTGGTGAGGCCCGGCCAGGTCAAAGTGACCCACGGGCCATGGAAAACTCAGAGCCAGCCTGTTTCCCCCTCCTTCAGCCCAGGACTTCAATAACCAGCACTTTGAAATTACAGGCTAGCTACAGAGCCCAGTCCCTCATGGGAGTGTGAGTGTTAGTGTCTGGGTCTGTGTTTCTGAGTGTGTGTGTGTTTCCAGGTGTGTGCAAGCATGCTTCAGCATCCATGTGAGTGTGTGTGTCTAGTTTACAGTGTGTGTGTGTGTGAATGGGTGTGACTGTTTCAGTGTGTAGCGGGGAGTGTGTCTCTGTGTGTTTGCCTGTGTTTGGGCGCCAGTGGGTGTGTGTATGTGTGATCTGTGTAGGGGGATGTATATGTCCATGTTGCAGTATGTGTGAGCGTGCATCTGCGTTTCCAGGGCCGTGGGTGTGTTGTCTCCAGACTCAGAGCATTGCTGACAGAGGTTGCCTGGGACCCCACGGCGACACCACTCTCCTGCGCGCACTGGGACCAGACACACCTGAAGTCCCATCCCGGCTCTGCCACTTACCCACGAATGCAACCTGGGCAAATGTCCCGACCTCCTTGAGTCCCCAGTTCCTCATGGGCTTGTCATGAGGGTCAAAGGCAACAAGCCCTTTGACCGGCTCTCTGTGGGCGGTGTCTGCTGACCTACGGGAAGCTCAGTCATTCAGAAAGAGGAAGAGATGAACTGTGGACGGGCCAGGGAGGTGCAGGCTGGCAGCAACAGTGGTGAAATCACAGGAAGGGGTCCCAACGCCGAGGAGCTTGCAGTTGGCGCCAGGGGACCCACGGTCACGGATTTCATCTCCTCATGGCCGCTCCATGTTTTTCGTGTTTTGTTTTGCTAATTAATACACTTTAGAGTACTTTAGCTTTCTAGGTAAAGTGAGCAGAGAGTACACAGAGTTCCCAGATACTTAAGAAAATTGGGGGGGGGGGCGCCTGGCTGGCTCAATCGGTAGAGCATGCAACTCTTGATCTCAGGGTCATGAGCTTGAGCCCCGTTGGACATGGAGCCTACTTAAAAAAAAAATTGTATTGAGATAAATTGCATTATTTTAACCATCTTATCTTCTTTTATTTTTTAACATTCGGTAATCAATGTATGAGAAAGGTCGCTTGAAGCATCTGTGATGATGATGTCGACCTTGACCGCTGGCTCACTATGGAGGGGGGTCATCTGCTGAGCAACCGCAGAAGGACGGTGCCAATCCATGAGTCCCTTGTGGGTCCTCTTCCGGCAAAGATCTCAAGTCTTAGAACCTTCAGCACTGGGAGTTTTTCTTGCAGTGATTCTCACAGTCTCAGTAGGCATCCGAACTGGTCTCTTCACGTTGCGATTCTTTGCCTTGGAGCCTCTGATCAAGTCAGCACGTACCTTCTCCAAAGATTTTCCTTGGCGGCTGCTTAGAGTCATTCTAATTCAGTGACCCACCACCTCGGGTCCCACGACTATCCTTCAGGTATCTTAAGAAGCGATGGCAGCGGTGTGGCCTCCTGACCGACTGGTTCCTCGTTCCTCAACAGGGCAGCAGGAGAAGACAACCCCACCTCCCCTACAGCTGCCACCGAGTCTTCCCCACAGAGCTATTTTAACCATTTTAAAGTGTACCGCTCAGTGGTTTTTAGTCACATTCACGATGTCGTGTGACCATCATCATGATCTAATTCCAGGACATCTCCATCACCCCACAGAGAACCCCTGTACCCATTAGGTGTCGCTCTGCACCCTGCCACCCCAGCCCCTGGCCACTGCTAACCTACTTTCTGTCTCTATGGATTTGTGTCTTCTGGAAGAATCATGCAGTTAGTGTGACCTTTTGTGTCTGGCTTCTTTCACTTAGCATAATGTTTTCAGGGTCCATCCACGTTGTAGCACGTATCAGTACCTCGTGCCTTTCTATGACTGAGTAATATTTCATCGTCTGGTCGTAGCCCATTTGGTCCATCCATTCGTCTGTTGATGGATACTTGGATTGTTTGCATATTTTGGCTGTTGTGAATAATGCTGTTGTGGACATTTCATGTACAGGTTGGGCTTTTCTTTCTTTTTTTTTTTTTGTGTCATTTTTTTTTATTCTTATGTTAATCCCCATACATTACATCATTAGTTTTAGATGTAGTGTTCCATGATTCATTGTTTGTGCATAACACCCAGTGCTCCATGCAGAATGTGCCCTCCTCAATACCCATCACCAGGCTAACCCATCCTCCCACCCCCCTCCCCTCTAGAACCCTCAGTTTGTTTTTCAGAGTCCATCGTCTCTCATGGTTCGTCTACCCCTCCGATTTCCCCCCCTTCATTCTTCCCCTCCTGCTACCTTCTTCTTCTTCTTCTTTTTTTTTTTTCTTAACATATATTGCATTATTTGTTTCAGAGGTACAGATCTGAGATTCAACAGTCTTGCACAATTCACAGTGCTTACCAGAGCACATACCCTCCCCAGTGTCTATCACCCAGTCACCCCATCCCTCCCACCCCACCCCCCACTCCAGCAACCCTCAGTTTGTTTCCTGCGATTAAGAATTCCTCATATCAGTGAGGTCATATAATACATGTCTTTCTCTGTTTGACTTATTTCACTCAACATAATACCCTCCAGTTCCATCCATGTCGTTGCAAATGGCAAGATCTCATTCCTTTTGATGGCTGCATAATGGTTGGGCTTTTCTTTTTGAACTTATATATATATATATATATATTTTAAAGATTTTATTTATTTATTTGGCAGAGAGAGGCACAGCGAGAGAGGGAACACAAGCAGGGGGAGTGGGAGAGGGAGAAGCAGACTCTCCGCTGAGCAGGGAGCCTGATGCGGGGCTCGATCCCAGGACCCTGGGATCATGACCTGAGCCGAAGGCAGACACTTAACGACTGAGCCACCCAGGCGCCCCTAAACTTATATTTTTTAAGTAGGCTCCCCACCCAATGTGGGGCTTGAACTCACTACCTTGCGATCAAAGGTCACATGTTCTACCGACTGAGCCAGCCAGTCGCCCACCAGGTCGCTGTTGTTTTTGTTTTTTAACGGATTCACTTTTCATTTCTCTTGGATGTTCTCTAGCAGTGAAATTGTTGAGTCATAAGATAACTCTATACTTAGCCTTTTGAGAAACTTCCAGACTGTTTTCCACAGTGGCTGCGCCATTTTACACTCCCACCAGGAGCTCATGGGCGCTCCAACTTCTCCACAGCCTCAACAACACTTGTTCTTTCCTGTCTTTTTGATACTAGCCGTCCTCATAGGTGTGAAGCGGTGTCTCATGGTGGTTTTGATTTGCATTTCCCTGATGGCTAGTGATGTTGAGCATCTTTCCCTGTGCAATTGGCCATCTGTCTCCTTTGGAGAAATGTCTGTTCAGATCCTTTGCCCATTTTTATTTGGGTTATTTGCCTTTCTATTGTTGAGTTCTAAGATAAAGGGTCATGACACACTCATTTAAAATGGAATGATGGCCATCTCTGCTTCTCAAGGGTGTCAGCCCTGCCCCCCGAGGAAACCCCTGTCCCTGTCCTAAGGTCCTGCCCCAGCCCTCCAGCGTTTTCACGCGCCCCCAATCCCCATCTCTGGGGAAAATGGAGCACTCCTTCCCCTGCGAGCTTGCTTCCAGGCAAGCCCAAGACCTTTCACCCAATCAAGAGCTTTTTAGAGTGTTTTTCCAGATAAAAGCTGCTCTTTCTCTAAGCACCAGTGCGGTCCCCGCCTCGTGTGTATGCATAAATAGCTACAGCCGGCTTCTGCAAAATAGAATTATGTGATTTTTTTTCTTCCAGGCACTACACATGAATGACTCCTAATCTTCTATTTCTCAGTTAAACTTCCCTTTCAGGCTCCAGATTCCTTCCACCTGTTGAACTCCTCCCCACCTCACGGCGGGAGGGGAGGGGTGGTCTTCCAGACCCCTCGCCCCCAGCCCCCTCCACTCCTAGTCCATGACCCGAGGCCGCCCTCCCTGCACCACCCGGACTCCTCCCTCTGCTCTCCCTCCCTGCCGCAAGGAATCAGTCATCAACAACCATAATTGTTCCTCTGAAAGAGCTCTGCTCGGGCCTCATCGGCTCCCAGCAGGACAGTCACCACAGCTGGCCTCCCTGCCTCCACCCTTTGTAGGGCAGCCTCCACCCCAACAGCAGGTGACTCCCCTGCTCAAAACCCTGCAATGGCTCCTTCCTGCACAGACCAGGATCCCATCCTCTCGGGCTGGTATGGGACACCCTTCCCGAGTCAGCTCCTTCATTCGTGCAATTGCCCGAGCAGCTACTGCGTGGAAGGCACTGGGACACAGTAGAACAAAAGACGGGGCTTTGTGGCTTCTCCAGGCCTGAGGCTCTGTGAAGATAAGATGGCAGGAGGGGGGCGCCTGGGTGGCTCAGTTGGTTAAGCGACTGCCTTCGGCTCAGGTCATGATCCCGGAGTCCTGGGATCGAGTCCCACATCGGGCTCCCGGCTCGGCGGGGAGCCTGCTTCTCCCTCTGACCCTATCCCCTCTCATGCTGTTTCTCTCTCTCTCTCTCAAAAAAAAAAAAAAAAAAAAGGATGGCAGGAGGGTTCGTGGCTCCTTTGCCTATTGCCCCATACCTGCCTGCCGCTCTGTCCCGGTACTTCCTCCCAGGAAGCCTTCAGCAGAAACACCACACCCCGTCCAGATGGCCTCTCCCAGCGGGAGACCAGCTGGGTCACTCTGGCAAAGCTCGACTCTGTCCCCAGGAGATGGAAGGAGAGGCCACGGGTCACTCTCCCTGAAAAGGCAGTTGGGTCTGTACTTTCCGCAGAATAAACACAGCATTCCCAGTTACTCCCACCCGGGAAGCTGTCTCATCTCCCCAAAGCCCTGGTCTTTCCATGCAAGCCGCAAAGAACCACTGAGGCTCACGTATTGAATCTGGAATTCCAAGGAAATAGAAATAAAAATAGCCAGAGGAGGAAATGGAACCATGAAGGGCCAGGGGACTGGGAACAAGGTGGTATCAGCCAACATGTGCCCAGCACCTACTATGCCCTGGGTACTAAATGGAGCACATCACAGACATCGGTCTCTTATTGGGTCTTCGGGTGAACCCAAAGAAGTACTCTTATCACCCCCATTTTATTCTACACGTAGGGAAACTAAGGCTCACAGAGTTGCCCGCAGTACTGTCCAGAATGTGAGTTCCGGCCAGATCAGCTCTCTTTCCCAGCTGGGTCATTCCCTAGCTGTACTTAAACGCCTCGTGCCTCAGTTCCTGCATCTATACAATGGGAATAATAGTAGTACCTATCTCACAGGCTCACTGGGAAAGCTTGATATATTAGTGCGTGCAGAACATTCAGAAGGGCAGGCACAAAGGAAACCCTGGATGCATGTGTGCAAGTGTTGTGATGCCCATTTGACAGGTGAGGGGATGGAAATTCATGAACAATTATGCATTTGCCCATGGTCACGCAACCACTAAAAAGTGGAGCCAAGGGTCAAAGCCAGGTCTCTCCAACACCAGCACACACACTCTAAACCACCCACCAGTCAGCCTGATGCCAAAGAGCGTGAGCTACTGGCATGATTAACAAGACAGCAGGTCCTACACACATCAGGTCCCCTTAGGAGACCACAGTCACAGCCAAGGGTGAGCAATAAGACGATAACACTTCATTCTGCAGCACACGGCCCAGGATGTGCCTGTCTGTGCCTGGGTCCCCCAGCAGAGCAGTCCAGAAGAGAGTGGTTGACTGACTTTCAAAGCCTCGAGTTACTCCCATCAAAGGGCCTGGAATACACGCGTCTCTGGAGAGACTGGAAGGCATGGAAAATGGCTCCTCTGGGGGGCAATGAGTTGGGGGGGTGGTCTGTAACATAATCTTCCTCTTCCTCACTCATGGAGCTCTGGTCTTTGCACCGCAATGTGGCCCAACTAAAAGACTGTATTTCCCAGCCTCCTTTGTGGTTGGGGTGGCCAATGATCTGGAAGCCTTTGAGTGGGACTAAGAAAGACCCTCTTTAAAGAGCCAATTAAACTAGGAGCCAGGTCTTTTTGCTCCTTTTCCTTTCTTCTTTTTCTTGCCTATAAACAGATGAGATGGCTGGAGCTCCAGCAGCCATACTGGATTGTGAGATGACTTTGGAGATGGAAGCCATAAACTGAGGATGGTGGACCCTGGGTCTCTGATGATTTCGTGGCACTGCCAAGCCAGCCCTCAACCCTACCTCCAGTCATCTATAATGTGAAAATTAATCCCTAATCTGTTTATGGGACTACAGTCAGTTATCTCTTACTAACTGCCAATTTCATTTTCTATCTTAACGAGCATCACCTTTAGAATCACCCAGAACTGGGTTTGAATTACGCCTCTACCTCCTACGTGACTAGAGTAAATCACTGATCGCTCTAAGCCTCAGTTTGCTTATCTGTTAAATGTCAATAACATTTCCATCCTCACAGGGTGGTTGTGATAAGATAACCAATGTAAAGTGCTTAGCATAACACACAGTCGCCGACGTTATGAGCCCTCACTTGCTGGTTCCCACCCACCTCTGTGGGTGTTACCGACTCCCACAGGGGCTTCTTCTTCCCTTGGACCTTCCCAAACCATTCCCATATGGTAAGTGGCAGCTCTAGGCTGACCACCTTGGGGAGACAAAAGCATTTAAACACACCTCTGTTGTGGGCCCCCATGCCCATGGACCACGTGTCCGAAGAGGGCTGTCCTGGAAGATGTCACTGGCTCTGAGAGGTGCCCCCTGATGACACCCAGCCCAGACGAGCTCTCCCATCTTCTCTGATCTCACGGCACCCAGATCACCCTTGTGTTTGTGTTGCCTCCCACCAACGCAGGGAGCACAAACTCAAACTCAGCGTCATGGTCCTGCAACAAGCCAGGGGCAGGCCGAGGCAGGCGCGGGGCAGCCAGGAATTAGGCAGGCAGCTGCTAACATCAGACGGGAAAACCAGACACTGCCCATCTTCTGATGGAAGAGCACAGCATCACCTCTGAACCATTCTCACCCAAAACAATCCAACCTGAATCTGCCCAAGCGCTAGACCCAAGCATCGGATTTCAGGAAAGACTAGAGACAGAAGAACATACAGACACTATCACTAATCAATTCTCCACACTAATCAATTTCTCCAACAAATAAATTGCAATGGATCAAAAAGAGATGGATGAGGAGCCCATAGATTAGAAGAGACACACCCGGGGGCGCCTGGGTGGCTCAGTCCGTTAAGCATCTGACTCTTGATTTCCGCTCAGGTTATGATCTCAGGGTCGTGAGATCAAGTCCCGCTGAACATGGAGCGTGCTTGGGATTCTCTCCCTCCCTCTCACTTGACAGCCTCCCCTCACCCCCCCCCACTGCCCCTCTCTCTAAAAAAAAAAAGACACACCAATATCAACTGATTACAGTGCGGGGCCTTATTTGGACCCCAATCCAAACAAACCAAGCAACAACAGCAACCGTGTATGTAGTCATTTTGATAAAAGCAGAGTCTTTGTCTTTTCTTTTTCTTTTTCTTTTTCTTTTTTTTTTTTTTAAGTAAGTCTGCCCCCAACATGGGGCTCAAACTCACAATTCCAAGATTAAGAGTCACATGCTCTACCAACTTAAGCAGCCAGGGGCTCCAAGCCTTTGTCTTTTAGAGGTAAATGTTAAAATAATTATGAATGAAGGGGGCGCCTGTGTGGCTCAGCCGTTAAGCGTCTGCCTTCGGCTCAGGTCATGATCCCAGGGTCCTGGGATCGAGCCCTGCATGGGGCTCCCTGCTCAGCGGGAAGCCTGCTTCTCCCTCTCCCACTCCCCCTGCTTGTGTTCCTGCTCTCGCTGTGTCTCTCTCTGTCAAATAATAAAATAAAATCTTAAAAAAAATAATAATAATTACAAATGAAATAATATGATGTCTGAGGTTTGCTTTGGGTAGGTTCCGGGAGGAAACAAGATTGACCAGGGGTTGATAACTATACAGCTGCCAGGTTCCGGGGGCTTGGAGGGGGGCTTCTTCACACTGTTCTCCCTGCTTTGTATCTGCTTGAAATTATCCATAAGAGAAAAGGTGATGCCTCGAGCAAGGGCGGTTCTGCCCGCTAGGGGATGTTTGGCAACATCTGGAGACATTTTTAGTGGTCACAAGGGGAGTGGGGGGTGCTGCTGGCTGCGGTCAGGGATGCTGCCGAACACCCTACAAGGCTCAGAACAGCCCCCACAATAAAGGATTACCCACCCAAGTGTCTATGGTGCAGAGGTTGAGAAGCCTCCAGTCAGTGCTAAGCTGAGGAGTGGGAGCACCCAGCTTCTGCATTTGGGCAGCCCCTCCCGAGGGAGGTCTGGAAGCGGGAAGCCAGAGCAGGTACCTGGGCAAGGGGCAAGGCAGTCGAGGCCCAGCCAGGACTGCGCCCTGGACGAGCCGGTGGATGGCGGGCTGGCTGTTCTCTGACCGTTTCTGAGCATCACCCCAACAATTCAGACAAGGCAGTGACGGACTGGGAAATCCTCCACCCCCTTCACGGATGGATTGAGCTGGCGCTGCCCCAGGCTCCAGGCTGTGGGGGCACCGAGTCCCTGCTTTCGTGGGACTGGCACACCCCAAAGAGATGAATGGCCAAAACATCGGGGCACCAGATGGTGAGGAGGGCTCTGGAAAAAAATGAGGCACGAGCGGGATGTGGGGGTGCAGGGCTAAGTAAGGAGGTCCCATCACTGAGAAGGTGACTTTGGGCCCAGTCTTGAGGGCATCTAGAGGCGGACATAGCAGCTGACACGGTACAGACATTCCTGACCTTCAACTTGGGAACCATCCTGGGTACACAGGCAGGGACATTTCAGAACAAGTCCCGGGGCTCATTCCATTCCCCACCACCTAGCCCTCGGCCTGTGCCGAGTGGGGGTGCGGTTCCAGTGCTCTGGACAGCCCCATCCCAAAGCCAGAGGAAGCCACAAGTTCAAGGGCGCAGGTATAGGCAGGGAGGGGCGAGGAAGCCCAGAGGATTTTCAGAAGCAGAACGCAGCGAGGCCGACCAGCACTGCTCACCCCAAAGGGCTGAATCATTTGAAGAAGAAAGGATTCGGGAGGGCAGAGAGGAAGCCGCGGGGCTCTGGCAGGCGCCCAGAAGGACAAGGGCTGACCCGCCGGCCGGAGGCCCCTGGGAGGGAGCCACGCACGCAGCTAGCATGTTCCCATCAGCTGGCCCACAAAGGCCACGACTCGGTCCCCGGCACTCAGGAGTCAGCACCAGAGATGCAAAGAAAGCCCCTGCCCCTCGTGGATGAGTCTCTTAGGAGGAGAGAGAGAATTGGCAAGTCAAGCTATAAATAACACGATCCTTTCAAAGTGACGTTGAAAGCTCAGAATGAAACAGGGCCCAGGACTGGGAAGTGGGGCGAAGGGAAGTGTAGACTGTGGACCAGGAAGTCCAAGTGTGAGGAGGAGACAGGGGTGCAGGCTCAGAGGTGGGGAAGATGCAGCCCCAGGAGGTCTGAGAGGAGGGGAGGGACCTGCCACGCGCCCAGGTCAGAGGGGGAGCCAGGGAATATGCAAAGGAGGAGCCTGCTGGGGGGCAGGGGATGCTGGATTCAGGAATTCGGGGTTATTGTGAGGGCATCTGGGAGCCGGTGAGGGTTTTAATCAGTGGGCTGATTTAATTTTGGTTTTACTGTGGTAGAATCCACATATCATAAAATTTACTGTGGCTACGTTTTCGATATACAGGTGCAGTGGCATTTGGTACTTCCGGTGTCATATACAATCGCCACATCTGTCTGGTTCCACAACACTGTCACCACCCCCAAAAGGAAACCCTGAAGCCACTGGGCGGTCCCTCCGCATCCTCCCTCGCCCCAGCCCCTGGCAACCAGCAACCTGCTCTGTCTCTGCAGACTTGCCTCTGCTGGACATTTCACATACGCAGAATCACACAGTAGGTGGCCTTTGGTGTCTGGTGTCTCTTGATTTAATTTCTTAGAGGCCCCTCTGGTTGCCACAGGAGAAGGAGGGTCTGTAGTGGGGCATGGTTGAGGCAGGGAGGCCAGAAGGAGGCTGGAGGCCCCATCAGGTGAGGGATGCTGGTGGCCCGGAGAGGTAGGAGGTAGGCTGGTGAGAAAGGAGGGGACCCAAGTGCATCTTGGAGGCAGAGCCAACGGGACTTCCTGCACCTGGACCATGGCAGGGAGGGACACTGAGGACTCAGGGAGGACTCAGGGTTCGGGGCCTGAGCAGCTGGGACCATGGTGGTGGCAGAGTGGGATAGCGGAGACTGGGACGGGAAGACAAGGGAGCCGAGTAAATCAAAAGTCACTTCAAGAATTTTAGAGTCACGTACAGGGGAAGGGTTGCTGCGGAAACTTTTAACACAAGCCAAGTCTGGAATGTGAACATCAGAGTGCAGTGGGAGGAGGAGGAGCTAAGTGAGATATTGTGCTGAGGACATGCACAATGCTCATCAATGACAGTGAGCCATCCACCTCCAGGTCCCTTGTGTGGAACTGGTCAGTTTCTCCTGCTCAATAGGATGTATATCAACAAGAAGGTAAGCACCCACTTACCTGTCTCAAAGCTTCAGGGCACCCACTCACCTGTCTACTTAGAGGAAATGTTTTTGGAGGCTTAGGGTCACCATGCACTGTTGCACAGGTTGGGCACTGTGCAACACCAAAAGGGTACTTTTACACAGACTGGCATTCTCCCTAGAGTTAGTGCACAACCTGCACAGTGCTGCCTGGCAGTCATGATCATTGTGGAATTGCTGGGTTTGTAAATAACGGGGCTCCCTTGAGAAGAGATGGGAATGTTTGTGAGAAACATGACAGTTTTCTCTGCTTCTGAAGGTCAAATGAACTCTGGCATTTAAACATAGCTGCTGGAGTTGCCCTAGATCCTGTGTTTTCTTTCTAAGAGGAAAAGCTTGGCCAGGGAAATGTCAACTCTGAGGTAGACCCAGCTGGCTTACACAGGCCTGCCACTGATGAGCTGTGCTATGTCACCTTGATCTCTGGGGCAGTGGGAAGCTCCCCAAGTCGCGCACGTAGGACCTGCCTCCTCTCAGGTCAGGGAGAACCCCTGCTTTGTTCAGTCTTGGGACCAACAGACAGAACCTCCCAGGGCTGGGCTGCCATGCTGGGCCACGCGGGCTGCGCGCTGCATATTGGGGATCTGTAGGGGAAGCCATGCCGACGGGACCTGCCCTCTGGCAGCTTTATGGTGCAGGTCAGGAGAGCCCCCAGGCGGGGGCTCAAATCCCAGCTCTGCCCCTGGCTGGCTGTGCAACCTTAGGCAAGTCACTTCACTTCCCTGAGCCTCAGTTTTTTTCTTCTGCAAAGTGGGGACCTGTTGGGGCTCCTGGAAGGGACAGAAGGGTGTGTGGAGGGTCCCCGGCCAATCCTAGGGTCTGGGCTCTGATAACCCTGTCATGATGCCTATACCCATTCTTGGGGAGACAAGGGGAGACACTAACATACACCCCCTTGCACACTCACACATTCACACACAGAATCCTAGCCAGGTTTCAGAATCCTCCAAATACCCATCCTAAGCCAGGAAGTCTTACTGACTCTTTTGTTCTTCCTTTTTTAAGAAAGAGCTCTAACATACAAAACAGTGGAGAGAATAATAAGCAGCCCTTTGCTTTCCTGCAGCGAAGTCCTGCCCGGCAGGCATCCGTGGATGGTGGGAATGAGCTTGGCCAGAGGCAGCGCCCTCCCGCCCCACCTCGCTCCTCACCCTGCTGACCCCCGGGGCCTCTCTGGTTGTGTCTGTTCCCTCATCTCTCACACTCGAATGACACCCCACGGCTGTCCCACGACGGTTCACGAGAAGCCGGCGACAGTGTGGCTGTTGCTGTTCTCTGGAAAGCCTCGCGTTCCCTGCCTTCCTGCCTCTGCCTCAGTCTTTGCCAACGGGGTGGTGCCCTTGGACTCCCCACTGCCTCGTTCTCCCCCAACCCCGGCCCAGGCCCCTCCCGGGAAACTCTGAGCCCTCCTGTGCCCGGGGCCTCTTCCCATCCCCACTGTGGCCAAAGAAATCGGAGAGCAGAATGTCCTTCCTCCCTCCCTCCCTCCTTTCCTTCCTTCCTTCCTTCCTTTCATCTTTCCTTCTCCCCTTCCTTCCTTCCTTCCTTCTAGAAATTTCTAAAATACAGAAAAATGGAAGAAGAAAAAAAAAGCAAACCTGAAGTGACAACTTCTACATTTGTTCATTGTTGCTTCTCTCTCGCTCTCTCTCTCGCTCTCTCTCGCTCTGTTCAGGGGCGAGGAGCAGCGGCGGAGTGCCTGGAGGGAGACAAGTCAGGGCCTGGCGTGGAAGGTGACTTCCGTTTCCCCCACCCCCACAAAGAACGGCTGTCATCCACTTCTGCTCGCTCCAGTCTGGCGGGAGAAAGGAGGGCCCCACTGTCGTCTTAGCTGGCCCTTCTCTGGTTATTAATGAGCTCCAGCACCTTCTCATACCCTCATGGGTCAGTTTGAGTTCCCTTCTATGAACCTTGCCCATTTTTCTGTTGGGTTTCCAGCTTTTTTTCTTGTTGGCTTCCAGGCGTTCTTTGCAAGTGCTGGATACAGATTCGTTTTTGGAAGGGTTTGCTGTGAAATCTACGTACAGTGAAATTAACCACTTGAAAGTGTAAAAGTCAGTGGCATTTAGTACCTTCGCAGTGCTGTGGGACTAAGACCTCTATCTACTTCCAAAATATTTTCATCACCCCAAAAGAAAACCCCATTCACTTCAGTCCTCATTCCCTTCTTCCCCCGACCCCTGGCAACCACCCACCAGCTTTCTGTCCCTCTGGATTCTCCTCTTCTGGATATTTTCCGTAAATAGAACCACAGAAAGTGTGGTCTTTCATGCCTGGCTTCTTTCACTTAGCACAACATTTTTGAGGTTTATTCGTGTTGTAGCATGAGTCAGTGCTCATTCCTTTATATGGTTGAATAATATTCATCGTATATACACACCACATTTCCTGCCTCCATTATTCCACTGATGGGCATATGGGTTGTCTTCACCTTTCGGTTATTGTGAATAGTGCTCTATGAATATTCACAGACAAGGATTTGTTTGAGTACTTGTTGTCAGTTCATCGGAGCGTACATCTCGGTGTGGAATTGCTGATTCACATAGTAATTCTATGTTTAACTTTCTCACCAATTGGCCAACCTTTTCCCCAGTGGCTACAGCATTTTACAACAACGCCACCAGCTGTGTATGAGGGCTCCAGGTTTTCCACATCCTCACCAACACTTACTATTTCCCATGTCTTATTTTTTTTAAGATTTTTTTTTTTTAAAGATTTTATTTATTTATTTGACAGAGAGAGACAGCGAGAGAGGAACACAAGCAGGGGGAGTGAAAGAGGGAGAAGCAGGCTTCCCACCGAGCAGGGAGCCCGATGCGGGGCTCGATCCCAGGACGCTGGGATCATGACCTGAGCCGAAGGCAGGCGCTTAACGACTGAGCCACCCAGGCACCCCTTTTTTTAAGATTTTATTTATTTATTTGAGAGAGAGAGAGCACACGCACAAGTGGGGGGAGGGGCAGAGGGAGAGGGAAAAGCAGGGCAGGGAGTAGGCAGCCCACGAGGGGCTCTATCCCAAGACCCTGGGATCATGACCTGAGCCGAAAGCAGATACTTAACCAACTAAGCCACCCTAGGCATTCCCACAATTTCCCATGTTTTAAAATTACAGACATCCCAGGAGGTGTGATGTGATATTTCATTGCAGTTTTGATTTGTGCTTCCTTTTTTTTTTTTTTAAAGATTTTATTTATTTGAGAGAGAGAGAGAGCTAAAGAGGGAACACAAGCAGGGGGGAGTGGGAGAGGGAAGCTGAGCAGGAAGCCCAATGCGGGGCTCGATCCTAAGACCCTGAGATCATGACCTGAGCTGAAGGCAGACGCCCAACAACTGAGCCACCCAGGCGCTCCTGATTTGTGTTTCCTTAGTGAATTATGATGTTGAGCATCTTTTCACGTGCTTGTTGTCTATGTGTATATCTGCTCTGGAGTCATTTGCCCATTGTTAAATTGGATTGTCTTTTTGTTCGTGCGGTGTGGGAGTTCTGTATGTATTCCAGATTCTAGGCCCTTATCAGAAATATACTTTGAAGATATTTTCTCCCATTATGTCGGCTCTCTTTTCATTTTCTTTTTTTTTTTTTTTGTCTTTTCACTTTCTTGATACTGTTCTTCAATGTACAAAATTTTAATTTTGATGAAATTAAATTTATCTATTTTTCCTTTTGTTACTTATGCTTTTGGTGTCATATCTAAGAATCCTTGGCCAAGTCCAAGGTCATGAAGATTTATTCCTATATTTTCCTCTAAGAATTTTATAGTTTTAGCTTTTAAGTTTAGATCTGTGATCTGTTTTAAGCTGGATTATGGCTATGGTGTGAAGTAGGGGCCCATCTTCATTCTTTCGCATGTGGCCATCCGGTGGTCCCCACACCATTTGTTAGAGAAACTGTTCTTTCCTCTATGGAGTGGTGTTGTCACTTTGTCAAAAATCAACTGGGGGCACGTGGGTGGTACAGTCAGTTGAGTGTTGGACTCTTGGTTTTGGCTCAGGTCATGATCCCAGGGTCATGAGATCGAGCCCCACCGCGGGCTCCGTGCTCAGTAAGGAGTCTGCCTAGGACTCTCCCTCTCCCCCTCCCCGCTGCTCTCTCTTTCTCTCTCTAAAATAAATAAATAAATCTTTTTTAAAAAATCAATTGGCGGACGCCTGGGTGGCTCAGTTGGTTAAGCGACTGCCTTTGGCTCAGGTCATGATCCTAGAGTCCCTGGATCGAGTCCCACATCGGGCTCCCTGCTCGGCAGGGAGCCTGCTTCTCCCTCTGACCTTCCACCCTCTCATGTGCTCTCTCTCTCATTCTCTCTGTCTCAAATAAATAAATAAAATCTTTTAAAAAAAAAATCAGTTGGCCACAGACTCAATTCTATTCTGCTGGTCTACATGACCATCCTGTGGCAACACCACACTGTGCTGATTGCTATAGCTTTGTTGTCAGTTTTAAAATCCAGAAGTGTGAGTCCTTTGACTTTAGGCTCCTTTTTCAAGATTATTTTTGGCTATTCGGGGCCACTTGCATCTCCCTATGGCTTTGAGGACTGGCTTTTCCATTTCTGCAAGAAAGGTTTTTGGGATGTGAATAGGGTTTGCATCAAATCTGTAGATTGTCATCCTGACAATACTAAGCCTCCCAACCCATAAACACCCGATTTCCATTTGTTTATGTCTTCTTCAATTTCTTTCAACAGCATTTGTCCTTGTTTCCAATTACCAAAAATATTTTCTCGGGGCACCCAGCTGCCTCAGTCAGAAGTATGCATCTTTTGATCTCAGGGTCATGGGCTTGAGCCCCACATTGGGTGTAGAGATCACTTAAATAAATAAAATTTTTAAAAAAATTTTTTTTCTCCAAGTCTATCATTTGTCTGTTAATTTTTTTATGTATTGTCCTTCATGAGGCAGAAATCCTTCATTTTTATGTCGTAGATTCTCTGCTCTCTCCTTTGCACAGATGTGTTCTCTCTCTCTCTCTCTCATGCATAGGAACACACTTTATGTTTGGGACATTGGAGATTCATTTTCCCATCCCATGGTCACAAAGCTATCAACCAACATTTCCTCCTATTAGCTTCCCCTCTTATATACGGTATATGCAATGTGCCTTATAGAGTTGGATCTTTAATGTACTGGGCCCCTCCTTTGCTTTGCTGTGAGGTGGATCCACTTTGTTGCATAGGCTGAGCACACGGTCCTTCTCCCCCCGCCACCACCCCCGCCCGGTGATCCCACCTAGATGCCCATAACATTCCTTTGCATTGGAACGGATGTGCCGGTTTGTGGCCTGGAAAAGCAGTGAACTAGGAGCACTCCTAGCACTGGGGACAGATCATGGTGCTTGGTTAAAGTGATAAGGACCAGCACGAGATATGACCCAGCGCTGCTTGAAAACTGAATGGTATATTTTTCCAGGTACAGAAATAGAGCTACAGATGAGAGATCAGTTTTCTTAAGCGAGAGCCTTGGTTGGAGGGGGAATGGGAGTGGGGGTTGGAGAGACAAGGGAACACATCACACAATGAAATGAAATGAGAGGTGGCCTCCCACAGACCAGTGATGCTAACATACCAAGACTTAACTCCTGCATGGCAAGAAATCCAAAGGACGGGAGAGATGGCCCCAGTCAGCACAAGGAGGTCTGGAGGGACCACAGCCTGAGTCCAAGGGCCCCAAATGCGGGACGATGGGCTCTCCCAGGGCAGGAGGCGGACGAGGCCTGTGTCTTCCCAACCAGAGCGGTCACAGGCCCAAGGCTCAACTTGCCTCCAAGAAATCACACCAGGGGATCGATTTTATGGCTGAAGAAGGACCCTTAGAGAACCGACCATTTTACAGATGTTGAAATTAAGGCCACAGAAAGGCTGACCCCAGTGAGCTGGCCTGGAGCCACACCTCCCGCCCCAGCCCGGGCCTCTCCCTGAAGACCAGCCTGGGCCTGCCCGGATACAGCAGCTCCAGACCCGAAGACCTTGGCCGGCAGCCGCCATCCCCTCCGGCCGCTCTGGCCCAACGCCCAGGCTCAGCCTAGGCCTGCCGCGGCCGCAGGACCAAACAGCTGCCCCTTGCCTTCCTGCGATCTGAAAGTGGGTCCAGAGCTTCACCCCAAGTTCTCTGGCACCTCAGTGGCCCCCTGCTTCTCCGCATGTATTGGGTTTTCAGATACGCAGGCCTCTCCCCTTCTCCTCCCGCTCGGTGTGTGAGTGCTCGCTCTCTCTCACTGACTTCTCTTCCTCCCTGAGACGCGCAGGCCAGAAAACCAGCTTTGCAGAAATGGTGGGGCAGAGATCTCAGACGGGGGAGGAGTGGGCCCAGAGGCCTAGAGGCAAGAACAAAGATCTTCTGAGGAACCTCGAGGAGCCCAGTGTGGCTGCGGGGCTGTGAGAGAGACTCAGGGTGGTGGCACAGGAAGGGGGCAGGTGGGCAAAGCCAAGGGCCAGGGCTAAGCCCCAGACTGAGGCCAGAGCAGGGCAGCAGGGAGAGGGCAGGCTAGTGAAGAGGGTGCGTCTGCCCCTGATGAACCCTGACCTGCCCATGTCTGGGCCAAGCCCAGAGTTCAGGGCCATCTGCTTTCCGGGGTGAGCCGTCTCCATGAGCCCCCAGGCACTGGGGCCGCGCCAATGCAGAGCCTGGGTTGTCAGGACGAGGTGCCCCAGGAACCTGGAGGGAATGCCCAAGCCCTTTAGTGCCCCCCAGACTTGGCCAGGGAAGGCACGGAGGCCCCATTGCAGTGCAGGGTGGCTGGGGGCGACATCAGGGACCTGCTGAGGATGGTCACCAGTCAGCCCTTCCGAGGTTAGGAGCTCCTATTATCCTGTTTTACAGATGAGGTAACTAAGGCTCAGAGACATCCTGCGGTTTGCAGAAGGTCACACAGCAGAGCTGGGATTCACACGTGAGTTCCTCAGGGACGATTCTCTCAGCACTTGGGCTGGGGCCTGGGAGACCTCACGGTCAGTCTCCGACCAGCAGCGACACCCTCTCCCCACCCGGGAACTGGACACTAGCCCACAGCACACAGTGATGTTCTAAATGCAAATGTGACCAGGAGCCTGGCTGGCAGGGCCACGGGCTTTCCACCTTCCTCCCCTCCAGCAAGGGACTCTGGGAAAGTTCCAGCCCTGGGGTGGGAGATCTGGCCCGAATCTGGCTCTGTCCCGACTCCGCAGAGCTCCCAGGGCAGGTCCAGGCCCCCTTCTGGGCCGTGTGGTATTCCGTTGTGCAGCTCGGCCATGGTTTCCCCCTCCAGGCCCCCAGCGCTGCCACTTGCATTGTTATAACCCGTGTTATCACCAACGGCGCTAGCTGAGAACATTCCAGAGCGCGCGCGCGAAAGTCCACAGGCTCTGGGCTCACGGTACATCCTGAGGCCGACTTTGTCTCCTGACAAGACTCCCCAGGTGACCCGTGTGCACATCAAAGTTCCAGAAGCTCAGCTCTGAGGTCCATTCCTTGAAGCTGAGCTGCACATCTCTGACTCTACCAAATAAGGCCAAGTTGTCTTCCCAAGTGGCTACACCAATGCGCACCCCTACCAGGAGCAGAGGGGAGTTCCCGTGGCTCAGCATCCTCGCCGACGCTTGGCATCATCAGACTTCTTAATCTTTTCCAATCTAGCACAGAGAAAATGGTCCCGTAGTCACTTAATCCTCTTTTCATCTGATGCATTTCTTAAAATTGAGCCTCCTCCCTAGCTATAGCATCCATACGATCACCTTTGATAGTAGATATATTTTTTTTTCCTAACACATATAAAAAGAGATACCGAGGGGCGCCTGGGGGGCTCAGTGGGTTAAGCATCTGCCTTGGGCTCAGGTCATGATCCCGGGGTCCTGGGATCAAGCCCCGCATAGGGCTCCCTGCTCAGCAGAGAGTCTGCTGCTCCCTCTCCCTCTGCCTCTCCCCACTGCTCGTGCTCAGTCTCCCTCTTTTTTTTCTCAAATAAATAAATAAACTCTTAAAAAAAAAGAGAGAGGGGGCACCTGGGTGGCTCAGATGGTTAAGCGTCTGCCTTCGGCTCAGGTCATGATCCCAGGGTCCTGGGATCAAGTCCTGCATCGGGCTCCCTGCTCGGCGGGGATCCTGCTTCTCCCTCTGCCTCTGCCTCTCTCTCTCTCTCTGACTCTCATGAATAAATAAATAAAACATTTAAAAAAAGAGAGAGAGACACCTAACTCTGCAAGTGGGTCCTCTTACATCAATGAAAATCACACCCCCACGGCACATGGGAGAACCAGGGGTCCCCACGGCAGACCTCTCCCCCCGCCCGCGCCCCACCCTCACCCCTCCGGTGCTGTGACTGCGTGGCTCACATAGGCGGGCGGCCTGCGTGGCAGGAGAGAGCGCGGGGCGCACCGGAGGGGCCCTTGGGTCTGGCCTTGCCGCGGCCCCAGCGTGGCTGAGCGGGGGGGGGGGGGGTGCCCTCAGGACAGCACTTAGCAGCGTACCAGCTGCGCCAGGAGGCCAGCACTCTCCGCTGAAGCACTGTGTGCCGGGGACAGGCACGGCGGGCCTCAGCTGGCCCTCGAGAGGGGCATCCAGGGTGGAATAGCCCGAGCTGCCCCTGGTTCCCGGCGCCGGTCAAGAAGAGCCACTTCTGGGAAGAGAGTCGGCCTCGGGCTCACAGGCCCGGAACAGTGGGTGGCTCCCCGTCCCCTCCGTGCCCTGGGGCACCTCGGCCCGCTGGGTCTGGCCCTCAGGAGGGTCCATGGTCACTCTCCAGCCCAGCCTGCCCCAAGCACTTGTCCTGCTGAGCCCATGCATCCTGAGCACATTTGGGGAGATCCGCTGCAAGGACTAAGGACACAGCCGGGGGGGAGGTGACAGGAGCCACCTTGCAGCTTTTTGGGGTCCAGCCTGCTGCTTTGTAGCTGTGTGAACAGGTGGCCGACTCCTGTTCTGGCCTGGGGGACAGGGCTGGGAATGCCTCAGGGACCGCGGGAGGAGTAAATGACGCCACGTATGCAAAGGGCCTGGCACTGGGTCCGCCCCCCGGGGCTCGGTGGTGTCTCGGCTGAGTCCCCTCAGAAGCAGACGCTAAGACGAGGATGCCTGAGCAGTCATTTATGTGGGAGGGGACCTCCCCCCATCCCCGCCCCCTTAGAGCTCCTGGCATCCGAGCCTGCCCCTCTCCCAGGCTGAGAGAACCCCAGGCAATGCAAGGGCCAGGGGGCAGGTGCGCGGGGAGGGCAGCTCTGGATGTGGGCAGGCCTGGCCCCATTCCTGATTCTGCCACTTCATGAGAGCCCTGCCTGGGAAGTTGTTGGCGTTCGGTGACCCGAGGGGAAGAGGCCTCACTGGGCCACGCAGCGAGGACAGAAGCCAGGCCCTGCCAGCACCACGGCCCTCCTTCTTTCTCTGACCACCGCCCCCGCCCACTGAGAGGCATCCTTATGTACTGGTAAGCATGTAGGATTAACACGGGGGTCCTGACAACCAGGACGGGAGCAGCTCACTGGCCATCACCAGCTTCTTCCCCGAGCTGTCGGGGGCGCAGCTTTAGCCAGAAAAACAGAAGCAGCCGCCAAATCCTTGCTGTTCCTGCCTTGCTTTGGGGACGTGAGCCAGTATTTGACACTCATCACGGCACACACATCTGTCCTCAGAACGAGATCTGTTGGCGTCCCGTTCGCTCTCTGGGCGACTGAACAATGTATGAGCTGGTCAACTGTGTCAGGCTGAGGCCGAGCCCGCACAGCTAGCTGCCTGTCATCTCTCTTGGGCCTCTGCCTCAATGTCCCCCTTCCTGAAATAGCACCTCCACCCTCTTGGACACTCTCCAGACAGGCTGAAGAATGGCCCCCAAAAGATGTCCCCATCCTAATCCTGGGAACCTGTGAAGGTCACCTTGTAGGGCAAAAAAAAAAGGGGGGGGGGGGAGGCTTTGCAGGTGTGTGAGGAGGTTGTCCTGGATTATTGGGGTGGGTGGGCCCTCACTGCAGCCACGTGTATCCTTATAAGAGGGAGGCAGAGGGAGATGAGAAGACACTGGCTTGGAAGACTGCAGTGATGCGGCCACCGGCCAAGGAAGGCCGGGGTCACCAGAAGCTGGAAGAGGCGAGGGACGGATTCTCCCCTAGAGCCTGGGGGTGGGGGAGGGAAGGGGGGAAGCGGGGAAGCGTGGCCCTGCCAGCACCTTGATTTGGCCTAGAGACACTGATTTGGACTTCTGACCTCCAGACCTGCAACAGGATACGTTTCCGTGGCTTGGAGCAGTGCATTATACTATGAGCAAACACACCCTCTAACTCCTTATTCTGCTTTACCAACCGCCGTCACAAGCTCTCCTTTATCGAGTGTATGTCATTCCCGACGAGAACGGGAGCTCCACGAGGGCAGGATTGTGAGCACCTTGTTTTCCACTGGGCCCCAGGGCTAGCAGTGGCTGGCCCAGGACGGATGCCTGGATGCCTGAGTGAATTAACCAGTATGTTTCCACTTCCCACATGTAATAATCATTTTTATAGAAATGTGTGCTTCGGTGCATGCTTAGGAAAAAAAAAAAAAACCTACTGAGGGGACACGTGGGTGGCGCAGTTGGTAAGGTATCTGATTCTTGGTTTCGGCTCAGGGTCGTGAGATCGAGTCCCGCGTCGGGCTGGGCGCTCGGCGAGGAGTCTGCTTGGGATTCTCTCTCCCTCTCCTTCTGCTACTCCCACTCGTGCTCTCTCTCTCTCTGAAATAAATAAATAAATCTTTAAAAAAAAATCCTGAGGACATCCACAGCAACCTCCTAACAGCACTTACCACTGCGAACAGAACTAACTACGTACGGAAGGCTCCGCAGTCTAATGGTAAGCACTTTGAGGAATTTAAGAACCTGCTTATTTTAGGCAATCTAAGCTTCCACCATGGGATTGAGGGACTCGGATAAGAGAAGGGGTCCCCAGAGGCTCTTGGGAATCATCTACACGTTGCGAAGTGGACTCTGGTGAACTCGGAATTCTCACGGAGCACATCTTACCCATTTATGAGCGCAGGCATGTTTCACTGACCGCCTGCTCCCGGCCAGGCCCTGTGGACTGATTCCAGTCCTGGCCGCAGGATTTCAAGATGGAACCAGTTCCTGACTTAATGGGGGAGGAAACAGACTCAATGTCACGCACTGGAAGCTCGCAGAGCTGACACTGGCCTTCGGATCAGCTCTGACCCTTCTCACGAAGCCATGCTGTGTCCCCCACCGCTGAGCGCATGGCTGGTCTCTGGAGGATTTTCCACACTTGGGCCATTTCTGAGAACTGAAACCCTGGCTTCTCCCCATTTGTTGCCAGTGCTCCAAAAAAAAAACGGGAAAGGGTTTTCGATTCGGCCCCAACACCGGGCGAATAGTGCCACCTGGTGGACGACAAAGACAGTACAGGCACTGCGAGCGCCGTGGGGACTGGTCCCAGGTGTCCATGAGATTCAAAGCCAAGGGCAGAGTTGTTCTCTTTGAATTCATAAAAGGGATAGGAGAGAAGGCCCTGTGTATTATCACAGATGAAAATCAGAGGGCTGGTCCCTCCTGGGTGCTTCTGACAGCGAAGCCGAACTTTCGAGGTGCACAAGCATCCAACTCCAACTCTTGAGTTCCCTCCACAGTATCCTGCCAAGAGATCATCCCGCCTGGGCTTAAATACTTCCAGGGATGAGGCGCTCACTCTCTGCGTGTCTTCTTTACAAAATTCTTCTCTTCTCTCCTGATAACGCCCACTCTTTTCTCCTCCTCTTGCCTTCATAGAGTTCATCTGACCTCTCTCCCCTCTGACAGCCCCTCAGAAGTCCAGAAGAATCTCCACTCAGGCTGGGCTTCCTCCATCATCACTCCTGGGTCCTGAACCTGGCTCTTCTCCCCAACATTGCTCTCCTCGTTTTAAGTGCTGGTATTTTTAGGGAGTGAGAAGTGAGGGGCAGGCACACTACCCTTTGGCTATTTCTTCTAGCAGGCATGCTCTTCCCCCGACACCTCCCAAGGCTAGAATCTTCACCATGCAGGTCTCAACTCAGATGTCACCTACTCGGCAAGGCCTTCCCTGACCTCCACAGGCTAAAACAGCCTCCCTAGTCACACTTCTGCCAATTCCCTGCTTGATACTCTGCAGAGGCTTCGTACTATCTACAATTACATAGCAAGTTTGCCATCTGCCCGCCTCCATCCTGGGCCATGAACCTCACAATGTCAAGGGCTTTGTCTGCTGTGTTAGGTGCTAAGTCTGGGGCCCTGGGAATAGCAGATGATCCATAAACACTGCGTTTGCTCACTTGAATCTCTCCAAGCCTGGGAGCAAAGCCGGGCTATGGCTCCAATGGGGTGTCTCAGAAGTAGACCCCGAGACAAGGATCTGAGGGCAAACAGTTATTTTTCGAGGTTGTTATGGGTTGCGTGGTGTTCCCCAAAATTCATATGTTGAAGTCCTAACCCCCAGCACCTCAGAATGAGACCTTATTTGGAGACAGGGGCTCTTTATAGAGGTGATCAAGGTAAGTCATTAGTTATAATTTCATTAGTCATAATGAGGTCATGAGGGCAGGCCCTACTCCAATATGACTGCTGTCCTTATAAAAAGAAGAAATTTGGACACAGAGACGGACATGCACTGGCAGAAGACAATATGAAGAGACACAGGGAGAAGACAGCCAACTGCAAGCCAAGGGGAGAGGCCTGGAAAGGGACCCTCCCTCACAGCCTCAGAAGGAACCAGTCTGCCGGCACCCTGATGGGACTTCCGGCCACCATAACGGTGAGGCAGAAAGCTTCTGTTGTCTAAGCCCCAGCCTGTGGTGGTTTGTTATGGCGGGCCTCGGAAGCTTACACGGGCATCCACAGAAACTACCACAGTCAGGAGTTTGGATCCCCACTTACAGGGGAGAAAGCCAAGGCTGGAGGTGGGAGTGACTTGTCCATGGCCACCCACAACCAGGCCAAGGACTCAAGTCTCTGAACTCAAGATCAGGTTAGAACAAGCCCCCATCCCAAGACCCCAGACACAGTGGCCTGAATGATAGCGTTACCACATGATCCAGCAATTCTACTCCTAAGTGGGTACTCAAGAGAACTGAAAGCAGTGTCTGTACAAAAACATACATGAATGTTCTTGGCAGCACTGTTTGCAACAATCCAAGTATCCATCAGTGGATGAATGGATAAACAAAACGTGGCGCATCCGTAAGTGGGATATTTTTCAGCCATAAAAAAGAATCGAGTACTGACACACACTACAACAGGGATGAACCTGAAAATCACTGTCCTGGGCAGGGTGGGGGTGGGGGCGCTTGGGTGTTCAGTAGGTTGGGTGTCTGACTTAGTTTCAGCTCAGGTCATGATCTCAGGGTCCTGGGATTGGGCCCTGCATTGGACTCTACACTAGACAGGGAGTCTGCTTGAGGTTCTCTCTCTCTCCCTCTCCCTCTGCCCCTCCCCCTGCATGCTTGCTCTCTCTCTCTCAACTAAATAAATAAATCTTTAAAAACAAAAACACCGGGGCGCCTGGGTGGCTCAGGCGTTAAGCGTCTGCCTTCAGCTCAGGTCACGATCCCAGGGTCCTGGGATCGAGCCCCGCATCGGGCTCCCTGCTCGGCGGGAAGCCTGCTTCTCCCTCTCCCACTCCCCCTGCTTGTGTTCCCTCTCTCGCTGTCTCTCTCTGTGTCAGATAAATAAATAAAATCTTTAAAAAATAAAAATAAAATAAATAAAAAATAAATAAAAACAAAAATACCGTCCTAAGCAGAAGAAGCAGGCACAAAAAGTCGCATAATGCATGATTCCATTTATGTGAAATGTCCAGAACAGGCAAATCCGTAGAGACTGAAAGTGGGTTAGTGGTTCCCAGGATATGGATGGGAGGGGCCATGGGGAGGCACAGGCTTTCTTTGAAGGGTGATGAAAATGTTCTCAAACTAGACAGGGGTGGTTGTACATTGCGAATATACTAAACATCACAGAAAAAAATTATTTTTTTAAGATTTTATTTATTTATTTGAGAGAGAGCACGAGTGAGGGAACAGCAGAGGCAGAGGGAGAAGCAGACCACCTGCTGAGCAGGGAACCCGACGCGGGACTCGATCCCAGGACCCTGGGATCATGACCTGAGCCGAAGGCAGTCGCTTAACTGACTGAGCCACCCAGGCGTCCCTGAAAAAATTTTTTTAAAGAAAAGAAAGGCAGAAAGGGCCTAGCAGGCAAGGGAAACGGTAACATCAAAGACCTCGAGACCTGAAGCTACAGGTTGTCCTCTAGGAGGTGAAATGTGCAGAGCAAATGACAAGAGCCAGAAAAGGGGTTTAGGGTTGAGCCACAGTGGGTGTTAAGCAGGGAAGCAGCTGGGGCTTGGAGGTAGGAGAGGATCAGGGGCTGCAGGGGTGAGGGACCGCGAGTCTGAGGGGAGGGCAGCAGGACCGCAGGAGAGGTGAGGTCTGTCGGAGGCCAGGGCCGGGAGGAGAGCACGGGGAGAGGCAACAGAGAGACAGGACTCGGACTGCCAGCCAGGTTGTAGGTTGGGTGACAATACCCTGGGACCCACCAGGGTGGGGAGCACCAGGGCAGGAGCACTCTGGGAGGCAGATGAATAGGTCCTAATGTGTTGGCTCGGAGATGCCCATGAAACATCCAGGACAGGATCCAGGAAGGTCTGGGCAGATGACGGCAGCCCAGGAGAACCTGCTTAGAGAATAAGACCACTAGATGGAAGAGATTACCTAGGACAGTGGCTCTGAAACCTTTGCGACAACCCACAGGGGCACTTTCGCCACGAGCTCTGAAACCACGTGGCCTGAGCTCAAATCTCAGCCCTGCCTTTTTTTTTTTTTTTTTTTTTTTTGTAATTCCAGTATAGTTAACATTGAGCGCTGCTATTTATGAACCGTGTGGCCTTAATCTCTCCGAGCCTCCTTCCCCGCCTGGGAAGTGGAGGCAGTCGGAGCTCCTGTCCCAGGCTTGTGAGGACCCCATGAGCTAACGTTGGCCAAGGGCTTAGACGGGCACCCGCGGATCACGCAGGAAATGGGGGCTATGATGCCGTGTGCCAGACGGTCATTTAGGGAGCTGATTAAAGAGGAAGCTTCCTGGACTCCATGCCCACAGGTTCCAGTTTAGACAGTTTCTGATGAGACCTGCCAATCTGGCTTTTTAACTAGCATCCCACCTGCCCCCCTCCCACCCCACCCCACCCCCCCCGTGTCTTCCCGATGCAGGTGGTCACTGGGCCTCAAGGCCCTGGCAGTGCCGAAGGAGGATGAAAGAGCCCGGGGGTTGCCCAAAGTACACGGGGTGAGAAAGAAAACCAAAGCCTGAGTGGGGGTGGGGGGGGCATGGAATTTCAGGAAGAAGCATGTGAGCCAAAGAATCATATGCTGCAGAAAAGCCCAGCTGGATGGGGACAGAGTGGCCTCTGCCCAGTGGACAGATAACAAGCGGATGGTTGGCGACTCTGGGGGAAGATGTTTCCATGAAGTGGTGGGAACTGGGCCAAGTTCTGGGGTTCAGGAGCTTGGGAGGTATTCTGGGCTAAGTTGTGGCCCCCACCCCCCCCATATGTTGAAGTCCTAAACCTCAGTACTTCAGAATAGGACTGCATTTGGGGGTCATCTTTACAGAGGTGAGTCAGGTAAACGGAGGCCGTTAGAGTTCATTCTACCCAATCTGACTGGCGTCCTTATGAGAGGACACTTGGACACAAACAGGACAGAGGGAGGACCATCGTGAAGACACAGAGAGAAGCTGGCTCTCTACAAGGCAAGGGGGGAGGCCTCAGGAGAAACCAGCCCTGCCAATATCTTGATCTCAGTCTTCAGTCCGAGCTCAGAACTGTGAAAACTAATGTCTATTGCTGAAGCCCCCAGTGTGTGGCACTTTGTTACGGGGGCCCCAGCGAGCTACTGCAGGAGCGAGTCAGCAAGGCTCATAAAGATTCCAGATTCCAGGATCGAGCCCAGCATCAACGGGAGAGCCTGCTTCCCCTGCTCCCTCTCTCTTCCCGCTTGTACTCTCTCTCCCTCACTCTCTCAAATAAATAAATAAAATCTTTTTTTTAAAAAAAGAGGGGGAGGGCGCCTGGGTGGCTCAGTTGGTTAAGCGACTGCCTTCGGCTCAGGTCATGATCCTGGAGTCTCGGGATCGAGTCCCGCATCGGGCTCCCTGCTCGGCAGGGAGTCTGCTTCTCCCTCTGACCCTCCTCCCTCTCATGCTCTCTGTATCTCATTCTCTCTGTCTCAAATAAATAAATTAAAAATCTTAAAAAAAAAAAAGAGGGGGAGTTGGTCGCATACAAAGGATCAGAAATCAGACTCACTTCAGACTTCTCAAGAGCAGCACTGAAAACCCGAGGGCCATGAAATAGTGCCCTAGTGCTTGAAGGTGAACTACTTCCAACCTTTGATTTCAAACCCAGCTAAACTAGAAACCAAGTAGCAACACAGATTTTTTTTTTTATTGTATTTATTTATCTGACAGAGAGAAAGAGGGAGAGAGAGAAGGCACAAGCAGGGGGAGCAGCAAGCAGAGGGAGAGGGAGAAGCAGGCTCTCCGCGGAGAAGGGAGCCCGATGCGGGGCTCAAACCCAGGACCCTGGGATCATGACCTGAGCTGAAGGCAGATGCTTCACGGACTGAGCCACCCAGGTGCCCCAGCAACATAGGTTAAAGGCACTTTCGGGGCACGTGGGTCGCTCAGTAGGTTAAGTGTCTGACTCTTGATTTCAGCTCAGGTCATGATCTCAGGGTTGTGAGATCGAGCCCCACATCAGGCTCCATGCTGGGCATGGAGCCTGGTTAAGATTCTCTCTCTCTTCCTCTCCTTCTCCCTCTGCCCTTCCCCAAAAATATAAATAAATAAAAAATAAAGGCACTTTCAGACATGAAAAATCTCAATAAATATACTTCCCACATGCTCTTTCTTGGGAAGGGTGAAAGATGTGTTCTATCAAAATAAGAGAAAAAAAAAATAAGAAAGAGGAAATCATGGATACAGGAAACAGGAAATCCACCTGGGGAAAGAGATAAGAAGTGACCTGAAGGTGATCTAAAGTTGTGCATCGGACAGAGAGGGTGGCCAGACCAGATCAGGGCAGGGCAGAAGACTCTGGAGGGATTTCTTTGAAATAAAACTGACAGCACCCATGACATATAAGAAGCGAAAGTTGGTTTAGACAAATGGCAGAGGCTGGAGGTTGAGTTCATGATGAGTAAACAAAACAAAACAAAAGCGCTTCATTCTAGCTGCTGGGGAGAGCAAAGTGCTCTGCAGGAAAGCACATTTCATCTGGGTAGACCGCGCGGCTCGGCTGGGAGTGGGATTTCCTTGGGCATGATAACAGCCACACCGACTATGGCTTGTGTGGGCTCAGGTCCTCCAAGGGGGCAGCCGCCGAGACGATGTGAGCACAGAAGTGTGTTGGTGAGTCACGCCTGGGAGAGATGAAAGGGAGGAAAGCAGAACCGGGCAGGGAGGCCACTGGACTGCAATGCAAATCTGCAAAAGTCTTGGCCAACCCAATCAGGGGCTCCAGAGCAAAGACGGCGCGTTTCAGGAGCCCTACGTCGGGCAGAACTGGCTTCGGTGCATGCCAGCCCCCGGCCCCCCCGCCCCCCATGCTCAGGAACCGGCCGAGAGCTTTCCTGGAGAGCATTGTTTCAGCTCCAGGGCTGCCCTGAATCCTCGGGGCGCCATAGCAGGACCGTGCTCCTTGTAGCTGAAGAGGCTTTTTCTTGAAGGGCAATTTGAAGGGCAAAGCAAGCGGTGCCCCCCACCTAGGCTGACACTTTGATCCAAGTCATGACTCATTCTAATAGAGGGTGGGGGGTCAGGAGGGCCCATGTGGGTGTCGAAGGAGGACGGAGAGCCCCATATCTTCATCTTCTGGGGTGGGAAGTCAATAGGTAATATCGAAGGCTGAAAAGCCAAGAAGACGCAAGATGAACAGGTTATTTGGAGGCATGGAGATAAACAGCAAAAGAACCTGCTAAAAAGTGCTGGGAGTGGCTTCCTCTGGGGAAGGAGGCAACTGGGGGAAGGGAAGAGAGAAGAGAGAACACCCTTGTTCCCAATAAACCTTTAAAACTATTGTACTCCCTAAACTATAGGCACGCATAATTTTGAAATAAAAGTTAAAGTATAGGGTGCCCCAAATAAATAAAATCTTAAAAAAAAAAAAAAGGAATTCCAGGAGCTTTAGCAAAGTTAGTCAGGAAAATCACTTGGAAGAGATGGCATCTGAGCTGAGAGGTAAAGGCTGAGAAGGAGCCAGCATAGAGGAAGGCAGAGGGAACCATCTGTGCAAATGGCCTGGGGCAGGAACAAGACTGGCAACTTATAGAACCAGCAATGAGGGACACCTGGGTGGCTCAGTGGGTTAAGCGTCTGCCTTCGGCTCAGGTCATGATCCCAGGGTCCTGGGATCGAGTCCTATGTCAGGCTCCCTGCTCAGCAAAGAGCCTGCTTCCCCTTCTCCCTCGGCCCCTCCCCCTGTGATCTCTCTCTCTCTCAAATAAATAAATAAAATCTAAAAAAAAAAAAAAAAAACCAGCAATGAATGTAGTAAAGAAAGGGGGATTGTAGGGGGTAATGAGGAGAGAGAGTAGGCGGGCTGGGTCATGCAGATCTCTACTGACCACAGGAGAGATGGGGATTTTATTTTAAGGATGATAGGAAATGGGGTGGGCAGTGTGAGGTTTTGAGTAGGGGAATGATGTGGCCTGTTTGAATTCTCAAGCACTTTGGCTGTTGTGTGGACTTTTAGGGGAAGATAGAAACACCACAATCCTGGGGGTGTGGTTGGTGATGGCAGCAGGGTGGGGGACGAGGCTAGGGACCTCTTTGCAGATAAGTGGGCAGAACTTCAAGGATAAACATGGCACCGGGGGGCGGGGGCGGAGAGAGGCATCAAGAGACTCCGAACCCCCAGGACCTTACCCAGACCTGCGCCCAGGCCTTGACACTCAGACCCAGACACTGGTAAGTTCCATTTTCTCTTTCCTTCCTCCTAATGGGGCTTCCGGGGGCTCTATCCGGATGTGGCCACCCCCCGGGTCCCAAGGCCTCGGTCGCAGTCTGGGCAGGCCTGGCGAGCCCCGTGGTGCCTTTGCCCAGTGGGTCCCATGCAGCCTCCTCACCCCACCTCGGCCCTGACAGCCAGAGATGGATGTCACTAACAGGAAGCCAGAGGCCTGAGTGGGACAGCCCAGTTTATGCACAATGGCTGAGCCTCCTCTCTCTCCTCACCCTCCTCACCCTGTTATCATGGTGCTAAGGCCACCATATTGTGTGCAAACGAGTGAGTGTGGCTAGTGCCAATAAAACTTTATTCACAAAAACAGGTGGCAGGCTGAATTCGGACGGTAGGCCATAGTTTGCCGACCCCTGGATTAAATGGTGACCCTAATTAACCCCCAACTGGGACTGAGGAAGGAAGCGTTCTCTTCCCTTACAAGAATTTCCAGGCTTTGGAAGCCAGGATTCTGGAAGAATTCCTGAGTTTCCCCTACATTCCACCATGCTGGCCATATGTGTTCCCTCATCCTCCCCTCAGGAATGACAGTGACCATGTCCCTCAGCCCTGCCTCGCCCTCGGGACTTTTTTTTTTTTTTTAATTCATATGTTAATCCCCATACATTACATCATTAGATTTAGATGTAGTGTTCCATGATTCATTGTTTGTGCATAACACCCAGTGCTCCATGCAGAACGTGCCCTCCTCAATACCCACCACCAGGCTAACCCATCCTCCCACCCCCCTCCCCTCTAGAACCCCGTCCGTCCTTCAGAGTCCATTGTCTCTCATGGTTCGTCTACCCCTCCGATTTCCCCCGCTTCATTCTTCCCCTCCTGCTACCTTCTTCTTTTTTTTTTTCTTAACATATATTGCATTATTTGTTTCAGAGGTACAGATCTGAGACTCAACAGTCTTGCACAATTCACAGCGCTTACCAGAGCACATACCCTCCCCAGTGTCTATCACCCAGTCACCCCATCCCTCCCACCCCACCCCCCACTCCAGCAACCCTCAGTTTGTTTCCTGCGATTAAGAATTCCTCATATCAGTGAGGTCATATGATACATGTCTTTCTCTGTTTGACTTATTTCGCTCAGCATAATACCCTCCAGTTCCATCCACGTCGTTGCCAATGGCAAGATCTCATTCCTTTTGACGGCTGCATAATATTCCATTGTATATATATACCACATCTTCGTTATCCATTCATCTGTCGATGGACATCTTGGCTCTTTCCACAGTTTGGCTGTTGTGGACATTGCTGCTATAAACATCGGGGTGCACGTACCCTTTTGGATCCCTACTTTTGTATCTTTGGGGTAAATACCCAGTAGTGCAATTGCTGGATCATATGGTAGCTCTATTTTCAACTTTTTGAGGAACCTCCATACAGTTTTCCAGAGTGGCTGCACCAGCTTGCATTCCCACCAACAGTGTGGGAGGGTTCCCCTTTCTCCGCATCCCCACCAACATCTGTCGTTTCCTGACTTGTTAATTTTAGCCATTCTGACTGGTGTGAGGTGGTATCTCATTGAGGTTTTGATTTGGCTTTCCCTGATGCCGGCCCTCGGGACTTCTAAAGGCCTGTCCAGCCTTATCATATTGGGTCTTCCCAGTGGCCCGAAGGGGCTGTGACTTGTCCACCTGCACACGGCAAGTTAGGAGAAACCAAGTTGGGCGGACCCCGGGCCAGGCCAACCCCTTAAGGACAGACACATCAATCCCCAGGAATGGTCCCGCATGTAAACCCCCCAGCCCATGGCAGCCCTCAGATCCCACCTCATGGGTATCCGGACTCACCCCATTGCACAGGCTGACAGGTGTTGGGTAGGAGAATCCCAGGAGGGGCCAAGGCTGGAGATGCCACCAGGAGAAAGATGACCCGGCCCCACATTCAAACCCGGTGACCCCGGTGGGTCCTGAGATCCCTGGCTCTCTGCCCCCAGGGCCCAGCCGGATGCTCACAATCTCCCTTCCACCCTCCTTCTCCTCCCCCAGGCCATCAGGGCCTGCCCTCCCGTCCTCCCAGCCTCCTGGGAAAGGAAGCTGGGGGTCCAGTGTTTGTATTCCCTGTGCTTCTGTCCCAAAGTGACGCCAACTGGGGGGCTTCAAACAGCAGACATGTTTTCTCTCACACTTCTGGAGGCAGGAAGTCTGAACTGAAGGTGTCTGCAGGGCTATGCTCCCTCCGGAGGCTCTAGGGGAGGGTCCCTCCTCACCTCACCTCATCCTGCAGGCTCCTGCCGTTGCTGGGCCTGCAGACGTGTCCCTCTGATCTCTGCCCCCGTCTTCACATGGCCACCTTCTGTGTGCCGCTGTGTCCTCTCCTTGTCCTCTGAGGACACAGTCACTGGATTTAGGCCCCACGCTAAATCCAGAATGATGTTGCCTTGAGAGCCTTAACTCATTGCATCTGCAAAGACCTTATTTCCCAATAAGGTCACATTCTGAGGGGCCCAGTAGCCGTGAATTTTGGGAGACACTATTCAACTCACTATAGCCGAGATCAAAGCAGAGCCCACCTCTCCTCCGTCTCTCATCCCCTCCCCAATCTCCTTTCCCGCTCCCTTCCCCTTGGCACCCCCTTCTTTTTGCTCCTCTGCCCACCCTGAGCCTCCTCGCCCCCAGCTTCTTTCTCTGCCTCTTCTCATTCTCCAGTGGTGCCCCCTTCCCACCCCCCACTGTGTGGGTCATGCTCAAGTGGCCCTTTGTACCCATGCCCATCTCCTTCTCCCACGTCTCTCTGGATGGAGAGGCTGCAAAGCTGGAACCATGTTCCTGGATCCCTTGCAGCTAGGATGGCCTCTCAGTGCACTGACACCCAAGACCAGGAGGGAGGAAGTGAGACGGGGTGTCTCCCTGCTGGGGAGCTGTTTTGCTGCTTTACCCTCGTAGGCTCCGGCGCCCTGACTTGGCTACGGGGCTACAGCTCCCGATTCCCCACCGTCCAGATCATTGCAGAGCAAGCAGCTCTCCAGGATGCTCAGTCCTGCAGCCTGATTCTGCCGGCCACGCAACAATTCTGTTGTTCATTGTTGCATTAGTCGGGACCGGCAAGGTGATGGTGCGCTAGCAAGCATTTCCCACATCTCACTGGTTTTTAAGCCTTAAAAGAACAACAACGGAGCAACGACTTTTTACATACAACCCTAGAGGCATGATCCATCAGGCTAAGAGTCAATAGGTTGGACCTCATGAAAACTTAACCTTTCTGCTCTACAGAAGACACGGTCAAGGGAATAAGAAGACAAACCACAGGCTGGGAGAAGATATTTACAACGGAAATATCTGAGAAAGGACTATTATCAGAAATATACAAGGAACTCTTTTTTTTTTTTAAGATTTTATTTATTTATTTATTTTTAAAGATTTTATTTATTTATTTGAGAGAGAGAGAATGAGAGACAGAGAGCATGAGAGGGAGGAGGGTCAGAGGGAGAAGCAGACTCCCTGCCGAGCAGGGAGCCCGATGTGGGACTCGATTCCAGGACTCCAGGATCACGACCTGAGCCAAAGGCAGTCGCTTAACCAACTGAGCCACCCAGGCGCCCCAAAGATTTTATTTATTTATTTGAGAGAGAGAATGAGAGAGAGAGAGAGCATGAGAGGGGGGAAGGTCAGAGGGAGAAGCAGACTCCCTGCCGAGCAGGAAGCCCGATGCGGGACTCGATCCTGGGACTCCAGGATCATGACCTGAGCTGAAGGCAGTCGCTTAACCAACTGAGCCACCCAGGCGCCCTACAAGGAACTCTTTTAAAAAATGTACATATATATACACACACACAAGGAATTCTTAACACTCAACAATAAAACAATGGTCAAGAGGTCTGAACAGACACCTCACCAAAGACACACAGATGGAAAATAAACATGCAGAAAGATGTTCCATACCATACATCATTAGGGGAATGCAAATTAAAACAACGCACGCGTTAGAATGGCTAAAATGCACAGCACGGGACGCTGGCTGGCTCAGTCGGTGGAGAGCATAACTCTTGTTCTGGGGGCTGTAGGTTCCAGCCCACGTTGGAGCTAGAGATCACTTAAAAAATGAAATCTTGGGGGCGCCTCGGTGGTTCAGTCTGTTAGGTGTCCAACTCCTGATTTCCGCTCAGGTCTTGATCTCAGGGTCGTAAGATCAAGCCCAGCATCAGGCTCCATGCTCAGTGGAGAGTCTGCTTGCAGATTCTCTCCCTCTCTCTCTGCCCCTCCCGCCTCTCTCTCTCTCTCTCTTCCTCAAATAAATAAATAAATCTTTTTAAAAAATGAAATCTTTAAATAAACAAATGAACAGACAAACAAACAAATAGATAATCTACAGCGCAGGCATCAGATGCCGACAAGGGAGTGGGGCAGTGGGAACTGTCATTCTCCGCTTGTGGGAAAGAACATGGTACAGCCGTTCTGGAAAACAGTTTGGCGGTGTTATGGATTGAATATTTGTGTCTCGCAAAATTCATACGCGGAAGCACCAACCCGCAATGTGACTATATTTGGAAATAGAACCTTTATGGAGATAATTAAGATTAAATGAGGTAATCAGGGAAAGGGCCCTGATTCGTATCCTTGTAAGAAGAGACCCACTACATAGTGCTCCCTATCTTTCTCTCTCTCCCTCTCTCTCTCTCTCCCTCTCTCTACCTCTGTCTCTCTCCCCCCTCTCTTCTTCTCTATCTCTCTCTCCTCCTCTCTCTCTTTCCCGCCCCTACCATATTAAGTCACACCAAGAAGAAGGTGTGCCTGCAGAACTTTGAACAATAAATTGCTGGGGGCGCCTGGGTGGCTCAGTCGTTAAGCGCCTGCCTTCGGCTCAGGTCATGATCCCAGGGTCCTGGGATCGAGCCCCGCATCGGGCTCCCTGCTCAGCGGGAAGCCTGCTTCTCCCTCTCCCACTCCCCTGCTTGTGTTCCCTCTCTTGCTGTGTCTCTCTCTGTCAAATAAATAAAATCTTAAAAAAAAAAAAAGAAAGAAAAATAAATTGCTGTTTTATGAGCAATTTATTTTATGAGCCACCCAGTCTGTGGTACTGTGTTACGGTGGCCCTAGCTGACTAAGACAGGCAGTTTCTCAACCAAACACAACATAATCTCACCGCGCAATCCAGCCATCACGTTTCTTGGTATTTATCCACATGACTTGAAAACAGGCCCACCCAGAAACCTGCACACAGATGGCTTCAGGAGCTTTATTCATAATTGCAACCAAGATGTCCTTCGATAGGTGCATAGATAAACAAACTGTGGTCCATCCATCCAGTAGAATATGATTCAGCTCTAAATGGAAATGAGCTATCAAGCCATGAAAAGACATGGGGAAAAGTTAAATGCAGATCACTAAGTGAAAGAAGCCAATCTGGAAAGGCTACATACTCTCTGATTCCAACTGCATGACATTCTGGAAAAGACAAAACTACGGAGACAGTAAAAAGATCAGCGGTTGCCAGGGCTTTGAGGGAAGGGAGGGATGATCGGCAGAGCACGGAGGATTTTCAGGGCAGTGAAACTCTTCTGTGAAATTATTCTATCATAGTGGAGCCATGCCATTCTGCATTTCTCAAAACCCTTAGAATGGGCACCACCAAGAGTGAACCCTAATGTGAACTAGGGACTTCTGGGTGATAACAATGTGTCTGTATATGTTCATCAGCTGTAACACATGCCGCATGGTGAGGGATGTGGACGCTGGGTCAGGGGGGTGGGGGCTACCTGGGAAATCTCTGTACTTTCCATTCAATTTTGCTATGAATCCAGAACTGCTCTAGCAGCGCCTGGGTGATGCAGTCGGTTAAGCATCTGATCCTAGGTTTCGGTTCAGATCGTGATCTCAGGTTCGTGAGATTGAGCCCCTCCCGCATCCCGCATTGGATTCCACGCTCAGCTCAGCAGGGAATCTGCTTGAGAGTCTCTTTCTCCCTCTCCCTCTGCCCCTCTCCTGCTCATGCTCTCTCTTTTTCAAATTAATAAATAAATCTTTTACAAATGAAAAAAATTAATAAAACAGCTCTTAAAAAAAAAAAGTCAGGAAGGGAGAAAAGAGTGGATTGTCTTACTCATGCCCCATGCCTGACCCAGAGGATCGGGAAGACACCACGTGTCAGAGTCACTCCGGGGTCCAGGCTGACCAAGACTCAGCCTCACCAGGGGGTCAGCAGGTCAGGGCAAAGGAAAAAGGAAGAATTGCACACCAGCCCTCAAAGCTGCTTCCTAAAAGTGACGTCCTCACTTTTGCTCACATTTCATTGGCCAGAGCAAGTCATCTATCACCCCTGACTCCAAAGCAAGCAGGGAGTGCATCCTATCTTGCCTGATGCTAGGAGGAGAACCAGGTGCTTCTGACGGCCACCAATCACCATGTTCTGTGGTGGTCCGCCAGGAACCCTCCTCTCTGTCCCACACGCACACACGCACGCGCACACGTGCACACACTCCTTCTCGCCAACCCCCGAGGTTCTTTCTCACTCCTTCCTCGACTGTCAAGAACAAGGAGCCTCGCTGTTGGGAGGGAATCATTTCCAAATCAGTCAATCAAATATTTCTTGAGAGGGCTCCTGGGTGGCTCAGTTGGTTAAGCGACTGCCTTTGGCTCAGGTCATGATCCCAGGGTCCTGGGATGGAGCCCCGCATTGGGCTCCCTGCTCAGCGGGGAGCCTGCTTCTCCCTCTCCCCACCGCTTGTGCTCTCTCTGTCAAATAAATAAATAATATATTTTAAATATTTATTTATTGAGAAACTACTCTATGTACAGCAGAGCCAGATACCATGGTTTGTGGCCAGATATAGTGAAGTATAATTTACGCCCAATTACAGGCACCAATTTTTAACGTACTGTTTAATGGGTTTTGACAAATGTATATAACCACGTATTATGACATTATGACATTGAACACCCCCATCACCCCCAAAAAAGTTCCTTCATGCCCCCTCGCAGTCAACCTTTTCCCCAGCCCCAGCCCCTGGCAACCGCTGCTGAGTTTTCTGTCCCTGTAATCTTGATGCTCCAAGAATGTCATATAAACGGAATTGTAGTACGTAGCCTTATGATCTGGGTTCTTTCACTCAGCACAACGCATCTGACATTCGCCACTGTTTTTGCATGCTCCTGTAGTTACACCAAGAGCTCGTTCCTTTTTATTACCAAATAATATTTCATGGTATGGGTATATCACATTTTGCTTCTCCGCTCATCAGCCGACGTGCATTTCAGTTGTTTTCAGTTTGGGGCAATTATGAATAAAAGCGCCATGAGCATATGCATGGATGTCTGTTTTCATTTCTCTTGGGTAAACACCTAGGAGCGGAAAGGCTGCATCATATGGCAAGTGAATATTTAACTGCATAAGAAACTGCCAGACCGCTTCCCAAAGCGACTGCGCTATTTCACATGGTCGCAAGCGATGTCTGAGAGTTCCCATTGTCCCGTATCTTTACCAGTACTTGGTATTATCCATTTTTTACATTTTAGCCAGCCTAGTGGGGCTGTGGTGGTATGTCATGGTGGTTTCGACTTGATTTCCCTGGTGACTAATGATGTTGAGCCTCTTCCCATGCCCACATAGTTCCAGCACGTCTACTCTCCCAGACACCCGAACCTCGGCCCTGCCTCAGGACCTTTGCACTTGCTATTCCCTCTGCTTGCAACGCTCTTCCCATGCCTTTGTCCCTCCTTCCATCAGCCCTCTGCTCAAAGGTCACCTCCCTGGCCACGTCATCTTCAGAATTCACCCCCACCTCTCTGAGCCCTCATCTGGCTCTTGCTCACAGCAAATACCCAACATCGCTGGGTTTCTATTTGCTTCCGTTGCACATTGTCCATCTTCTGCCAAGCTGGAGATTCCTCAGGGAAGGAACTCTGATCACACTGTAACCCCAGGGCCTGGCGCACCATCAGCCCTCAATCAACACGTGTTGGATGAATACATTTGCTAGCGGAGCACTCGGGAGGATTACATGAAATACCAAGTGTGATTGCCCTTCACAGCTTGCTGTGCCACCAGAGGAGGATCCCAAGGCTCAGAAAGGCACAGGGACCCAGCGGGGCCACACAGCCAGAGCGGAGGACACCTGAGCCCACAGCCCTCCCCCCAAGCCACCCTCCCGCCCACCCTGCCTCGGGGCCAGCGTCGCCGAGACACACACCCCAAACACACAGACCGCACGCAACTCAAAGCCACCCACACGCAGAGTCCCCCGCAACACAGATGCGCCTAGCCACACACAGGCAGGAATTGTCTTCACACACCCATGTACACAGGCACGCGGCCTTGCACACTCAGGAATTCCCTTCACACACAGGCACACGAATTATGCGCACCCTGCCTCCCACACCCTCGTGCCCACGCGCCCACAGCAGCGGGCCTGGGTGACTGACGGCCCTGGGACGCCAATGGGCCTCCGTCGCCATGACAACAGGCAGCTCCTGCATCTCGGGCTGCACGCAGGCGGCCAGGGGAAGGGTGGGCATCACGGCGGTGGATGCTTCCCGGAGCAGGGGCAGCTCGGGCCTCCTCGCAGACCCCTAGCACCAGTCCCTCATGCGCATAGAGCAGACCCTCGCAGACGTGCGTAGAACGCGCACTGTCGTCATCCACATAAAAGACGCAGCTCCCACTCCTGAGTGCCCGCCTGTGCCAGGCTCAGACGTGTGCCCAGCGGCTTCACGCACATCCCACCCCCACCCCGGATTCTCACACTGTCCTACCAGATGAATGCTGCCAGTGAATCCATTTTGCAGGGGGTGAAACTGAGGATCAGAGAGGGCAAGAGCGAAAAAAAAATTTTTTTTAAAGATTTAATCCATCTATTTGACAGAGAGAGACACAGCGAGAGAGGGAACACAAGCAGGGGGAGTGGGAGAGGGAGAAGCAGGCTTCCTGCCAAGTAGGAGCCCAATGCAGGGCTCGATCCCAGGACCCCGGGATCATGACCGAAGCAGAGGGCAGATGCTTAACGACTGAGCCACCCAGGCGCCCCAAGAGCGAAAATTTGAACCCAGGTCTGCCAGACTGTGAAGGGTCTTCTTTCCACTGCCCTGCACTGTATCTGAGCCCTCCTCTGTCTTTTCGCACACACGCTTTCCAGACAGGAGCAATCGACTATCAGCCCTCGCTAGTGCCGGAATTGGTACTACCCTTGTGGAGCTTGATAGGTAGTGAAATCCCCATTGGGAGCAGCATTCAAGAAGAACCTGTCAGAGTTGCTGTGAAGGATCAGGCATTAGGGAGCAAGGAGTTAGGTGAGATGACGTCACATTCGTCTTTGAGTTGCAGATGACAGGAAAAAAATTATTGGCAAACATAAGGGGAAAGTGACTAGCTTCAGGAACAGCTGGATCCAGCTCTCAGATATCAACAGGAACCTTCCTCTGGGTTCACTTTATTCTCAGACCAGCTTTCCCTCCCCGCAGGGTGGCCCCCACAAGCTTCAGATTTGCATCATACAAGCCCATCAGCCCCCAAAAGCAAGTTCAGTGAGTGTTTGTCAAATGAATGCTAGAAGCACAAATAAGATTGGGGGTCTAAGTCTAAGTGAATCCCAGCCCCTGCCTCTGAGAGAGGATCCCAGGCATCCAGTGGTCACTCAGACGCACTCTGACTTGGCAAATACTGTGCACCCAATGGTGTCCTGAGCACTTTATAAATATTAAGTCACAGAAGTTACACGGCAGGCGCCTGGGTGGCTCAGTTGGTTAAGCGACTGCCTTCAGCTCAGGTCATGATCCCAGGGTCCTGGGATCGAGTCCCTCATCGGGCTCCCTGCTCTGCGGGGAGCCTGCTTCTCCCTCTCCCACTCCCCCTGCTTGTGTTCCCTCTCTCGCTGTGTCTCTCTCTGTCAAATAAATAAATAAAAATCTTTAAAAAAAAAAAAAGAAAAAAGAAATTACACGGCAGCCCTATGAGGCGGTCACAATCTCCATCTCATGAATGGGGAAACTGAGTCACAAAAAAAAGGGAAGCATCACGCCTGAGACAGGGCTTAGATCCACACAGCTCCTTGACAAGCCAAGCTCAGGAGGCTCTACCTCTAAACAAAGACAGGACTGTTCTCCTGAAACCAGCTTTCCCCCAGGAATGCCGAGGATGGGCCAGGGGCATCACTGAGCACTGATTAGTGCTCACTTTGCCAGGCAGCCCTGGGCTTACTAAAGCCACCAACCCTGACAGCATGGGTGCACCGTGGAGCTCGAAGGTTCCAGCCGCTCTGAGTGGCTCGTCTAGTCCTAGCTTTTCCATCTATAAGATGGGCGGATTACTCCGTTCAAAAGGGGAGTACTCAAGTCAGCGGTAGAAACTTCTGTGATCATAGCCACACGGAGCTACTGAAAATTCGGAATGTATAGCTACGTGAGTGAGGAACTACATTACATTTTTTGTTTCGTTTTAATTAATTGAAATTCAAATAGCCACACATGGCTAACAACGCCCATATTGAGCAGTGCAACTCTAGGGTTCTAGATGAATACCAGATATTAATCTGGATTTTGTTCTATTTTTACCCAACCCTACCCCACGCTCCAATTCCAAGCAGGCTCCTTGCATTTCCTTTCTAAGGGAGTTTCACTGGTCTCTCTGCCAGCCGGGAAGTGTCGGTTGCCTGTGCTGACCCATAGCCCTGCCAGAGTCGCAACCAGACTGTAGGGTCCCAGGACCTTTGCATCACTCTGGAGGGGGAAAAAGAGTCCCAATAATGGCTGAGATGCAAATTTCCACCAGTCAGCAGAATGGGGGCTTAGAATAGGATTTCAGTTGATTTAAAGAAAATACAGAAGCGGGCTGTTTCTGGAACACCTGGGTTTTCAGCTGGGTGTATACCATGCGCACACATACCTGCTCCCTACCAGGGTGGGAGGGCTGCGTCTGGGCCCACCATGTGTACCTGCGCCAACCCCCACCCCCGCATATTCATACAGATGCGTGTGGGCACACAGGCAGCCACCACCTGCGCTGTGGACTTTTGCCCCCCAGGCTCCCCACGTGCGTCTACGTCCATAGGTAATGACTTTCTGTGCCCTCTGGTCTGAGGCTAAAGGGAACCTGTGGACTCTCCAGGGAAGATCTCAGCTCCACTCCAACCCACAAAGGAGCTGGGGAGAGATCGGACGGGGCCAGGCCAGGGCGGTCCAGTGCAGCCACTCCTCCAGCATCTCCGGGGACCCCAAGCTCAGCTGAGGGACCAGCAGCTCACAGAACACCCACGCGGTCCGGACTCCCGGGGCCCCACCACCTCCCTCCCCTCCAGCTGCCCTGCCCCCCACCATCCCCTGGGCCCCTGCTGGCCTGCAGGCATGAAGGAAAACCTGCCCACCGGCCCTACCCACTCATGTCCCAGCTCTGGGTGAGCGGTGGGCAGGGAGGGGGTGCAGGGTGGTTGTCAAGACATCCTAAAATGTACGTGGATGAGTTTCCTGGAGCCGCTGTAAGCACTCACCACAAATTTGGTGGCTTAAAGCGCACACATTGATTCCGTCCGCTCTGGAGGCCAGACGTCTGAAAGCAGTATCTGTGGGCTGACAAGGACGTGTCGGCAGGGCACGGTCCCTCCGGAGGCTCTGGGGGGAGAATTCCTTCCTTCTCCCTGCCAGTTTCTGCTGGCTGCGGACTCCCTGGGCTCGGGCCCATCCCGTGTGTGTGACCTCACATGTCACCGCCTCCCCTGCGAATGTCACATCTCCCTCTACCTCTCTTAGAGGGACACTTGTGATGGCATTAGGGTCCATCCAGATAATGCTGGACAATCTCCCCATCTCAGGGTCCTTAACTCAGTCACACCTGCAAAGACCCTTTTTGGGGCCACAAGTTCCAGGGCTTAAGACATAGGTGTCTTTGGGGGGCCATTTTCAGGCTGCCGCAGTGAGCCCCATGGGGTCCGAGCCGGAGCCCCCGACACTCTGTGGCCAGCTCCTAGAGCCAGCTCTGGGTTTGACCAGCTGGGTGACCAAGTGGGGCCATGTACAGCGACAGCCTTTGGAGACCCTGTCTGGTGCTGACGTCATGGGCCTCGTGGGCTGTTGTCACAACCTTCTGAGCGCTCCCTAGAATTGGGGGCGGGGGGCGGAAGCTCCAGAGAAGCAGAGTGGAGAGACAGGGAGACGGGACTGGGTTCCGGGGGAGGAGAAAGGAATGAATGCGGGGACAGGTGTCCCATGGCCCAGGTCTCCACGGTGTCTCATTTTATCTTCCCTCAGCCCTCCTTGACAGAGTAGGAAACTAGGGCTCACAGAGATAAAGACTGAACAACTGGGGTGCCTGGGTGGCTCAGTCGTTAAGCGTCTGCCTTCCACTCAGGTCATGATCCCAGGGTCCTGGGATCGAGCCCCGCATCAGGCTCCCGGCTCGGCGGGAAGCCTGCTTCTCCCTCTCCCACTCCCTCTGCTTGTGTTCCCTCTCTTGCTGTGTCTCTCCCTGTCAAATAAATAAATTAAATTAAATTAAATAAAAAGACTGAACAACCCCACAGAACAGGCACTATCAGCTCCAAGTTGCACGGGGAAGAATGTCAGCTCAGAGAGGCCAAGTGACTTGCCCCAGGTCACACAGGCTTAAGTACCCTCTGGCTGACCCAAGTCCCCACCTTCCTGGTGTCCCAGCAGACTCCTTGATGCCAGAGTTCTAGCCGGTCTTGGAGGATGAACAGGATTTGGGGGAGTGGAGAAGGAAGGTGGATGACTTCTGAGAGCTGAATGGGCCAGTGGGATTCTCTCTGGCTTCTGGAAGGAGACATGCAGGGTGGGGACAAATGTCTCTGCTATTGGGCAGGTGCCTCCTTTCAGGGCCTCCAGGACAGACGCTACCAATGGGCGGTCCCCAGGGAGGGGGTAGATCGAAAGGGCCCAATCTTACCCATAAATGTTTCTCAAGGGCCTGCCATGGCCCCTCCATTCCTGTGTTTCCTCTCCCTCTGGCCTGCTCCCTGGGGAGGAACAGCAGGGATGGGGACAGCAGGGATGAGAGGGGCTGGCTTGGCTGAGAACCTCCACCTGCCCACGCACCCGGGCCAGCCAGTGGGAGGGGTGAGGAAGGCCAGGAGGAGCAAGGGCCTGGGAGCCAGTGCCGTCAGAACGGGGTCAGGCTGAGCCCCCACGCCCGCACTCTGAGGGCACACGCAGACGCACATGCCCACAGCCCACGTGCGCAGACACAGCCCCACACACACCTGCCCCCACGCACCAGGGCCCCAGAGCAACGATCAGACCCCCACGAAGAGCCACGAGCCCCTTGCCTCGGGACAGTGCAGTGCCCATCGCTGAGGCCAAAACTCCGGGGCATCCAGGACTCCCCTCTTTCGCTCCCCACATCCGCAAATCCTGACAATCTCACCTTCAAAATATATTTGGGATCGGCAACTTTTCACACGGTCACGGCTCGCGCCCCAAACAGGCCCTGTCGAGGCCCATCTGGACTCGGGCGGTGGCCGCCTCGCCGGCCTCCCTGCTGCTGCCCTGGCCCATCTGTTCTCTGCACAGCACCCCTCTGCTGCTATGAGGGCCTTGGGGAGATCATGCCCCTCACTCAGAGTCAGAGCCCCCGCGCCCACTCCAGCCCCACAGGCGCTAACAGTCCCGGCACACTCTCTGCCTCAGGGCCTTTGCACTTGCTATTTCCCTGGGCCAGCATGCTCTTCTTTCGCCTCCGCCGTTCCTTACATAACCAAGAAGCCGCTTCCCCACTCTCCTGCCCCCTTCTATGCACCCCCCACCCGTGACACATCATCACCCATAGCCTATGTCTGCATTGGTCACCGTTGTCCCCCTGCCCAGCCAGCCCCTGGGCATTGCAGGCTCTAACACCTGCAGAGTGAAGGAACCCCACAGACACACACAGGTGGACACTGGTGGAGACCCGTAGGGACAGGTGACCCGTGCATGCCTGTGCACATGGGACAGCGAGGCCCGACGACCCCCACACACGTGCACACACACGCACACACATACACACGCAGACGGACCCTGAGCTGAAGCTGCTCCTGGTCCAATAAGGCCCTGGACCGTGGGCCTGGCCCTGGAAGCATAGGCAGCTGGAGTATGTGTCCCCACCAGAGGCCACTGAGTCCGGCCCCAGCCTTGGCTGCCGATGCCCCGGGGGGCTCCCGACTAATCTTGCCAGTTCCCTGGAAGAGAAAGGACAAGCTCCCTGCGGCTGGACCTTCAGGACAGAGAACAGCATCACAGTGTTCAACACGCCAGCCAGATCCCCAGCCCCTCCTCCTCCTCCTGCCTCTCCATCCCTGACTCATCACAGCCCCGAGAGAGATGAAGACAGCCCAGGTGTCACTGTCCCCACTGAGCAGAAGGGGAGACCAAGGCAGGAGGCCAAAGCAGATGAATGTGGCCCCTTGCCCAGCCCCGCCCTGGCTGGGGCTGTCACTTCCCAATCTGACCCCAGTCCAGGCGGCCACCCTGGGTACCACGGACTCAGGGGTGTGCACCCCAGGCAGACTCCCACCAGCCGGGCCCCTGCAGCCCTGTCTTGGCTGGAGGAGCTTATCACTGATGACTTTCCCGACAGAGATCGATAGAAAACATTTTATCTCCTTCCCCAGGGGCAGCTCAGCCTCAGAGCAGCGGGCTCCCGTTACTATGGCGACCCTCCTGGACCTCCCTGAGTCCCTCCCACTCCCTCCCCACATCTCCCCCTCCCCATCCCCCACTCCCCACTTCCTAATCCCTCCCCTTCCTTCCCCCCCCCCTCCCCCCCTCCCCCCCCACTCCTCCCCCACCCCCCCTCCATCCGCCCCACTGCCCACTTCCCATCCCTCTGTACCCCCACTCCCCACTTTCCACTCCCTCCTGCCCCCATCCCCCATTACTTACCTCCCCCTCCGCCACATTCCTCTTGCCCCCACCCCACGGCCCAAGACCAGCATTCTCTCCCACCCCGCTGCCTGGTAGCTGGACGGAGCCCATATACCTCTTGGCTGCAGCATAACTATTCTGTAAGCCTGAGAGGGAGGGGCCTGGGGGCTGTCTACCCAGACCAGACCTTGCTGGCCCTCCATTTCCACTCCAAACTGCAGCTCTGGAGCCCAGCTCAGCCTCATCCCTGAAACGTCCTCAGTGTTCTGTGATTAGTCACTGTACTATTACTCAGTTTCCTCTCTGTACGATCATGGGGATCACAGTACCTCCGTTACAGGGCCACTGTGAGCACCAGCTGAGCATGAACCTGGGAAGTACGGTGCACACGGCGTGGGCAGGGCCATGGCCATGGTCGACAGTCGATGCTCAAGAAATACCAACCATCATTGGTAAGCCTCACTCTGCACATCCATAGAATGGGTATATGAGGGATTATGGTTGTAAAGACTAAATGAGTTGGAGCACCTGGGTGGCTCAGTAGGTTGAGCGTCCGACACTGATTTCGGCTCAGGTCATGATCTCAGGGTCGTGAGATCAAGCACCTCATTGGGCTCCGTGCTGGGCATGGAGCCTGCTTAAGATTGTCTCTCTCCCGGGAAGAATGAAGGGGGGGAAATCGGAGGGGTAGACGAACCATGAGAGACGATGGACTCTGAAAAACAAACTGAGGGTTCTAGAGGGGAGGGGGGTGGGGGATGGGTTAGCCTGGTGATGGGTATTGAGGAGGGCACGTTCTGCACGGAGCACTGGGTGTTACGCACAAACAATGAATCATGGAACACCTCATCTAAAACTAATGACGTGATGTATGGGGATTAACATAAGAATAAAAAAATAAAATAAAAATTAAAAAATTAAAAAAAAAAGATTGTCTCTCTCCCTTTGCCCTCCCCCTGCTCTCTCTCTCTCTTTCTTTCAATAAATAAATGAATGGATAGATAAATAGAAAAATAAATGAATAAAGATTAAATGAGAGATGGGAACAGTTTGGCCCACTGCCCGGCACATTCTAGACACCGAATTTGCAGGAAGGACCCTGGTCTGGGCCTGCCCACCACCGACAGCGGCAGGGAGATGGGGAGGAGGTGGGAGGAACGGCTGTACCCTGCCCTCTGGGGACTCTTGTGGTGGTGGCCTGGATGCCCCATCAGGGTCCAAGTAAGCCGTGCCCTCCCCGTCCGGCCACAGGGCTGTGTGAACTTCCCTCCCACGCCACCTCTGCCTCCCTGTCCCCGGGCCAGGACCCACCCTCTTCCTTCTGCCAGGAACGCTGTGCCCAGTGTGGTCAGTCAGCCGGTCAGCGAACCTCCCCAAACTGGAGCCCGAACTCCGGGGTCTGCATCTCAGCTCTGCCACTCGGGGGCACTTCTGTGTCAGCTGAATAATGGCCCCCAGAGACCGTCCCAATCCCCAGACCCTGTGCCTGTGACCTTAGATGGCAACAGGGACTCTGCAGGTGTGGTTAAGGCAAGGATCTTGAGATGGGAGAGGAAGCGCTGATGTGGTGGGCTCAAGGTCATCACAAGTGTCGTAGAAGACAGAGGCGGGAGAGGTGACAAAGAGCAGGAGAGGGGACAACAGAAGCAAGAGGCAGCATGATGTGAGGAAGGGGCCACAAGCTGAGGAGTGCAGGCAGCCCCCGGAATCTGGAAAGGCAAGGACTCGGGCTCTCCCCTGGAGCCTCCAGAAGGAACCAGTTCTGCCCAGAGTTACTGATTCTGGGCTCCTGACCTCCAGGACAGTCAGAGAAAAAATCTGTGTCGTTTTCAGCCACCAGGTTAGCGGTGACTTGCTAGGGCAGCCACAGGCAACCAGTAACACCTCCCCATGCCTAGCCTCCTCCCCTGCAAAATGGGCTGATCCGGTACTTCTCTTCCCAGGCTCATGTGAGGTTTAAATGAGTTGGTGGGTGCAGAGAGCTGGTACTGTTTTTAATCACTGCTGTGCCAAAAACCATCTGCCAAGCCCTGAAGAGGACAGCACATCTGCCCTCAAGAAACTCTCCACCCGGAGCAAGAGAGACTCGTAACGCACGCTGGTCACCGAGAATGCTATGGGACCGTGATGTCCAGGCGCACAGCTGAGGGAGCAGACCCGATCTGCCCCAGGAGCTCTGGGAGAGCGCCCTGGAGGAGCCCGCTCTTGAGTTGAGCCTACAAGGGTGTGGAGGGAGCGGCCAGACAGAGCAAAAGAGAAAGGTGCCTCAGGCAGAGAGAATAGCATGCAGGGATGCTCAGAGGACTAAGGGATGAGGCATTTGAGGGACCTGCAAGTCATTCTGCAGGGAAGGACCCGTAAGGGCCAGGCCAGGCTTGGGGTGCATTTTGGGGGATGGGGCAAGCCAGGGAGTAACACACTGGAAGGGAACAATTGTTGGGCCCACCGCAAGGAGCATGGATGTGGGGACTTGAAGCTGTCACTGGGGAAGGACCAAAGGGTAAAACCATCAGGGTTTCATGACAACCTGGACGTGGTGGGGGGGGGGACAGAGAGAGGAGGGGGACAGTTTCTCCACTGAAGGGAGTGCGGGGGGAGGGTGGCAGGAAGCCATTCCCTGCATAACAGTAATAACTCTAGAGCTATAATTGAGCACTTACTACATGCCGGGGAATGAGCAAAGTGCTTGCTACGCCTTCTCTCAGTCTCAACCCCCACGGCTCACAGTGCAGAGGAAGAGACTGGAGCTCAGAACATCCGAACAAGGGAGGCGGGCAAGGCTGGGGCGTCGGAGGTGGAGACAGGAGGTAATGGAGTTGCTTTTATAAAAACAAGATGAAACACTGTTTGGGGACTGCTTTTGTAATACTTTTCCATTATTAAAAAAAGGAAGAAGGAAAATACATGTGTTTTTTTTTTTTTAAAGATTTTATTTATTTATTTGACAGAGAGAGACACAGCGAGAGAGGGAACACAAGCAGGGGGAATGTGAGAGGGAGAAGCAGGCTTCCTGCCGAGCAGGGAGCCCGATGTGGGACTCGATCCCAGGACCCTGGGATCATGACCTGAGCTGAAGGCAGACGCTTAACGACTGAGCCACCCAGGCGCCCGGAAAATACATATTTTATGGGTAGCTAAGCACTTTTATTTTCACCACTGACAATAACAAAAAATCTGGGGGGCCCAAAAGTATGGCAATTCCAACCCTCCTATTTAAGAGAGACCCGTGAACCACATATCCCTTGGGATGGTGCATATGTAGTAAAAGCTTAAAGACCAGCAAGGGGGCAGCAGGGGTGGGAGTCTATGATCAGGAACACAGCTGTATTGACGAAGGTTTATTTCTTGAGCTGACAAGAATGGATTCAGGGGCCATCACTGAATTATTCCTTTACCTTCTTGAATATTTTAAATATTTTACAATGAAAAACTGGGGGTGAGTGGTATTCTCCAGCTCTCCGCTAATGCTGTTCTGAGGTCCTGAGTCATATTCAATTACAGGATTGCTGTCCTAGCCAGCCTGAGTCCCTTCATCACATCCTGCTTCTGTTTGCATACCCCCAGAGACAGGAAGCTTACTCTCTCTCAAGGTGGTGCATGGTCCTCTTTGAACAACTCTCACTGTGGGAAAGTTCTTCCTCATGGAGTCAACATCCTGCTCCAGGTCCTCCCACCCACTGGGACCACACAATCTGTATGCTAGTATACAAGGCCAGGGCAGTCCTTCAGATCTTTGGAGATAGTGGTCATGCTCCTATTCTCACGTTCTTCATTTTCCTTCTCCGGGTAAAGCAGCTTCAGTTCTCTTTGAGAAAAGTGACAGAAAATCAACTCAAACTAATTTATTTATACAAACAGATGAATTTATTGGTTGTGTAACTGAAGGTCTAGGAGTTGCCGAGCTTCAGGCATAGCTGGATCCAGGTGCCCAGACGGTATCTCTAGGTATGTCTCCATACAGCTTTTCTCCATATTGGCTTTATTCTCAGGCCTACAGCCAACCAGCTTAAAAACCCCTGGAGGGGCCTGCAAAGCTCAACAGCTCCAGCAAAACTCCCAGAGGGCTTGGGTCCTGTGGCTATTCCAGAACCAATCACTGTGGCCAGGCAAATGGGGCACTTTGATTGGTAAATCTGAGTCATAGGACCATCTCTGTATCCCAGAGGTAGGGTCAGCCCAGTCTGAACCACATGCGCTGAAAGTGGGAAAGAATGTTCCCCACGGGAAAATCAAAATCGATGTGTTATTACCACCAAAAGACAAGTTGTATTAGGTAGGACAAACGTTCTGGAAAGAGATCCACAATGGCTGAGACAAGATGGAATTTTATCCCTCCTTCATGTGATTCTTGATGCAACAAATCCCAGACGGATCCAGCTAATCCTGATGATGGGGGTCCCGGGCAGCTGAGCATTTGTTATCTGCATTGGAAGTAAAGGTTGTTAAAAATGTGACCAGATTTGCTACTGTCCTGGCCACTTACAAAATTATTCGCCACTCAAACATCCCGCCCTTTTCCACCAGCTCCTCTCCCGCCCCTGTCATTAGTATCTTTTCTGGCAGGTTCACTTACACAAGTCGATGGTGAAGGAAATCTTCAAATCTTAACCAAAACTGTAGAATTTCACTAAGTTGGTCACGGGGGTGCTGGAGAATTCCTGGCGTCCCGGGCACTGTGGCTGACAAATCAAGGCTCCATCTGGCTGGGTCAGCCCCACCTAAACAATGAAAACCTCAAAAGGTGAAGAAGTGTTTCAGGACAGGATTTTTTTTTTTTTTTTTTTTTTAAGTAGGCGCCACGCCCAGCACGGAGCCCAACGCAGGGCTTGAACTCACGACCCTGAGATCAAGAGTCGACCTCTCTTCCGAATGAGCCAGCCGGGCGTCCCTAATTTCATTTCTTTCAAAATAAAATTCAAATGAAAATTTTTTTTCTCCAATTACTAAGAAGCGTGTGTTCCCAATATAAGGGAATATGTGGTCAAAATGGCCTTTTTCTTGAGGTAACAAGGCCTCCAGAATAGGTCCAATGTCTGTGTTGCTCAACAGCCATGGGTGTTGGGTTGGGGGTGGGGGGGGGTTGCATTGCCTTATCCTGGAGATGGAATCTAGAACAGGGCTTTCGCTCAACTAATGTATATTGAATTAGTTAATTAATGAGTGAGTGAGTGAGCGAGTGAGTGAGCAAGTGAATGGAGGGTCCGAGTGATGCCTATTTGGCTCTGGGACCCTTTAAGGGACATCCTGGGACTGGACAGATTCCCCCTGACCCTACAGTGCCCAGACTCACCTGGGGCTAAGCATGGCCAGTACTTCCTCCTTCTGGTCTTTCTGTTGGAGGTCAAAGGCCTTGCGAGAACCCCAGGGGTCTCTCACTGCTATGCGGCCCCCATCATTGACCCCTTCCTCTCTGAAATGGACAGGCCCACCTCTCTTCCTGGCCTGCCTTCCTTCTCAAGAGCTCTGAGCACTGGCAAGACCTTTGCAAATAAATGGCTCTGTTCCCTTTTGCCTTCAGATAAAGGTGGTGCAGCATGATGGGCCCACTTCACAGAGGCTGGGAGGGGAAAGAGAGCCTCGGTGGCCACGCGGAGCTCACAGCACCCAGCTTTTTAAACTTCTCACGATAAGCCCTTGAGGTGGGCATCGCTGCACTGATGATGATGTAGCTGGGATGGGCCTTCCCCTCTGCTTCTCCATCTTGCCCCTCCGGTTACTGACTAAGCAGCCAGCCTGACTACCAGCTACAAACACTGAACCGACCAACTCCAGGAACATTTCCTCCCCTCTCTGAGCCTCTATTTTCTCCTCTGCAAAATGCAGATAGTAAGTCTCTACCCCACAGACCAAAATGCACAGGGCTCAGCACGTGCTGGCTGAGTCCTCACTAACGGGAGGCCTGCTGCACGTCTCACACTCCGCAGGGGCTGCAGAAGAACAGCCCGGAGCCCCCAGGAGCTTCCGTCCCAGAGGAGGCAGGCTGGCAGCGTGGGGGAGCTCTGGCTGGGCACGTGAACCCACCTGCACTTTCCTGCTCTAGGTACGTCACCTCCGTGGCCTCCGTTTCCTGGTGTGAACCAGGGGGTTATTGGAACGTGGATGCCTACCCAACCAGGTGGAGACTTAGTGAAATGCTCCCTTCGTATTCTATTGAGTGAGCAGATGATAAGCCTACTCTCTCAGGAAACTCAATCCTATCTTGAGATAGATCCTTCCCCTTCCCCTGTCCTCCAGCCCACAAGGGTCTCTCTCTCCCTAATAGAGGTCTTTGTCTCCTTTCAACCGATGAGAAAACCAGGGGGAGCTCAAGGTCAAGGTCACACAGATGCAGAACTGGGTCTCAAAAGCCCTCAGGAGAGGGAGGATATCTCAAACTCGAATGCTTTGGGGGGTCAGCTGGGTGATTTAAATGTGGGTATAGAACAATAAGTATAATTTACATTCCTTAAAGGTATTTCAATTCAGCAAGAACTTAGATTCCTTAAAGGTATTTAACTCCAAATTTTCAAACACTTTGCTCTGCCCTCCAGTCAACACAAACCCAGCACCCTGGATTCCACGTTCAAGCAGCAAGTTTGAGACTTTTGTACCAACACTGTCTTTACTAGGGTCTGTGGCACAGTGGGCCGCCTCCCTCCTGGCCCTCTTACCTGCATCCTACTAAGAATGACAAGCAAGTTCTCAACAGAAATCTCTTGGGCTTTGCTGACAGTGACCCCTGATCAGTTCCCGGTTCTCTTCTGAGAAGCCCCAGGCCCTCCCCTGACGAAAGCAGCCCCGGGGCAAATCACTCTTCAGATCCCAGCTCACAGATCACCTCCTCCAGGAAGCCTTCCCTGAATTCCTCGACAGGGCCAGGCCTGTGTTACTTTTAGATTGCAACCCAGACTCTTACCTGATGTCGGAACCACAGTGGGCACTCAGTAAATACACATGGAATAGGTGAATAAACTCACCAGCTGTACGACCTCGGACAAGTGACTTCGTCTCTTCTGAGCCTCGATTTTCTTATCCGTAAAATGTGTTATAATGAGGGAGCATTCAGAGAAGCTATGGAATGTGAGGTTGAATAATGGTTCACAAAGAAATCCAGGTCTTAATCCCTGGAAACTGTTCTTGTGCATGGCAAAAAAAAAAAAAAAAAAAGGTGTGGGGGGGGAGGTGTCCTTGCAGGTGTGATTAAATTAAGGGTCTTGAGATGGGAGATTATCCCGGATTATCCAGGTGTCCCTAATGTCATAACATAGGTCCCTGTAAGAGGAGGCAAAGAAGGTCAAGGGAGGAGGTAGGAGGTGGGACAACAGAATCTATTGTCTTCTTGCCTTTTCTAGCTTCTAGAGGTCACCAAGCTGTCACAAGCCATGAAATGCAGGTGGCCTCCAGAAGCTAGAAAAGGCAGGGAACAGATTCTTCCCCAGAGTCTCCAGAAGGAGCTGGCCCTGCCAGCACCTTGCCTGGAGCCCCGAGGAACTGATTTCAGGCTTTTCTGACCTCTAGAACTGTACAGAATAAACATGTGTTGTTTTAAGCCACTGAAGTTGTGGTCATTTGCCACACTTACATTTGTTATTGTTATTGTAGGTGCTCAACAATGGCGGTGGTTGGTAGCTGGACCCCCCACAATCTCCTTCTCCCCGGGGAGGCCTGCTCTTCTAGCAGCCCACTGGGGTTCCTGGTGTCAGGCCTTCCCCTCGGCTCTCCCAGAAGCAGGTTAAGGCGGCGCGAGGGCAGGAGACTGGACACGGTGGGGGCTAGGAAGTCGCTGGCTGGATGAAAGGGGCCATTCCCACTCAGCTAGTATTTGACCTAAAACAGTAACAGCGTCCCCTGCATGCTAGGCTCAGGGCTAAACGCTTCACACACCTGACTTAACTCAATCCTCTCAACAACCCCAGGAAGTCGGTACTGCTGTTATCCCCATTTTACAGATGAGGAAACGGAGACCCAGCAAGTTAAGAGGTTTGCTCAAAGCTGGCACAAATGAGCCAGACTTAGAAAGCAGGTCTGTCTCCCTACCGCCATCCACCCAAGAACATGTGCTTAGAACTAGCTTAAAACAGCTCGGCTCACCTTGTGACCCAGCCTCTGCCTTGCTCCCACCATTCGCCATTCTCCGTGGGAGACAGGTGGCTGAGCTCAGTGAAGGGCCCCGGCTGCAGGTCTGGGTTCTGTCACTTTAGCTTGAGAACCTGGACAGGTGACCTCACCACCCTGTGCCTCAGTTTCTTCTGTGAGCCTGCCTCACAGAGGAGCTGCCAGGATCAAGGGAGACAACCCACAGAAAGAGGGACAGTGTCTAGTACACAGGAAGGGCACCTTACCTACCGCAGTCCCTCTTTTACCAATGACGAAGCTGAGGTTTGATAGGAGACCTCGCTAGTCCCAGGTCACCTGGGAGCTCTGATGCTTCACTCTCCCCTCCATAGGGGGGGACCAACAGACCCCAGAGGGTGGGGGGCTGGGGGCGGGCAGGCTCCCAGAGCAGGTGGCTGTGGGTTTCTGCCTGAGCCCTCGCGAGTCAAAGCCTTTGAGCAGCAATTGCTTAGGGAGCCTATAAGTTCATAGTCTTATTCACTCACTCATTTATTCAATATTCCTTTTTGTAAACTCTGCTAATGGCTTCCTTCCCATAGCTCCAGAACTTTGCATCCAAATTCCTCACCAGGCCCTCTGTAGCCTTGAAGACAGAGGTCTTCCCTTACAGTTCTGCCTTCAGTGCGCCTACGACTGGTCGGCTGGTCACTTGGCTCTTTATCCACCAAGCTCTCCCCTGTCTCAGGGCCTCTCCACGTTGCACTTCTCTTCCCTCTGCCGGGAATGCTCTTCCCCGGGCTCTACACACCGCAGGCTTCCTTCCTGCTATTCAGTTCTCTGCTCAGATAGGCCTCCTTCTCTCACTTCCAGCTAAACAGCCCCTACCCGTCACTTCACCTGCTAATTTGCTTCCTAGAACTCCTGACTCCCTGACATTATCTTCTTTACGTATGTAAGCATTTGTTTGCTGTCTGTCTGTGCCCAACAGGATGTCAGCATGACAGCAGAGACCATTTGTCTCTGTTCATTCCCTAGCGTCCAGCAAGGTGCCGGGAACCCAGTACGTGGAGAAATTTCTGTCCAGCCTATTGAGTTTAGAAGTCGAAAAAAATGTTTCCCAAACCGTAAAGACGAGGTCATAGTGACGGCCGATGGTGCAGTGAAGGTGGGAGCATGGCCTAGGAACCAGGCCAGAGACTGGAAGCATCTGAGGGCAGGATGCCAGTCCAAATCCTCCGCCCGAGGTTCCAGCCCCCACCCAGTCCCCCGGTCCCACCGCGTCCCCCGGCCCCGGGCGGGGTGTGCGAGTCGCCGGGAGGGCTCCACCTGGATCTCACGCAAGGCGCCCTCTCCGCCCCACCCCTCCACCGCCGGGCCCGCGGGCGGGCGGGCGGGGGGACGCGCAGTGGGGCGCGCGGGCCGCCAGGGGGTGCTGTCGGGGCGCGCACGGCCCACCTGGCGCCCGGGGCCTCGAGCGAGCGCAGCCAGGCCGCCCGGGAACTTTTTTCCTCCCGCTCTCGCTCTCCTTCTCCCCCCGCGCGTCGCCCGCCCGCCCGCCCGCCCGTTCGCTCTTCCTGTGCGGAGGGGATCGCATTTCCCCGCGGCACCCGCGGACATCAGGCAGGCCCGGCCGGGTGCGCGGCCAGGGCCCGCTCCCCGCGCCGCCGGCTCCCCGCGCCCCCGGGCGCCGCCCCCGCCGCGGCTGGGCTCCGAGAGTCGAGTCGGAGAGCGAGGCGGCGGCGAGGGCGAGAGGCGAGCCGAGCAGGCCGCCCTGCCCGCCGCCGGAGCGCCGGCGCGAGGAGGGGGCGCCGCGGCCCACCCTCCTTCCTGCCTGGCCGCGGGCCGGCCGGGCCGCCGCGCCCTGACCCCCATGGCCGCCCGGGCCTGCGGGCCGCGAAGTCGCAGCGCCAGACCCAGGGCCCCCGAGTGAGCGCGGGCGCCGAGGTGAGCACCGAGCGCTGGGGCGCGGGGGGCGCTGCCGGGGCAGGGGCGGCGCGAGGCGTCGGGATCCGAGGCAGGGTGAGGAATGGAGGCGGGCTCGGGGGCCGAGCGCGCCGCGGGCGGGGATGTGGGGGTCCGCGAGGTCACGGCTTTGTGTGGTGTGGGGGTGCGCGAGGTCACCGGATGGCCGTCTGGGGGGCGCGAGCGGCGTGGGGGACGCGAGCGGCGAGGGTCCGTGTGGCCCCGGGGCTGTGCATGCGCGGTGGCCCGGAGTGCTGCCGCGAGGGGCGTGGGGACGCGGGGGGCACTCGCCCGGCGCCGGGGCGGGAGGGGAGCTTTGTGAGTGCGCCCGGGGTGGGGGGTGGGGAGTGGGGAGCCGACTTGTGCGAGTGGGACTCGGGGCCTGGCGTGCGGCACGGCGCGGGAGGCAGGGCGCCAGGGGCGGTGAGGGCCCGGCGTGGGGAGATGGGGCGCGCGGGACTCTCCGCGGTGCCCCCCACGCGGGCAGCGGCCGGCGCCCCGGCCTGTGCGCAGGCCCCGCGACCCGGCAGGAAGCGGCCCCGGAGGCCCGGGGAGCTCCGACGCGGCCAGGCCCCGGGCTCACGGGCCCTTCGGGGGTGACGTCACGGTCGGGGGCACCGGACACGCGAGCCCCGAGTCCCCGGACCGCGGCGAGCCGGCCAGTTCCCTGGCCCCCGCGCCTGGGAGGCAGGGGCCCCGGGAGGAGGGCGCGGGGGCCGGGCGCCGGGCGGCGTCGCCGAGCGCGGCGGGGGCGAAGGGGTGTCAGGACGCGGGGGGTGACATTTGGAGCCTCGGTCGCGCCGGGGGGCCTTGGAGGAGGGGCGGAGGGGAAGCGAAACATCAGTCAGGCCCGAGGCCGCTGCGTCCCCAGCTTCCTAGGACGCCCGTCTTCCCAGCGAGCCCGTTTCCCTTCTTGGGGCTCTTAGTCCTCCTCAAATCCACGCCGAGGGCCGGAGTGCGGACCCGAGCCGGGCCCTCTCAGGAGCCAGCGATCGGGCGGCGGGGGGACGGGGGGGGTGGAGGGGAGCGCTGGGGTTTCGGCTACGAATGGACAAAACCGAGTGTAACAATGCGCTATTGGGGGGGCTGGGGGAGGGGAGGCAGCGCGCCTGAATGGCGGACCCGGGCCCTGAGCTTCCCCGCTCGCAGCACTCCCTCCCGCAGCGCCTTTCCCATGCTTTCAGCAGGCTCTGATTCAAGGACCCACGCGGGACCCGCACGGCTCCCTCCCACCCAAAGTGCCGCCCCCCCCCACACCCCCCTCCCGCTTCATTTCTCTTCCAACGCAGCGGTGTGTGGAGGATTCAAGGGCATTACATCTGGTTGCAATCCGGTTTCAGGCCGCTGCCAGGCTGTTAAAACCTCGCGCTGACGTCAGAGCAGGGGAATTACTTCTTTTTATTTTATCTTTTTTTAGTTGTCTGCTGCCCTGGGAGGGGAGGCGGGGGTGGGTTAGGCGAGCTCCTAAGTGGAGGCGCCGGCGCCGTGGGAGCCCCAGGCTGGGGTCTCTGCTTCTCTTCCTCCACCCCATCCTCCATACAGACCTTGCCCTGCCTAGGTCAGGCTCAGCCACGGTGGGGGCAGCTCTCGCTGCGGACTCCGTGGAGGCCCCTCCCGACTGACCACACAGCTGTGTTTCCAGAGGCTTCCCTGGGTTGTGGTCTGGGGATGTGGAAGCTGGAAAGGAATCTTGTTTCTCACCCCAACCCTTTGACAGCGGAGGGGGTATATGGGACCCCAGGAGCATCCCTAGGAGCTTTGGGTGACACAGAGGAGTGAGCACAGACCTTCTGGGCTGGGAGAGGCTCTATCCCAGAACTCTGGTGAAGGCTCTCAAAGGCAAAAAGCTTTGGAAGGAAGCAGAGTTATCAAGAGATGACCGAGGCCCCAGAAGCCAACTCTAGAGTGGGCTGAGTAGGACTTTTCCCAAGAGCCAGGAGTCCATCTGGCTTCTTCCTAAACGGAGGGAACTCATCCACTCAGAAACACCATCTCTCTTCCACTGGACCAGGAGGCCCTTGCAGGCACCCTCCCCCCACCCCATTCCTTTTAGACCCCCAAGTCTAGAGCTATGGTTTTCAAACTCTGCCAGAGACCTGTAGTAAGAAATACATTTTAGGTCACAATTCTCTTCACCACCACTATATAAAACTGAAACAAAGTTTAGTGAAATAACTCTTTCCTCTACTTTGTCTGCTGAGCTGATACTTTCTGTTCTAGCCTAGTTGATTTTTTTTTTTTTTTTTAAATACTGGTTGCAACCCACTAAATTGATTTCACAATCCACTAATGGGTCATACCCAGAGTTTGAAAAAACAATCCTACAAAATGAATCTGTCTTCTATTCATTCCACAAACATTAATTGAGGCCCTGACAAGTTCTCTCTTTTTTAATTTCTCAAGTAACACATGGATTCATTCTTATTGTGAAAAATGCAAATAACCCGGAAGTATAGAGAGTAAAAGTGTCTTCCTCAGCCCCCCCACAGGTAACCCCAGTTAAGAGTTTGAATGTATCCTCCTAGACATTTTTGCTACTTGCTTACATATGTGTGTGTGTGTGTGTGTGTGTGTGTATCATATATGCTGATACTTAGTTTTCTTTTACCCCAAATGAGAATACATCTCAGGCTCTTACTTTTTTTTTGGCTCTTTTCTCCTTTCCATTTGTCTTGGGGAGGCCATAGGGTGAGGTGCTCCAGGGCAAGGCTCCTGGCTCCGCCACACACGGAATGAGTTAGTTACCTCTCTGTGTCTCCGTGTGCTGTCTGCCCAGAGGGATAATGAGGGTACTGGCCTCACAGGACTCTAGTGAAGGTTTAATGAGTTATTCCATGTAAACACATAAAACTTAGAACAGTGCTTGTCCTGCTAAATGCCGGTTGGCACTGTCACCATTATTAGTACTAGCTTATTTCCATGGCAGTCCATGCATGCATGGTGTTGCTTTTACTTATTTATTTGAGAGAGAGTGTGCAAGCAGGGGAAGGGGGAGAGGGAGAGGGAGAGAGAGAAGCTTCAGATTCCCCACTGGGTGTGGAGCCCAATCCCACGACCCGGAGAGCATGACCTGAGCCAAAATCAAGACTTGGACGCTCAACCAACTGAGCCACCCAGGCGGCCCATCTTATTGCTTTTAATGGCCACCTGCGGCTGTGAGGTGGATGCCGGCCCCCCCACTTTCGAATGTGTGACTCCACAGGGAGGGGCAGGGTAGAGCAATGGACGCTGGGCAGGGTTTCTGTGGGAGAGGTACCTGGACTCACTGGCCCCAAGGGAACAGGTATTTTCCAAGGACTCACCATTTCTGAGCTCCTGTGCTTCGTGCACCTGCCTCCAGAAAGGTCACAGCCCAGTGGGTGACTGAGAGCCAGATAATACCCAAGGGAACCAGCATTGTCATGGGAGCTTGAGCCAGGTTTCGGGCAGGAAACAGGTCACCCCTGTGAAGGCACCATGTAGGTGTTACGGGGATGATAAAGGCAAGAGTGTAGGGCAGCATCTTTGGGAAGACTTGTCCACGCGGAGAAGAGCAGAGGGAGACCGTGTATGATTCCCTTCCAAGATCAGTGGGACAGATAACTTGAGCTTTAGGATTCCGTCTCGACCAGAGTTGGGAGCTTTACGGAGGCAGGGGCTTCGTGGAAGAGGGGGCTTGGAGCAGGTGCTTCAAGCACGGGTAAGTAAGAACAAGAGGCGCATTCCTGGTGGAGGGAACACTCCAGCAAGTGTTTGGGGGCTGGAACAGACGTGGCGCGTGTCCCGTGGCCAAGAGGGGAGGAACTAGCTCAGAAAGAACGATGACGGAAGAGGCTGGGCTGTTACTGGGGCCTCCCTGGCCTCCCTGCCTCCATCCTGCCCCCTCCCAGCGTGGGCCAGAGTGATCTTTTGGGATCACTACCAGAGTGATCTTTCTCAACCGTAGCAGATGCTTCCAGGGGTTCCTGCTGCCTTCTGAATACAGGTCCAGCCATGGTCCTTCCCCCACAGCAGGGGCCCCTTCTCGTGCCCTCTGCCTGCTCTGCCCCATCCAAGCCCCTTCTTTCCCCTCGGGTCACATAGAAGCCTTCTCCCCAGGATTCTGCCATGTGCACGTGTGCCTGCCGCTTCCTAGGATGCCCTTCACCTTCCTCCCTGCCTCCCAAGACCAAAACAGACATCCTGTGTCCTCCTCCTCTGACCTGTGAGGCAGACTGAGTCACCTCCCTTTGTCTATACCCGTGGCCTAGCCATAGCATTTATCATGACATTATCGGTAATTCTGTCAGTGTCTGTCCTGCCCACAAGGCTGGAGCATCTAGGCCCGAGAGCACACCTCCCTCCTCTCCTGGCCCCAGTGCCAAGGGCGAGGCCTGGAACTCGGGAGACGCTTGGAAATGCTTCCTGGCAGGAAGGGCTAGGTGCGCAGAGCCGGGTGAGAGCCCCGACACGGTTTCTGTGGGCCCCTGTGTGGGCCCCTGAGATCCCCGGCAGCCGCCCGCCCGCGGGATCTTTGCAGATTCTCAGGGCCCTGCTCAGAGGACTCTGTTCTGGCAGACTTTTGAGAGACAAGTGAGGCCAGAGAGGGGCCCAGCACCCCCAGGCTGCTCCCCGAGGGGGCTGGGGAGAAACTGGCTCATCCTGTTTCCCCGGGGATCGAGGAGACCGTGTGAGGCAGAGCTGTGCCCTGTGCCTGGGTGGGTCACTGGGGATCCGAGATTGGAATGTGACACGGGCGGGAGGGGAGGGGACAGGGAGGGTGAGTGCCAGGGGCTGGAGGCAAAGACTGGGGCTCTGCTGGCAAAGGAGAGATTTTGTTCTGGTGGTTCTTGAACCCGAGGGAACAGTCCCTGCGTGGTGGTAGGACAGAGGGAGGGAGGGACGGAGGGAAAGGGAAGTGAGGCAGGAGAAGAGAGAAGGGGGGTGGAGAGAGAAACACGGAGGGAGGAGGGAAGGAGATGCTCCTCTTGCTAAATAGTATGCTGAGAATCAGGAAAGGAAATATCCAGGAGTACTAGGGCTCTGACCCTGAACATTCCTTCCTTCCCTCAGCAGACACCCCCTCGGGTTTTCGCCCTCAGCCCCATGCTCACCCTGGGCCCCAGAGACGAACCCGCATATGGTCTGGCCTTCCAGGCCCTCCAAGTCCAAGGGCCAGGTGGGCAGTGAACATCCACTTTCTCTACTGGGTGATCAGGCTCGGGAGCAGGCTCCCGGGGTGCCATGGAGGGGCAGGAGCGAGTCCTGTGTGGGGAAACGGAGGCAGCGGGCCGGGGCCAGAGTGGGGGCGGGCACTGGGAGCCACCCATTAGGAGTTGTGGGGACGTCTCCCCTCTGCCCTTAGGTCTCGGTCTCAGCTGTAAATTGGGGGAGTCACCAGCTCAGGGCTAAGAAAGTAGGGGACTGAGTGGAGAGAGCTGACAGAACAGGGACAGGCCCCAGGCTGGGGGTCTTGAGGGAGGACCTGCAGACTGGAGCGGAGCATGGGCCCCCTTTCCTCGAGTCCCCTTCTTGGAGACTATGCCCAGGGCAACACGGTGGGGGAGCAGAAGCACCCGTCCAGAATCAGGAAAAGGTTTAGCTCCAACTGCTGCTCAAGGCCTGTCACCTCCCTGTCCCATCAGAAGGGACAGTAAATGTCCCAGGGTCGGGGTGTTTTAGGATCTGGGAAGCGAGGAGTTCCCGGACTTGGGGTTAGGCCAGCCTGGGTACAGTCCGGCTACGGACTGCCCTCTCTCAGGCTCCATACCCCCACCTTTCAAATGGGCGCCGTCCGCGGCCCCTCCACATCACACGCAGCACACGCGGCCGTTCCTCTTCTTGCCAACGGGCCTAGCACGGGGAATCGATGGCAGCTTTGTACCTCTAAGCCTTCCCGGCCGGCACACGGGCCAAAACCAAGCAGGGTAGGTGAGAAGGAGAGTTTCCTGGCCACAGCTTCTGTCCCAGTGCTGGGGGCGGACCCCTGAGAAGGCCTCCAGCACCTCGTGACTTTGGCGGCAGCGGATGTGGCTGGGTCACCACACGCTCATTCCCAAATCACAGACGGAGGCCCTGTGGCACCGCAGGGGGCTGGGAACACAGCCGTGGCATCTCTGATACCGTGGCATCGTGGCTGAGCACTCGTACCTGGAGCTTAGCCGCCTCGGTTCAGATCCCAGCTCGGCCACTTCCTAAGCTGGACGAGTTCCTGGTTCCTTTGCTCAGTTGCCTCACCTGTAAGATGGAGAAAGTGATAGCACCTAACCCAGAGGATAGTTGGGTGAATTAATGAGTTAATGCTCATAAAAGACTGACAATAGCGCCTGGTACAGAGAAGGTGCTAGAGAATGGATCCTCCTTACTGGTTTTGCTTCGTGCCCTGAAGAATCTCACAGAAGGGCTCTGTGCTGGGGGAAGTGTGTCCCAGCCAGGGCTTTCCTGGGAGGGATGACACCCTGGAAGGGAAGGAAAGGGAGTGGCAGGCACCCCTCCCAGCCCCACCGAGACAGGCCGACTTCTTGAATCAGCGCTTGCCACCTCCGGGCCTTGTTGGACCCTTCCGTGGTGACCCAGAGCTCTTTCTCCGTCAGGGGAGCTCAGCGGGTAAGGCCTGAGGGTAGGGAGGCCCTGCAAGGGCCTTCTTCACTGGGAAAGGCAGGCTGCAGACTAAGAAAGATTTCAGGATCAAGTATGGAAGGAAGCTAACAGCGTTCGCTGACTGAGGCATCCTCAGGCGCCAGAGGCCGCCAGACCACATCTGGGTGTCCTTAAGCAGCTCCCTCCAGCGCTCTGAGCCTCGATTTCCTCCCTGATCAAGAACCGAAAATAATAGTATCTACTCCATAGTTTTGTTTTTAAGAAGAGTTTTAAATGAGATGGTGCCCCTAAAGCACTTAGCTGTACTTGGCACATTGCAAAGTGGTGAATCAGTGTCACCTATTTGTAATAAGAAATATTCCCAGAAAATGTAAATGTAAATTGAAAACCTCCTGAAAGATTCTTCTGGGGGGCTTCCACGAGCCCCATGGGACAAAGAATTGTTACAGTGACTGGAGAGACATGGACGCCCAGAGAAGTTTAGCTAGCGTAGCAAAGTCACACAGTAATCCAGAGCACAGATGAAGGGGGAGCCAGAACTAGGCCTCAGGGTGGTGCTCTCCAAGGCTTTGAGAGTTATTCTTCCAGCGAATAGTTATGGGCAGTCAGCACTGATATACAGCTGAGGTCACATGGCCCTGTCTTCTGGAAGCTTCTGGTCCCATAGGGCAAATTAAATCTGTACAAGATGATGGTAAGAGGTAAAGAGGGAAAATAAAAACCACCTGTTCTCTTGGGGGGAGGGAGGAGGAGTCCTGCGTTCATTCACTTTGGGAGGGCACTGTGCCAGGGTTAAAGCAGTGGTTCTCCACTGGGGGCGAGTTTGACCCTCTGGAGACAGGTGGGCTATGTCCGGAGACATTTTTGGTTGTCTCAGCTGGGGACGTACCAGTGTCCAGTGGGTAGAGGCTCGGGATCCTGATGAACATGCTGGGGTGCACGGAAATAACCCCCACAACACATTATCTGGCCCAAAATGTCACCAGTGCTAAGGAAGGTTGACCGCCTGCCCTGGAGAATCGATACCGGCCGAGCAGATGCCGCCCCTGTCCTTTGGAAGCTTCCAGTCTGGTGGATGGGCAGCTGTTAAAGACATGATTGCATAGATGTGGGGTTAATCGTCGTTGTGCTACAAGCTAAGAAGGTAAAGTGCAGGGGGGAGTAGACTTTGGGGGAGGTCTTTGCAGGCACAGGGCACAGCCCAAGGCTGCAGAAAGCTAAGAGGCAGACGACCAGGGTGTGTCTGGGGAGACAGCAGAAAATGATCAAGCCCTGGGGGGGGCCCTCCAGAGGCGGGGAGAAGATAAAGGCCCGTAGGAGCTCTCACCTTCAGCCTGGTTTGAGGGAACCACAACTCCCAGTGTGCTGTACTTTGGGGGACTGAGCCGAGGGGGCCTGCCCAGGCCTAGTGGGACGGGGGCGGGGGGGGGGGGGGGGGCTGTCCCCCCGTGGGGGCCCAGCCCCCCCCCTTTCTCTCATTTGCATCCCTCTGCTAGGTGGGAAAGAGAAGCAGGAAAAAGGAAAGAGAGTGAAGAGGAAGAACGTATTTTCATTTCAAACACAGTAGGGGTGGGGGAGGTAGGAAGGAATCTGGTTTAGGATACCTTTGAGACAAGCACAGAAAATCCCCACCATGGCCCGAAATAGCACTAAAAACAGACGTTTTGGCAAATCAGACTTAATTGAGTGGTTCTCTTTTCTTGAGTCCAGCAGGATGTGGACGGAGCTGGCTTTGTTCCCTTAGGGTGACATTGTCCCCTGGGGCCCTCGCCCTGGCTAATTAAACAGAGAGGCCCTGGTCTCCTGGGCAGTACGGGAGCCCAGGGAGCTCAGCCTGGAAGCCCTTGGCCTTAGCCAGAGGGCCAGAGACGGTGACTGGCAGCAGGGCCGGATGGGTGAGAGCAGAGGTGGGAGAGGTCTGTTTCCTCTAAGAAATGGACTCCTGTCTCTCTGGTTGCTGAAAGGGATCACAGAGAAAAGCCATCATTTAAAGAGTGCCTGCTATTTTCGTGGGCATTGGGTGGTCTGTCCTCTCTAAGCCTTATCAACTGCCTTGTACGGATTGTCAAGGAAGCTGAAGCTCAGAGAGGTTAAGTGACCTGCTTGAGGTCACACAGCAACCAAGTGGCGACGCTGAGATTGGAGACGGCATCTGCTGGCTCTAACCTGCTCCTCGTTCACCTCCTCACAGTGGCCACTCATCCAGTCAGCAGAGAATCGCTGGTTGTGAAATGATACTGCAACCTGGTGGGAAGTTTTTAGGGCTTAGAGTCAGACAGAAATGAGCTTAAATCCTGTCTGGGGCAGTTTGTGGCTTTCTCTCTTGGAGCCTCCTGCCATTTGTCAAGCGGGCACAATCATGCCTTTATCCTGAGTTGCTGTAGGGGTTAAACTCTGCATGGAGGGGACAGGAAGGGGAAGAGGGAGGCCCAGGGAGGTTAGGACCTGCCCAGGGCCACCCAGCGTGGCAGGGTACAAAAAAAGAGCCCTGGGTAGAGGGAACCGGGAGAGATTGTTAGATCTTGTGCAGTATCAGTATTGGGTTTCTTTATTTGAACGGGGAGAGAGGGCAGCCCCCACTCTGCAGGTAGAGAAGGTGGTGTGGAATGCGGGTGTTTATTTTTCTTTGCCTGTGAAAGCCCTGTTTCAGCTCAGGCTGATGAGGCTTCCCAAGACACTGCAGAGGGTGCCCGAGGCTACACACTCTGCGGTGCCCACCACGCAGAGGGATCTGCTCAGGTGCCTGCCCAGCGTGGGCACTGAGAGGGCACCTACCACGTAAGGCTCCCAGCGCAGCCTGTAAGCCCTCATCCCAGAGCCTGGGATACTTAGGAACCCCCAGAAAGAGTGAGGGGTGGGGGAGGGCCGAAAAACCAGGGTGTCCCTCTGCCTCCTCCAATTCAGCCCTCCTGGCCCCATTCATCTCCTTATCTCCTGGCAGCCCGTGGGCTGCTGGGAAGTCAGGGGCTGCCTTCCTGATTGACGAACAAAACAAGCCTTGCTCACAAAAGGAGAGGGGAGGTTGGCTGGGCCTCTGGGGCTCCCCTCCCCCTGCCCCAGCCCCTGGCTGCAGGCATCTTTCCTGTTGCACCTAGCTGGCACCCTACATTCTGAGAGGCCGCAAGGGGGCTGCAAAGCCATTGTGGGTCAAGCTGCCCCAGCTGGGTGCCCTGGCACTGGGGAGGTGGATTCGAGGAATGCTGGGGTGGCTGTGAGGCAGGGCTTGCTGGAATGGCCGCCCCCCCACCCCCTTCCCTTCAGCTGGCTGGGAGGGCAGCTTGGAGAGGAAGCCAGGCCGGCAGGTAGCAGAGAGAAAGACATCGGATCCAGGGGGAGCAGCAGAGAAAGCAAACAAACAGGGCTTTGTGTGGCTGCAGATTGGCGTCTCAGAAGGGAAGCCAGGCCTGTGGTAGTGGGGAGGAGGAGGGACCGGGAGGCCAGGCCATTGCTCTGGGCCAGAGATAGGCGGCTGGACCAGCCCAGGCTAGGCGGCCAGGGAGCAGGGAGTGCCACTGTGTGTGGCCAGGCGTCCGGAGTCACAGCCTGGCTGAGTCCCAGCTCTGCCACTTCACTCCTTAACAGATCTGGGCTTGTTTGCCCACGGAACCTGGGCAGAGTCACTCACATGCAGGACTCGGGAAGATAAGTCATCTGGCCCGACTGGCCGGGCCCAGTCAGTGTGAGTGCCCATCCTACTCTTGTCCCCCATTGTTGCTGGGAGAACACAGGGTAAGAGGGGCTCAGGGGCTCCCCGGGGAGTTGGCAGCTTAGCTGGGTCTCCAGGGAGGGCAGGCAGGGCTGCTCAGAGCCTCGGGCGCTTTGACGGCTTCGGAGGCAGCCATACTGAGGGGAAACAGGTTCTTGCTGTCCAGTAACAGATGCCTGGGGTGTAGGTGGGTAGAGCTGGTATCTCAGGCCCCCAGGCCTGGGGAACTAAACGCTGCCCGCTGCCCGGGAGGTGGAGGCGCACTAGGCTGGGGGAAGGGCCTTCTTTCGGACAGGCTGAGGGGGCGTTTGGTGGGGGTGGCAAATTCTGGATCCTAGCGCGGGCAGCCCCAGCTGCCCGCGATACCATGAGGCGGGCGAGCTGGGGCTGCCCGCG
>NC_058417.1:11645385-11691165 GCF_002201575.2 Neomonachus schauinslandi | reverse complement strand
GCGGGGGGGACTGGGGGGGGGGGGGAGGGGGGGACGGGGGAGGCGGGGCGGCCCGCTCCCGTCGCCATGGCAGCGCCCCGTCCCGGCGTGCTCCGCGGGGCCGCTGGGCGGGGCGGCCGAGGCCCCGCCCCCGCGCCGAGCCCGTGTCTTTCCGGGAACTCGGGGCTGTGGGCAGTGGCTTCCAGTCCCGGCGCTGCGGCTCGAGGCTTGCTCTGCGACCGGATCCTGTGCGGGTTAGCCTCGGGACGGGCTCTGCTCACAGAGTCCCGCAACCCCACATCAAGGGCAGCAGGAAGCGGCTCTTGGGCAGGGACGTCGTTGAAAGTAGGGCCCGGCCTCCAGGCCACGCTGTCCCGGAGCAGCAGGCTCGGGGCCTCCAACTCTGTCCTTCGCTGGTGCTCCTCGTGGGCCAGCCGGGCCTACCTCCCGACCAAGGGCCAGAGAGAGCAGGGGCCAGGAAGGCACCCCCACCACACCACGGCGTCCAAGACTGGACGCTGCCACCCAGACGGCCTCCCTCCAGCCCAGGAGCGCGGCCCTCCCCTAGTTGGCCCCCATCGGGCTGTCTGGCCGGGAGACACATTCCTACCTCCCGAGCCCCGGCACCCCGTCTGCTGTGGGGGCAGCCCCTTCCGGAACTTTGCTGCCAACCCAGCCCTTCCTCCACCCCTCCTTCCTTCTAGTGCCTTAAGTCCCCGACCAGTCACTCCAGGGCCGCCTTCTGTCCCCCCATTCTTTTCGGAGGCACCGACTCAGCTGACCCTCTGTCTCCTCCCACCTGGATTGGGCAGACAGCAAAATGTAATGCCAGCCTTTAGGTCTTGGAAGGGAGGCTGTGTGCCTGTTGAGCAACTGTCCCTTGGCCTTTCTCAAGCCTCACGCGGTGCACACACGCTCAGGGAGAGTGAGAAGGGGCTCAGGCTCGCTCTCCAAAAGAACTTCCCCGTCCTAAACATTTTGTTTTTAATGAAATTATCATGTTACTATGTTGAATTTAGAAAAATCTAAATATACGGTTAAACAAGTAAAAATCCCGTGTTTCCACCCCTACCCCTACACAACCACTGTCAACTTTTTTTTTCTAGACATATGATAAAGAATATATGATAAGTAAACGTAAAATACGGGACCATTCTATATATTTGGTTTTGTAAGGCCCTTGGTGGGGTTTTTCTCTCACTATAAAAGGAGGATAGGCTTATTACAGACTTTTGGAAAATATGACAAGTTGAAAGAAAAACAATTCACCCATACTCCCAGTCTCCAAAGGCAGCCACATTTGACTTCGCCCCCTGTTCTCGGGGTTTTTTGTTGTTGTTTCAGCATGCCATCATTCCTCCTGTGTGTACCATTTGATATCCTGCTTTTCTCACTTAATGTTGTGTAACATTCTCCTTTTTCCCCCGAGTCTGTGGGAGTCTTGAGAGAACCGGAACCACATTCTTGTGAGAGCTTCAGAAAAGAGCAGGACTAGATGATCCCTTTCTGACTTTGTTCAGCCTCTCTCCACGTGTAGACCCCTCAGGAGCCCTTCCTCATTGCCACTAACCTCTGATAAAAGCAGCAGCTGGGGCCAGGGTTCCTGCTAGCTGAGGGCCCAGGAGGCCACCTAGCCTGCTCAGGGACACTGAAGACTCGTGGCCCCAGCTGAGACTCAGGTCCCAGCAGCAAGGGGCTTTAAGTGGCCCCAGCTGCCTAAGGCTGCAGTGAAGGCTCAGACCTCAGCCTCATTCCAGCCTCCTTTGCCCGAGCTGTGCTCAGACCCAAAGACCCTTTGTTGGGCCTGGAACCCACCTTCTGTTCCCTCTCTACATCCTAGGAGTCATTTTTGCTGCTCTGAGCTCCTCTGCCTCTCCCTGGGGGCATGCGGGCCTGGCACCAGGCACAGGCTTCCTATGCCCAGCTGCCCCTCAGGCCTACCTCTCCTTGCCCCCACTCATCCCTGCTGCCAGGCCTTCTCTTCTTCCCCATTCCTGAACGGTTCAGTTCTAACACATCCAAGGCCTGTGTGAAACAGGCCTTGGAAAAATCACAGTTGCCAGGGATGGATTGGCATTTAAAAGGCATCCAAGGCTTGGGGTGGGGGGGAAGCTGAAGAGACAAGAGAATGCAGGGCCCTGTCTCCGAGCAGCAGCTGAATTTAGTGGATGGAAAATCACAGAATGCCCCTTTCCCTGGGAATAACACCCCTGGCAGAAGGGCAGCGGGTGGGGCACCAGACATCATGCCCCAGTGGCCACACCTGCCACCACCACGTGCTCTCCAAAATGAAAAGATGTGGGAGGGCTGTTGTGAGCCTACAGCGAATGGCCCTGTAAATTATATTCTCTTAACAGGTTTATTCATTTATAAAATATTTAAGACCCGTTTCGCTTTACCTGCAGCAAGGAGGCAGGCAGGTTGGGGCCGAGATTGATGCTCTGAACATGATTTATTTATCTGGATTTTCTCTTCTGGGCTGGGCACCGCCTGCCGTGTGGAATTTAACCAAGTGGCAAGATGGGTGTGTATCTGTGTGTGTCCCTGGGCTTGGGGGCCTGTGTGGGCAGCATGTGGCCGTGTCCATTGATGGGGGGGTACTCTACATGGAGGGGGGACGGTTCTCCCGTGGCTGCTACATCCAGGCACGTGTATGAGTCTGTGTTGGTTACTAAGTGTGTGCCTGGGTGTCTGTGATTTGTGCGTAGACTGGGGGTGTCTGTTTGTGACTGGGCCCAACGTGTGTGTGTGTGCGTGTGTCTGGGCTGGAGAAATGAGCTGAGGGGGCTGGTTTGTGTGAGCACGTCTTGGGTACCCGTGTGTAGCGGTACAATGGGGGCGGGGGGCTGTGCTCCCCTGTGTGTGTGTGGTTTGTCTGCGTTTGCGGGCGGGGGAGATCTGAGTTCGGTGACCCCTGTGTGTAGCTGTTTCTCCGGCCCCAGGAAGGACTGGCTTTGGGGGCTGAGGGGACACTGGTAATCCCTGACCCTCTTCCAGCAGAACTGGCCCTTCCCTGACCTTGCTTCAGAGGTCAGAGGAAAGTCCAGGGTCACTGTGGTCCAGGCCTGCATTTCACATATGGGGAAACTGAGGTCCAGAGGCCACACAGTCTGTTAGTGGCCAAGCCAGGACCTTCATGCAGAGCCCGGCACCCACTCTAGTACTCTGCTCTGGGGCAGCAGGTCTGTGGGCCTCGGTTTCCTCTTCTGTTACACGGGAGTGGGTTCCCAGGCCCCTGAGTTCCTCTCACACAGAGCTTCGGAGCTGTAACAGCCCAGGCAGAGGAGGCAGGGGTTTGTCAAGGATCAGTCAGTGAGTTGAGTCCCGCCAGAAGGCAGGCAGCAAGAACAGCAAGGAATGACTGTAAGAGCTCTGCTCTGGGTCCTGAGACCCAAGGGTGAGTCCCAGGGGGAGATTCTGTACTTGGACCATTGTCTCTGTCCCTTCCCCAGCCCCTGGCACAGATGGGACCCAGAGGCCCAGGAAGTGGCAGGCGTTTGGTTTTCCTCAGCCTTGTGACAGCCCTCAGCGCCCCCCCAGCACACACACACCCTTAACAGCTAATGCATCTGTCACTACTTTCCTAATGAGGCAGCTGAGGGTCCCCTGGGACAGATACCCTTGCAGGCCAGCCTGGCAGCTGAGGGGGTGGGCTGGCCTCAGGGTCAGGTTGGGAAGAGGGGGGCCGAGCCCTTCTCCTGCCTGTGGAGGCATGGAGGCCTGTCCAGATCCATGAGCCGGTTGTGTGGCGGGGGGTGGGGGGGTGAGGGGGTGTCTGAGGGCTTGGGGAGGCAAGAAAGCCCCCACTCGGCATGCATTTCTCCTTGGCATTGTGACTACTTGCGGTAATGATACTTAATCTGGTCGACAGATATGTTTGCAAGCCTACTCCAGTCCAGGACTGAAAGCAGCCGTGATCTGGGTGTTTGTAATCCCTACCCTGGGGATGTGTGGCCAAGGGGGAAAAGACAGGAATCGAATAATCAAATTATTGGTGTCATTATACATTCATGTATGGGAATGCACATTTATCACAAGCCAAGACAGAGGCTTGAAGAATACGTTGCAAGAGCTACTCGTGGAGAGAGGAGTCCTGTGTCTTGGCTGCAGGCTGCTCTGGACACCTGCTAAAGGCACATTAGGACTGAAGGAGTAGGGGAGTTTTGCTTCTCTGAGCTCCTCAGGGGCGAGAAGTTTCCTTCTAGCTCCATCACCTCTGAGTGGAACTCGGGCCGCCTGTGTCTCCTCTTCCTGTGCTCTTTGCCTTCCCCACCAGGGCCCTCAAGACATCTTTTGGCAACTACCTTGACTTTGGAATGCCCGAGGCACTGCCCCAGGGGACGCTGGGAGCCACAGCACAGCAAGGCTGCCTTGGGCCCCACCTGCCATTTCGTCTTAGCCCTTTTGCTCTCACAGAGCCACCTCCTGGGCCAAAGGAAGCCTGGAAGAGATGAAATCTGAGAATCAGTCCCTGATTCCCCCGCACATTGTGGAGGGAGGCATGTTTCCACGCGTTCACTTGTTCCTTTGCTCAGCTATTGTGTTCCTTGAACTCCTGTGAATTGCCAGGTGTTAGACCAGAGTGGCAAACTGGTTGTCGTCCGGCCACATCTGGCCCTGACCCATTTTGAAGGCCCAACCAGTGTTTGGGGGGGGAAGAAAACCGAGTTGCCAGTGAGTTTCACCCCCAGTTTCCAGTTTACCGCTCCTCCAGATTATTACAACCTGCTTCCCCCAAGGCCATGACTGGTGGCCTGGGCTACTACGGTCTGGCACCCAGTTGGGGTGGGATGACACAGCCTCCCCCTAGCCGCAGTCCCCACCCCTCCCTGGTCACCCCTCGTGTCTGTGTCACAGTAGCAGTGTGGCTTCCTGGTTATGGGCGCAGCCTCAGGAGCCAGACTGCCCAGGTTCAAATCCTCCGGTTGGCTTTTTACCAGCCCTGGGACCGGAGGTAAATTCAAGTCCCTCTCCAAGCCTCAGTTCCCTCCTCTGTAGAATGGGGGATCACAATTATAAGTACCCACTAGGGGGGTGCCTGGGTGGCTCAGTTGTTTAAGCGACTGCCTTCGGCTCAGGTCATGATCCTGGAGTCCCGGGATCGAGTTCCGCATCGGGCTCCCTGCTCAGCGGGGAGTCTGCCTCTCCCTCTGACTCTCCCCCTCTCATGCTCTCTCTCTATCACTATCTCTCTCAATAAATAAATAAAAATCTTAAAAAAAAAAAAATAAGTACCCACTAGGTCCTGGGGTTGGGAGGGGAGTGGGGGGGAGGGGCAGAATTTCCGCTAAGTGCTTAGAAACAGGGCTTAAGTGTTGACTGCTCTTATTATTAATAAAGGAACCACTTGCAGGCTGAGGCCTGCGTTCTAGCTCCCAGGTAGTGGGACCCCCTGTGTGCGTCCCATGGCACCTCCAGGCCTCAGTTTACCCACCTGTGCCTTTGGGAAAGCGCCCTCTACCCTCGCTGGTGGGCCTCCTCCCTAGCCCTCCAACCTGGGACCCCGGGGCGGGGGCGGGGCCAGGTCTCCGACCCTCTTCCCAGGCGGGGCGCCCTGTAGTCGGGGCTCGGGAGGCCGCACCCCGCCGCCCCTCCGGCGCTCGCCCGCTGCCCCTGCGGGGTTGCCGCCATCAAAGCGTCTTCTCGTTCTTATGCTAATGAGCTGCATTAATGCTTAATGGCCGCGAACGCGCGGGTTTAATTGCACCTGCCCGGCCGGAGGCGCGGCCGGCCGCCGAAGCAGCTGCGCGCCCGCCCGGACGGCCTTAATTACCTGGAAAACGGCGCCCGGCGGGGAGGGGACGGCCGGAGGGAGCGGCGGGGCGGCGGCGGGCGCGCCTGCCACCGTCGGCCCGCCGCCCGGCCCCGCTCATCCTCGGAGCGCCGCGCGGGGTCGGAGAGGCTGGCGTGGCAGGTTCATTGAATTAATTCATCGCCCTGCCTCGGCGGAGACCTGCTCGGCCCGCGGCCTCAGCGCTCCCTCCGGCCCCGCCGCCGCCGTCCAGCCCTGGGCCATCTTTGGCTTGGCATTCAAGGCCCTTCGGGCCGGCCGCTGCCCCCTGACCCGGCCCGTGCCATCTGCTCTGCACCAACAATAGTGGTGGTCGCTCAGTGTGTGCCAGGTGCCCCGGAGGGCGTTCAGGGTGACCTCTCAGAGCCCCCCCCCCCCCCCATGCCTCTCTCTCTGCCTCACCTCCCTTGCCTTTCAGAAGCTGTTCCCGCTGCCCGGAACAAAGGCCCCTCTCTCCTACCTCTCCCACGCGCCCTGAAATCCCTCCCCGTCCCCTCCAACAAGGCAATCTCTGTCCTCCTGCCCCCTCTGTTGGGGGACGGGGCTGCGCAGGATGCGCGGTGACCTGCTGTGTCCTGCTCCCCCAGACGGACAGTTCCTTGAGGTCAGTCCTCTCTGATGGCATGGGGATGGCATGGGTTGTGGGCTGCAGTGTTGCCCTGAGCCCACTGCCCAGACTGGGGGCCCTGCCCCGGGGCGGGGGGGGGGGGCGGTCTGTAGGGAATGATAAGAAGGTCAGGACACCTTGAGACTTCAGATGTCCTCGGTGGGACCTGCCTATGCTCCTCTCCACCCCACAGGGTGAGCCTGTGGCCTAGGCAAGGGGGTGCAGGTGCCTCTCACCTCTCTGCAGAGGGAAGGAGAAAGGGGCTAGGGAGCAGGTGTACTGGTCATGTGGTGCCTCCAAGATGACCCCCTTCTTCTCCCCTCCCTTCTCCACTGCCCCTTGCACACCAGCCCCTCCTTTCTGCCACCTGCCCCCTAATTTCTGTTCCCCTCTGGTCTGCACCAACAACATCATTTCCCCAAGTGGACTCCTCCATCCTCCCTCTGTGCCATCTCAGAGACAGCATTCGAAAGCCTAAAGTGATGTCCACCGATCCCTGCCCTGCCCTGTGTCAGGCGGTGCTGGGGCACAGAGGGGAGTCAGATCAGGACTCTGCCCTCCAAGGACTCCTGTCGGGGCCAGGTGGCCTGAGAAAGGAATTCTTGTGCTCTAATGTAAAAAGGGTCATTTTTGCAGGAAGCAGAGAACGGACTTTGAGCCCTACTGGGAAGGTCTGGAGAGGCTTCTGAGCTCAACCTGGAGGGAGAATGAGCTGATCAGAGGGGCTGTGGGAAGAGTTTTCTAGGTGGGAAGAACACTGGGAGCAAAGGCCTGGGGCAGAACATTAACTCATATTGGGGGTGGAGGGAGTAAGGGACAACCACAAAAAGCTCGAGCTTGTTAGAGGGTGGGGAGGTGGGCAGAGATCCTTCTGCTGGCCAGCAACCTTCAGTGGCTCCCTACTGCCCAGACATCAAATTCGGTCCCTCTGATGGCAAGCTCGTACTACCCACCTCACCTCCAGGCACCGCTTAGCCTCAGCCCGTTCCCCACCCCCACCCCCACCTAGGATGTTTATTGTGGACCTACCGTGTGCGTGCAGTGTGTGTGTGTGTGTTGTGTTGTGTTGGCAATGACCTTGTGTGAGTTCAGTGGCAGTGGGGCCTGCTGGGTGGGCCTCTTCTGGTTTGCTAGGGTCCCCGCATGCCTGGCCTTCAGCCAGAACTTGGCATGGTCCATTCCCATCCCCAGATGTCCTTGCAGACAAGATGGAGGTGAATGGGCAGGCTGCCAGGGGCGTCAGGTGGCATCCTAGCCGGGTGGACAGTCCTTTCTGATTAATGAGGTGGTGGAAGCCTGGAGGGAGGTCTATTCTGGCATGCCTCGGGACTCTGCCCTTGCCCGGTCAAGGCGAGGAATGAGGCTTACAAAGGTTATACTCCTGCTGTGTGCCATGCTCTGCACAAAGGTCTTGATACTCAGTAACTCTTCTCACCCATGATTCTGGTAGATTCTCTTACTATTTCATTCTGCAGATAGACACACTGAGATTAGTGGACACAGTGCAGTGTCCAAAGTCTCTTGGCTGGGAGGTGGCAGGGTTGAGCCTCAGACCAGCTCTGTGCAACTTCAAAACTGGTGTTAGTAACCGCTGGGCTGTGGGGCATCATGAACGTGTATATTTCTGCTACACTCTGCGCTCACCGGGAGGTGGGGCCGTGCCCTTTCAACTCCGCCTTTCTCATGGAGGTTGGCAATGCTCTGCATGGAGTAAATGCTCAGTAAATGCTTGTGGACTGGATAATTGGGAACATGGAACTATGCATAGGATTCATAGGCAGTGGGAAGGCTCCAGGAGCTGGGGACAGGGGGTGAAGGGGTAAGGAGACTTGGAGACTCCAGGCTTCCCAGCGGAGGGTGGGCTCAGAGGAGGCTGGGAAGGCCCTGACTCCCTGTCCACATTAGGAGGACGGCTGCCCTCGAAGCCTGGCGGCTGGAGCCGACCACCCTGTGAGTCGCTGGCACTGCTGGGGGTATGGATACGAAGCAGGGTTTGGTGCAGGGTGGGGGCTCATTGTGACCGAACTACTAGGCATAAAATCTTTGGGAGGAGGGACTGACTGGTGAGGGAAATGCATTCTTGGCGCAGCCAGAGCAAGTCTTTACCCATAACCTTTCTGGTACTGGGGCCCCGCTGTAGCTCAGGAAGGATTAGTCATGGTCTGGGGCTCAGGTTTGGGATGGGAGGGGAGGAACTTGGTGGGGGGGAAAAAAAAAAAAAACCATTTACAATCACAAGAGCCACAGTGTTCGTTGAGCACCTACTAGGTGTCAGGTGCGGGCTACGGTCATCTGCAATCTTGATCACAACCCGTTTTACAGATGACAAGACCAAGGCTCAGAGAGGTTAAGATCATAGAGCAGAGCTGGAATCTGATTCCAGGTAGGTCCGCTTTCATACTCCACTGAACTCTTATTTTTTGTTCCGTGACCCTTTCCACAGACCCCCAAGTGGCTTCAGAGGCCCAAGGCCTTGTTTTCAGAAGTCCTGGGTGTGGAGCCTTGGCGTAGAGACTTACCTCCCTCCATCCCTCTTTGGCCTCCCTTATGGGGACTGACCCTGGGAGCGGGGATCAGCCAGTGCTGGCTGGCCACTCAGCCTAGCTCCTCAGAGGGTGGCCCGGGCGGTCAGGGCCACAGGCTTGCTGGGCTAGGAACTGGGGACCTTTCCCCAGTGGACCTGCCTGCCAGGAAAGTGGAGGGCACATGACCACCCTTGCTTCTGAGGGGCCGTGTCTGAGACTGAGGGTGCCCTAGGGCACCCAGTGCTGTGAAGATACTTGGGGACACTCAGAGCACGGTGGGCAGAGACTTGTGATCTCGTCTCAGCCCTGCACAGCCCAACAGTGTGACCTTGGTTCAGTCGCTACGCCCTCTGAGCATTTTTCTCTCTCAGTAAAATTTGGGACTAGCCTCTCGCATTGGAGAAGTCTGGGAATGGGATGGGGCAGGGTGAGGAGGCTCTTTCTGGTAGGGATGGTCAGTGTGGCCCTCTGCATGGGGGACCTCTGGTCTGAGGGCCATCCTTGACCCCCAGCCAGCCTCAGTGGAGGAAGCTAGGAGCCCATGCCAGGCAATGGGGTACATGGGGGCCTGGAATCACAGATGTGAGTCCTGGTCTCCACGTCAACACTTAGAAGCCGTGGGACCTTGGTGAGTCGCTTCGCTGTCTGGACTTCTGCTGTCTCATCTGGAAAATGGGGATCTTCCTAGTAGTGGCCTCAGAACTCAGGATGATTCCCTGAGGATTCAGTGAAACTGTACGTCATGTCCTAAGCCCAGCGTCCAGGACACAGGAACTGCTCGATAAGTGGCCTCTGCTGTTCATAGCGCTGTTGGTCCTTTTGGAGGTGTCATCAGAGCTGTTGGCCAAAACTTGCAGTTCCTCATCTTCCCAAGCCTGTGGTAAGGATCTAGCTTCCTGGACGCCGTGCGGTGGGGTCGGGTCACGTGACCAGGTCTGGCCAGTGACCCGCACGTCCCTCCCGCTGAGCACTTCGCTGCTGAGGGTGACATGCCAGAATGCTCTCTCCCTCTGACAGCCCAGCAGGGAGGCTGCGTGGTGTGAACGAGAAATAAACTTCTTGAGATTTGGGGCGGGGGGGGGGTTGTTGTGTAGTAAGGTAGCCTGGCCTAGGCTGACTGCTGTGACGACAGACGTCATCATTATTACTCAGATGCGATCCCCACGCACACCAGGGGTCTGCACCAGAGAACCATGAACTGTGGAGGAGGCCTGCCACATACCAGAACTTTATTGCTGCCCTCTTTCTACACACGTTCCACTCAGACTGTCGCTCATTTATTCACATTCTTGCTAATTTGTTTACCTCATTCATTCGTTCGGCAAAGCTCTCTTGAGCACCTGTTCTGTAGACCCGGGGGAGCTGGGGATGGCTCTGCAAAGCCATGGCACGTGGCCCGGAGGGGACCCGGCTGGCCTCCCCTGTGGGGCTCAGAGCTAGGGAATGCTGCAAGGGGGCCAGGGGGGCATCAGACTCTCAGAGCCAGGCAGAGGGAAGGACTGGCATTCGGGCAGTGGGTCCTGCTCGAGAAAAGGCTGAGGGGGTGGCAGTTGGGTCTGGCCAGGCTGGAGCCTCTCTCTCTCGCTCGGTGTGCAAATGCTTACCCCCACTGGACACCCCCAGAGGGAGAGTTTGGCCTAGTACTCTGGGCTGAAGAATGAGGACGAAATGTAGGTAGAATGAAAGACCAGCAGTAGGAGGGAAGGAGGCCAGGCCAAGGGTCTAAGTGGATGAGGGCCGACCAGGAGTCTGGAAAGGCAGCACGGGGCCAGGGAGAGCCCGGGGCTGGTGGCCAGTGGTTGTGGGCAGTCCCTGCAGCCTGAGGGAGCAGCCGCGGGCTGGAGGGGGCACCCTACACAGCGACAGGGAGAGGTCTGGGAGGCTCACTGCAGAGCCGGTCCCCGAGCAACATCCAGAGGAGCCTGTCCAGGAAGTGGGTTGGTTAGTGGACTGAACGCTGAAGAAAAATGAGAACCACCCCTCTCGTGAGGAGCAAACCATTGATTTGGAGGTGGGGCCTAAGCTGCGAGCGGATGGTGCAAGTTTCCTCCCTGCACTGTCTCAGGAGAAAAAAAGAATTGAAACTCCCACAGGGGGAAGGTTTTTAAAGATTTCAGCAGCACTCAAATGGAGGCTTTTCTTTCTTGAATAACAGGGTGTGCTATTTGCTCCACACACGGTTATTGATCCCCTACTATGTGCCTGGCACTGTTCTAGATGCACATCAGTGAACAAAGCAGAGATCCCTGCTCTGGCGGAACTCCTTTCCTATGGGGAGACGGTACCGTAGAGTGTGCTGGAAGGCAATACACGCAATGACGAGAATGTAGAGCCGAGAAGAGGCTCAGGAAGTGGGAGATGTTTGCGGTTTTAAATTCGGGAATCGGGAAAGGCCTCACGACCAGGCGATGTGTGAGGGAGGCAAGTGAGCCTCGCGGATGTCAGGGGGAAGGGCACTGCGGGCAGAGGGAATGGCCGTGCAAAAGACCTGAGGCACGAACGTGCTTCGCATGTTGCACAAACGGCTAAGGGGCTGGCGTGACTGGGGTGGCGTGAGGGGAGAGGGCCCGTGAGCGATCTACAGGCCAGGGCCGGGACTTCAGCTTTCGTTCTGAGTGAGGTGGGGGCCACTAGAGGTCCTAGCAGAGATGAGTCCTGAGCGGGTTCAGGAGCTCACAGGCTGCCTGGGCACTCGAGGGGCTCAGACAGAGTATGGAGAGCAGGAGAAGGTACCTGGATCTGCCGGGCACCACATCCCGGCACAGGCCTCCGAGGCTGCAAGCCTATGGGCTAATCTGCACCCCTCCCACCTCCTAGCCTCTCAGGTGTCACCCCTGCCATCCTCGTCCCTGGCCCTGCACCCTCCTCCGCTCCCTCTGCCACCTACCTGCTTCCCTGTCCTCAACCCCTGGGTCTCTCTGGGTCCTCTCCCAGCCTAAATTGACCTGGAGGTGGCAGCAGGGCTGGGGGCTGGCCCCCTCCCCAGGAGGAGACCCCTTCATGCTTAGCAAGCCCCTTGTTTTCTCCAGCAACACAAATGCTCATCAGCCTAGACTAAACGAGCGAGGAATGGGCTCTGGTGGCCTCCCCTCTGGGCTGTTCTCGTGGGTGAGGCCAGGGGACCACGTGGAAAGACTCCCTCATGATGGAATCGTGAAACCCCTGCGTTCCCTGGGGGGGATCTGGACCGGTGACTGAGCAGGTCACTGTCTCCCGCACCTCCTTGCACGCCTCCTGTGCCGTCCCCAGGCAGCTCATCACTTGTCGTTTGAGACTGGGACGCTCCATGTCTCCATGGGCCCATCCCTCAGCGGTGGCCATCCCTTACCCGTACTCCCCTTCTGACAACTGAGGGATTCCGTGCATGGTGAGGGCACAGAGCAGGGGCCTGGAGTCTGAAGACCAGGTCCCTGTCTCGGCCCAGGCACCTGTGAACCAGAGCCCACCCTCTCTCACTCGGTGTGCAACTGCTTACCTCCACTGGACACCCCCGGAGCTGTCCAGCTTTACAACTGCCAGGTGGAACCCTGCGCTGGGGGCCCCTGCTGCCCTCACTCTAGGCACAAAGGGGGCGCTTTGTCCTGGAGTCCTCCTCTGTGGGCCTTTCGTACCCTCGTGTGCGGTGGGGTGCATCACCCCACTTTACAGGTGGGAAGACTGAGTCCCAGTGAGCAGAAGGGACTTAGGGCAAGTCCACTCAGTGCGTTGAGAGGAGCCCACGGCCCGGTGCCCTTCCCACGTGCTCTCGCAGCACCCCGGGGACCACTGCCGTAACAAGAGTGACCGCTTCTGGAGAGTCTAAAGTGTGGCAGCCCCTTGCCGCGCCCTGTCAGGAAGACAGGGGTCCATGTTCTGGGGAGGGGCGGCTCAGGCTGCTGAGAGGCAGAGCTGGGAGCCACCGGAGCTCTCTGGGCTCCCCACAGTGAGGTCTGCCGTGTCCTGTGTGTCCTGCATGACCGTCGTGGGCGGGCTCCTCGCCGTCTCCCACACACCCCCTCTCCTGCACCCGGGCGCCCACAGCCGTACCTTCCTTCTCATCCCAGCAGGCCCTTCCAGGCCCCTGGCCTCACTCCGGCCCTCACCTCTCTCCTGTGTGGCGTCCAGGCCTGCTGGGTCCCGGTCAAGGTGGAACCCCTGCCCGGGCTCCCTGAACCCCAATACCAGGTCCCAAGTAGGTGTGTTGGGGCATTTGCCTGGGCAGAGGGCTGGCGCCTTGTTCGGAATCTTAAGGGGGCCTCCAGATAAGAGCCCTGTGCCAGGGTGTGTGCACGTGCAGGTGCACCTCCAGTTCCCGGCGCTTTGGAAACCCGCTTTTCATGGAGCCAGAGGGAACGAGCGCGCTGAGGAGGCGGCTCAGCCTGGGCAGAGGCAGAGCTGGGCACTGACTGGGGCAGTTCCAGGCGCTGGTATTTCAGGCGGAAATCCTCTTGCACGCACGCTCATCCCTAGAAGCCAGCCCGCTGGGGCACTACCGATACACACCCACGCATCCCTGCCACTTGTCGCATTCGTGGACGCTCACACCCCCTTGTCACACCCTCCAAAATCCGTCACACACACATGCACAGACATGCTCTCCACCGCCATCCGGCCCTCAGCCGTGACCACTCGCAGCACCAGCTCTGGGGCTCCGAGGGCACACGGGCGGGCACACGGGCTGGTGCACGCAGCCACCTGGCCAAGATGATGGCTGCCATGAGAGTGACTAAGAATCAGATTTTCACCAAGAAACCGAGCCCAGAGGACGCTTTAGCCCCAAGACAGGGCACTTCGGGGAGACCCACTGCACTCCCCCCATCCTTCCCTCACGTGCAATGCGTGCACACAGATGTTTGCACACAGTCCTTACTGACTTGGACCACCAGGTCCCAGCACCTGAGCTGCATGGCCGCAGACTCCTGTCGGACCTGCCCCCCCCCCCCCGCCGTGTACACACATGCATGCACGCCCATGCACACGCACGGGCATAAGGCCTCAGCCATTTTACTCCTCGCTGCTGGTGTGGGGAATTTTTCCTCCTTTTTTCAGCAGTGTCTCATCCCCCACTCCCAGAGCTGGGGTCCGCCCATAGAGACATTCCTACAGGCCTGGCCCCTGGCTCTGTGACTCAGAGACGCCCAGTGCCCCCCCCCCCCCCCCCCAACCCCCCAGGGAAATGCCTGCACAGTGATTCCTCAGTGCAGGAGATTGGGACTTCCGGTGGGAGCCCCCCACCCCCCAGCTTCGGGGCTGGAGGCTGGCCTGGGCCCCGTGATTTGTTGGCACAGGCTGCTGGGCCCATGCTAAGGCCCCCGGCCCAGCTGCACCTGTCGGGTGGGTCCCCTAGCCCCTGTGCCTACCAGGGACTTGCCCTGTCCTCATTTCAGAGGTGGGGAAACTGAGACAAGGCAGTGGGCAGAGGCTGCTTTGGGGACACCCATGGCATACCGTCCCCCCGACACCCTGCTTCGTTTGAGATGGAGTCTGCCTTGGAAGTCTATGCACCCTGTAGGTGGAGACCTTCAGGGTCATCATCTTCCGAAGCCCAGAGAGGGCAGGGTCTTGCCCAAGGTCACACAGCAAGTCCATGGTACAAGCTGACCAGACTCTTATTCCAGAGCTCTCCTGGGACGAGGGGCTGGGACGCAAGCGTGCCTGGGAGGGGGCATCCAGGGGGAGCAGGCAAGAGCGAGGAGGCGGGGCTGGGTTTGCATCCAGCCTCTCCTCTCCCCCTCCCCTGCTCTCTTCTCTCCTTTGCACGCAGGGGTTTGTTTGGAGAATGACTCACAGGAATGCAGCAAAATCCTGATGGATGGGAAGGCAGGGCTGCAGTACCCTGAAACCTCCCCAGGGTGGGGAGGCAGGACTGAACCATGGGGCCAGAGGGGCTGGTGATCACGGGAGCCCTGCATGCAGGTGGGGAGACTGAGGCCCCAGGAAAACATCGGACCCTGCCTGCTGCAGAGCCCTCCTTTGTCAGCATGAACAGGCACGCGCTCGCACACACACGCACACACACGCACACTTGCAGCAGCACACCCAGGCTCCGGCCGTGCCGCCTTCTCCCTGCACCAGCCTCCCCACTGCAGGCCTTCCCAAGGTTTTCTGTCTTTGCACACCGGCTCATAGTAGGTGATGAACAAGCACACACTGGCCGGAGCATGACCCAAGCTGGACCCTTCTGGGTGCTCGTGTTATCCCTTAAGTCCTTCTCCAGCCCCGAGGGGTGGGTGCTAGTCATCTAGTCCTTTAGCCAAGCTTCCCGAGGGCCTACTGTGCGCTGGGTACTGCCAGGGCTGGGAGGCCGGGATGAGCGGCTGCCACGCCTCTGTTGCTCCGTCTCAGAGTCCAAAGAGGGAGGTGTGCAGAGGGGTGACCTCAACGGGCCTTTGGGGGCAGGCGAGGCCCCAAGACCTAAGGATGAAGTTGAGAGCAAGCACAGGGCACAGTGGCTGCCAGGGGTGATGGGGCTTGGGGATGTTAAAGGCGGGTGGGAAATGAGGCTGGGGTCACTCAGGGCCCCGGATGCCGGGGAGCAGCCACGGGGGAGGACTCGTGCCTCTCGCGGAGGGAGGCCAGCCTCCAGGCAGCACATCCCAGGCAGCTCCGAGGCACCGCAAGGCATTCACCTCCCAGGACCTCACGGCCTCCGACCTGGGGAGGGCCCCCTCCCCCCAGCACCAGGCCCGGCCCCAGACCCCAGAGCCAGGACCCCGACACCCCTGGGCCCCGCCTCTCAGTGCCTGCTGACAGTTGTCACGCGGGCGTGCGGCCCTAGATGACCAGATCTGTGTTTTCAAGAGAAACTGGAATTTGGATTTTTATGTGAACTCCCCTGGCTCAATTAACAAAAGGCACAGTGTGGTTGAAACCGCACATGTCCACAGGCAGAGGGCCTCGTTCCTAATGTCTGCTCTGTGGGGCGCTTGGTTTTTGCATTTGTTCCTCTTATGTTCCTTGCTTTATTGGAGACAGCCCAAACATTCACTGAACTGGGACCCCACGCTAGGCGCAAACAGGCCACCAGGCGAGGTGCTGCCGCATTAGCTGAGGAGAAGACAGTGGACAGACAGACAGACATGTCAGACCGTAAGTGTTATGAAGAAAAAGCAGGGCTGCAGGGCTAGTGGTGGGGATAGCAGAGCAGACATCGAGGAGCAGCATGTTCTAGGTAGAAGGAACAGCCCGTGCAAAGGCCCTGAGGCTGGCCTTGCTTGAGGTGTTTGAGGAGCTGGGCGAGGAGGCCCCAGTGGCTGGCGCACAAGGAGGAAGGGGCAGAAGGGGAGGGGATGAGGTCAAGGTGGTAGAGGTCTGATTGTGTCAGTGATTGTAGGCTGTGGTACAAGTTTGGTTTTGACTCTTGTGTGAGGCGGGAGGCCTGGAGGGTTCCAAATGAGCGGGGGATGGATCTGACTTAGGTTTCGGCAGGCTCCCTCCGGCCGCCATAAGGGCCGAGAGGGCAGGGGGTGGGCGCAGGGAGGCTGAGAAGAGGTCACTACACTCGTCCATAAAGACAGAGTAGGTAGCAGTTGACAGGGTTGTGGTGTGGTGGAAGGATGGGAGTGACTGCTCCTGGGGATGGGTTTCCTTGGGGGGCGGGGCAAGAAAATGTTCTGAAATTAAATAGTGGCGACAGTGGTCCGACTCCCTGAAGGCACCAAAAACCACTTTTCCAGGGTGAATTGTACAGTATGAGGATTATATCTCAATAAGAAAACCTTTTTCTCAGAGCCTACCAGGACTTCTAACCAAAATGGATGCCCATGGAGAAGACTGGAAGGAAACAGTAACAATAATTGTCACAGGCTCAGGGGGACTCGGGGTTTTGTTTTGTTTTGTTTTTTCCCTTTCTACTTTTGTATGCTTTCCAACTTTTAAAATTAAAAGTAGGTATTTCTTTCTGAGAAATCAGTGCTGTGTCATCTGGGGGGCGGGCAGGGAATTGGCTCAGAGGCCTGGGCCTCTCGCTCCACCCCGTTGAGCTCTGTCTGCCGGGTGTTCACGTGGCAGGTTTGGAGCAGGAGAGCGTTTGCTCTGGCCCCCAGCTCTGACCTTCTGGAATTCCATTCCTGCTCACATGGCCTTGGTCAAGTCACAGGACCAGAGCTCCCCGCGGTCTTCCCCCGTCTAGTGTCTGAGCCGCCTGCGTGCCCTCTCCACCCAGAGACCCCCTTTCTCTGCTTGCACGCCTTCAGCCACAGGCCGCTCACCACCTCCCAAGGCGGCTCACTCATTCCATTTCTGGGCAGCTCTGCCTGTTAGCAAGCTCTTCCTTATATGGAGGTGAAATCTGTCTTCCTGTTGCTTCTACTCCTCCTAAGCTCCCTCTCTGAGCCCCAGTTTCTGGGTCTGCAGCACGGGGCTCCCAGGCCCCTCACTTGGCTGCTGGGAGGTTGTAAGGGGATCTGGGCATGAGTAGCCCAGAGCACATGTCAGTGGTCATTCAGTGCTGGAGACAAAGCCTTGGCCCCAGCAGCACAACCGAGCAGGATTTCTGAATGAAATGTTCAGACGATCACCACAAAATTGAAACTTGGTATTTATCCCAGTGATCGAAAACTCACATCTCTCCATAGACCAGGAGGGAATAATAACCATCAGAAGCAGCATTTGTCAAAAGTCCATGATGAGGCAAACCCCCATAGTGACTTTCACCTACAGATTTCCATTAATCCTCAACACAACCCAGGCCTTGCCAGTCTCCCATTTTAAAGGTGACAAAATCTGAGGCTCAGAAACATAATGCGAAGCGGCTGGGTGTGAATCTCTCGTCACACATTTTGGGAGTGGTATGGATTGTCTGAGAAAGTCAACCGCAATCCTCTCCACCACAGAAATGTATGGAAACAGGGCTGGAAGGACATCCTATTGGTGGGCGGTTGGGCTTGGCTCTTGGCCCTGTCAGTCGGTCGAGTGAAGGCCCCTTGTAGCTGCCTTGTCTGGGGGGGCTGGGCTCGGGAGGATTCACCTGGTCTCAGACCGTGAACTTTGTGCTAAATTTAGGGAGAAAGATTACAGCTTAGAAGGCTGCTTTCCAGCCCATATCACCCCCTCCCCCCGGGTGAGGGAAGCAGGAGCAGAAGCATCACCTCTCCTCCCAGAGAGGGTGCAGAGCCGCCCAGAGACACACAGCGAAGATGCGGAAGGGCCAGGCTTGCTCTGGGGGAGGGCAGAAGCAGCACCTTTCCTGGTTTAGGGTGTGTGGGGAGGATGGGAGCCATGACTTCATCGCCTAGTAACTCTCCTAGAGGTCAGAGCCCAGGCAGGCTTCTAAAGCCAGGGGTTTGACGCCCTTCCTCCACTTGTGCCCAGGCTAGACTGCTCCGAGCTGGGCCCCGGGGTGTACCAGGTGAAGGAGAACAGCTCCCGAGACCAGGCAGTGAGTGGTTCAGCCTTCCCCCGAAGTCACTCAGACCTTGTGCTCTCTCTTCTACTCTCTGAGGCTGTTTCCACATCTCCGAAATGGGCTAGAGACACCTCCCTCAGAGGATTTCTGGGAGGATTCCACGGGGGTGCTTAGCAGAGTGAGCACCCTCTCCGTACACCACCCCTGTCCGTGGCACAGTCACCTGGCTTCCACTGGGAATGTGGGGATGAAGCCAAACTAGGAGGAAAAGCATAAGAACAATAATCCCCTCCTCCCCCTCCCCTCCCTCCTCCCCCCCCCAGCTCTCCCTCCTCCTCCTCATACACTCATGTGGTAAAAAAATTCACACAGCACAATTAGCAACCCTCCCACCCCTCTTCTCCTTCTTGATCAGCAGTTTCTTCTCTCTGTTCCAGAGGTGATCGCTGCGGATTGAGGCACCCCTGAAAAGGGCTTTCCATTCGAATGTTCCTTGGGACTCACTTGCCCTGGGAGAAGCTAAGCTGGGCCTGAGTCTCTTGCCCCATTCTGCGGCTGACAGGCCGAGGTGACAGGACTGGGTTGTCCCTTAGCAGGGAGGGAGTTGGCCCACTTGTGCCAAAGACAAAGGGCATGCCATAGCCAACGCAGGTCCTGGCGGGAGCTGCAGCCATCAGATGGGACGGGGTCAGGAGGACTTCGGGGGTCCTCACCTGGCTGGGATTGGGAACTGGAGGCCCAGAGAAGGCCTGGGGGCAGCATCCCTAGGGCCACCAGGTAGAGTGAGGGCGGAGGCCCACAGAGCTCTGAGTTGAGCTGGGAAGGGGCTGGAGGGGTTAACTGAGGAGTGGTTGAGCCCCCCAGAGATACCCACGGGCTCTGGGGTCCGGGAACAAAGGATATGCGGAGGCTGGTGGCTGCCACCCAGGTGTGTGTGCAAGTATGACTACGAGTGAGGAGGCCCTGTGTGTCCCTACGTGGGCACATTTGTGTGTGTCCCTGTCTACTTTCCTTGCATGCATCTAAAACAAATGTGGGTCTCTGGTTTTGTGAGTGTGCGTACACATGGATGTGTGTGCCCGTGTATTTCCACCTAGGGGAGCCTGTGTGTTTATGCGTGTCCTGAACCCCCCCATCTGCTGTGTGACATGGGGGCCCTCTGTGTAAAAAATGGCATCAGTGACCGCCCTGAGTTTAGGGGAGGGAGTCATCCTTGCTCTCTCGCCGAGTTCGCTTTGATGGGGGCAGAGGAAGCCACTGGGGCTCAGGGTAGGTTCCACATTCTCTTGGAAGGAGAGAAAGCCGCGGGAGCTGTTGTCATTCCCATTCTTGGGCCCTTGGGAGCCCCTGAGCCTGGGCCGCAGAAGCTGTGTCGCCCAGTGAAAAGGGGCAGGGGTGGGGCCGGTGTGTTTGTGTGTGCATGTGCACGTCTGGTTGTGTGTCTTTGGTTTGCATCTGTGTGTCTTTGCACGTATGTTTTTGTGTGCGAGGGTCTCGGGGCTGGGCTGGTGGGTCTGACTGTGTGTGTAGGTCTGTCAGGCTCTGAGTACGTCTGTGTGTTGTCTGGCCTGCTCGTTCTGGACCAGGCAGGCCTCCTGCTCAGCGCCAGTCACCTCTGCTCAGGGAAAGTGTCACTGCCTGACCCTGAGGCCTTAGCGTGGGCCGTTGTCTGGGGTTGATGGTGCTCCCCACCTCGGGGGCAGGAGGGCTCTGAGCTGGGCCCCTTCTCTCCTTCCCACATGGTCCCCAGTGGCCGGTGGAATGTGTCCACGGAGTCCATTCACGGCAGAGTGCGGGGGTCAGACTAGGGCTGGGGTCGGGGCCGGGGGCACACACTGTGACTGAGGTCAAGGGTCAGAATGTGGCTGTGGCTAAGAGTCAGTCAGTGGCTGGGCTCAGGGGGCCATCTGTATTGACACAGAGGACTGGACAGGACCCCCAGCCCCTTGGGGCTCCCTGGCCAAGAAGACAGGTTTGAGCCCTGCGCTGCAGCTACTTGAGAGGTGGGGGCTCAGAGGCAAGAAGGCTCCCATGGCGGCCGTGGGCCGCTCCCATGGCCGTGATGGGACCCCAGCCAGGCCACATGTGCGGGGAGTTGGCGCCACTGGTCAGGAACCAAGGGGTGTCCTCTGGACCCAGGACTGCACGGGAGAATGCAGAGCAGGGCAGGCCCTCCCCGGGCTGAGGAGATGCCGCCTGCCTGTCCTGGTGCCTCTCCCCGGGTCTCTCTGGTGCCCTCCTCTCCCCTCATCCCTGTTGCTCTGTCACCCCTTCAGCCGTCTCCCCTGCATTTGCTCTGGTAGCCTGCACTCATCTTCTACTCCTCAGCCTCCTCCCTCTTCTTTCCCTCCGTCCTTCCTCTGTCTGTCTTTCCACTCATGCAACCCTTCCCCCCCCCCCGCCCAGTATTCCCCACCCCCACTCCCAGCCCTGCCTTTAGCCGCCACCCTCTGAACGCAGGGCCTTCCTTGCCTCCTCCAAGCTCAGGGACACAAGCTCAGCACCTTCTAGTGCACTCAGATGCTGAGAAAGGGAGGTGACTGCCCGTGGGGGTGAGGCTGAGGGGGCTCCAGGGTGAGAGGATGCGGCCGCCCCAGACGACATTCCTCCTCTGAAGCCCGTACCCAGGGAAGGGGATCCCATGGCAGGTGGGTCTGCCCCGTCTGAGTCTAAAGCTGTATGACCTCATCTGGTGGTGGCCTCCCACAGCCTAGTAAAGAAGGATGGATGGACAGACAGATGGCAGAAAAAGCCACAGACAGCAGAGATCAAAGGTCATGCAGATCAAAGGCAGGAACTGGTTGGGTTTCCGCAGGCCCTGATGGGCAGACCCCAGCCCAGCCCCTTGCAGGGCCTCAGGGCCAGCCCAAAGCAGATCATGAAGTGCACACCCCCTGCTCCCAAGCCTTTCTCCTGTCCTGGCTCTGGCCAGAACCTAAATAGGGAGACCCCAGATCTTCCTCTGACCTCCACTACCCTCCCTGGCATCTGGAGGGGGGGGGCACACCGCATGTTTGAAAATGTTCCGAAAGTTTAAGGGATGTAGAATGCTGATCCCCCACCCCCAGCTGAAACATCAAGTTCTTTGCTTACAAAGAAAAACATTTTCTCAAGTGTTTTGCTCTTGGTCTCACACGGTGGCCCAGCTCTTAGGACGCGCTAGGTGGTGGAGGGTTTTGGGGGGGTGGGGACAGAAAGTAACAGTACTGGAATTGCTTAGTGACCATGCCAGGCCACGAGGGCAGAGGGGCTGTCTGTTTTGCTCACGGCTGTCTCCCCTGTGCCCCCAACAATGCCTGACACTTGGTGGGTGCCCCAGAAAGGTACCCCGGAGCAGAGATCTGCAGAGCGGATTCACTCCATTGGTCTGGGGGGACAACAGAAGCCACAAGGGAGGGAAGGCACATCGGGCCCTCAGCTGCTGCCCTGGACTGACATGCTCATTAAAAGGGGAAATTGAGGCTCAGCGTGGGAAAATAACTTGGCAGGGCACTGCTCCCTATCCATCTGCTAAAAATGGGGCCTCTTCAGCAGCTGTCTGAAGAGGCATGAAGTTCATGAACCTGTAAGACGGGACAGGTTTATTCCTTCCTAAGGACCTGCCCTCCCCCACCCCTCCCCCAGTGAACCTGCCCTAGACCATTCTGGTTGCCCAGGCCAGATGCACCAGCTAGTCCTATTAGCCCTGCCTCCAAAAGAAATACAGAATCCTGTGTCTTGTCAGCTATCCACAACCCCCACCCTGGCCAGGCCCTATCCTCGTCCACCTGGCCCCGCACAGGGGCCGCCTCCCTGGCCTCCCTGCTCCCACCCTGGCCCCATGTCCGCTCTCTTCACAGCAGCTGGGGCTATGGCGAGGACCTCAGGGAGATCATGTCCCTCTTCTGCTCAGAACACTGCAGAGATACCAAATCTTACCCCCGATAAAAGCCAAGCTCTTACTAAGGTGCACACAGTACTGTGGTGTGGCTCCCCATCTCTTCCCACTTGCCCCACTGCTCACTCAGCTCCAGCCACACCAGCCTCGGCTGTTCCAGGAAAACTCTCACCCTACTTCTGCCTCAGGGCCTTTGTCCTTGTCCCCTCTGCCTGCACACCTTCCCGCCCCCACCGCCCCCAGAGCTGCACGCCCTACCACCTTAGTGTCTCAAGTCTGTTCTCAAATGTTTTCAAGTGCAAGGTCCCTGACCACCCAGTGTGAAAACACAGCCCTTTCCCAGATGCTCCCAGTCCCCTTCCCTGGCTTTATTTATTTTTTCGCCTAAATGTAACATACTATATAATTTACCCATTCATTCTGTTTCTTGTCTGACTCACAACCGCAAAGAACAGAAGCTTTGTCCTGTTCCTTGCTCTGAATCCTCAACACATAGAACAGTGCCTCAAACATAGTAGGTGCTCAGTAAATGTCTGCCAGGCAAACGGATGAAGACTTCTGCTACACGCAAGCTCTGTGACCTTGGGCAAGTCGATTGTTTGGACTCAGTGACCCAGTCTTTGAAATGGGGGGGTGTGACCGATGTGAGGGAAAGATAGAGATTTGAAATCGCTGGCTGACTACTCTGTAAATATGTGTAAGAGAGATGTTGAAACCTGCCTGGCCCCCCTCTAACCTGGGGCATCTCAAGGCCAGGAGGGACTGGGGGGGTTACCAGACCAGCGCTGACCTTGAACGTGACTTCTTTGTCTTAATGGCACCTGCCTGGCCTGGTCGGTGGAATCCAGACCCCTCTTCTCTGCCTCTTGTGCCCACCTGGGTGGCCCCCGGCTACCCCCTGTCCCTGGTGGCCTGTCAGTGAGCCTAACATCTGGCAGCTCCACTGACCCCCATTGCCCCACCGACCCCCCAGGCCCCTGTCTGGGGTCTCCTCCCTGGCCCCTGTTTATTATTTGACCCTGGAATGGTATTTGGACGCACACTTTGCAGGAGAGCAGCTATTCAGATGGTGCTAGGCAAACAAAAGAGTGACCTGTCCAGGCCAGGCTCTCCTGAACACAGCCACACCTCACCGGGAAGCATCTGGCCCTTTGAGACCTGTGAGCACTCCCACCCTGGCCCATAAAACTCTCCCGTCAGCCAAGCATGGGGAACCCCTCTCCCCACGGAGCCTGGGGCAGGACTCACGTGGCGAGCCGTGGAGTCAAACCCCAGCCTCCCCTACCAGTCATTCCCTCCGCATTTATGGAGCTCCTGCTGTGTCCTGGGTACTACCACCAGGATCCCATGGAATCCTGCCGGGAGGGTCTGATGGAACAAGCAAGCAACGGCTCGGGGGCCATGTAGACCTAAGTTTGAATCTTGACACTGTGTCTTCTTCATTCACTCATTTGCTAAATGCATATGGAGCACCTGCTCTGTGCCAGGCGGAGGTGAGCGAGATTTCTCTAGAAACATAGTCAGGTGGGGATCAGAATGTCTGCCTGTGTGCTCTTGCTGAGTCCTTTGATGGCTCTACAGCCTGGGGTTCTCCTTTTGGAGATGAGCAGATCCCCTCCTGCGGGGCTATCTCGATGCCCCTTCGTGATAACACTTCTGGAAGGGGTTTCCATCCGCCTTTGGCAGATGTGAATCTGGAGCCCTCTGCCACACCGCGCCCAGAATGACAGAGAGGCCCCTGGAACAGATGAAGGGCTCGGCTCTCCTTTGGGACAAGCCATCGCACTACCATGTCATTCCTCCAAACCCTTAGTACATGTGCCCAGAATCCAGAATCCGTGAAGAGTGCTTCCCTGAGTGACGGCCGATGTGTCGGTCACGTGACCTGTCCTTGCCCTGATGTCCTCCAGCCCCTTCCCCCATTCTTCTCCAAAGGGGCTGTTGGTTCAAAGAGGAGAAAGCCCTGGGCTGGGTCAGCCTCATTCATTCATTCATTTACTCATTTATTCATTCAACACACACTTAATGTATGTCAGGCACCGTTCCAGGTACAGGAGGGAGCACCAGTGAGCACACAGACAAAAATAACCACAAAATACCTAAATAAATACATTATATGGTACATTAGAAGGTGGGGATGAGCATTCCAGGTGGAGGGAAAAGCAAGTGCCAAAGGCCCTGTGTCTGGTGACCTCATGGAACATCTAGAAGACAAAGTGGTGAGTCAGGGGGTGGGGCAGGAGGTCAGAGAGGTGGCGGGGGCCTGATTGTATGGGCTCTCATCAGACACTTCTGATCACTCTGAAACCAGGGAGGCGAGGGGAGCCTGTCCCTGCCCCCCCCAGTGAAGGGGGCCCACGCTACCATCCTCACACCCCTACCTGCCAATCTGGACCTTTCGGCCAGCTGTATGGAAGAGGTGGCTGAATCAGGATGTGACAGAGACAGTTTGAGAGGCTGAGGGTCAGGCAGCACCATGATAAGGGTTACAGGCCAGTCTGTGACTGGGTTGGTGGTCCCCAGCAGGGATTTGGGCTTTTTTGTCTAATGGTGCACACGGTGGGCTTCTCCTCAGCCTCAGGACTGAGTGACCCTGGTTCCCAGGCCAGGTCACTGAAGACAGGGACCAAGTAGCCTGCATTCTAGAGATGGGAAGACTAGAGCCCACAGAGGAGCTGGGCTGCCCAGGGCTTGCTGGCTGGGAGTGGGTGCCCACCGTTGGCTTGTTTCTCCTGCATCCTTACGAGGTGAGCTAGTGGTCAGCCCAGAGGGCCCATAAGGGTCCATTTCTGGGAGGGAGGCCTGCCCTTTGCCCCTGGGCAGCCGCACTCCGGAGTCTGGGTAGGCTGTAAGATGCTCAGGGCCAGTGATTGCCAAGCCTGGCTGTAAGCTGTTGATTCCTAGGCAGAGGGGACAGCATGTGCAAAGGCTCTGGGCACTTGGGTTGGTTAGGTCTGGGCCAGAGCCCAGAAGTGTGTGTTTTTTGTTTCCCATTTGACTCTGTACCAATGGTAGGTTTGGGAGTGACAATTCAAGCCACTGCACAGCCTTAGCCGCCCTTACCCAAAGACCTTGAGGCACAGCAACCCATGAAACCCCTTCTAGTCCCCATTCCAGCCCCCCTTCCCTCACCCCAGCCTGGAGGAGGTTGGGCTGAGGGAAGCACTCAAGCAGTGGGTAGAGATGTGTTGCCTGCCACGGCCCTCTCTAAGGGGCCCCCAGGCCCCGGGGAGGGCCAGGCAGGGTGGGGAGGAGGCTCCCCACACCCACTTGGCTCATAATTGCTGTGGGAGTGGAGTGTAGGATGTATGGAGGGGTTGGCAGCGGCAGGGTGGGGGGTTAACAGAGGAAGTCGGGCAATCACTGAACAGTAAAACCTAAGTGTGATAGAGGTCGTGGGTGCGCTCCTCCCCTCTTGGCAGAACCGAGAGGGGCCTGAGCGGGGAGCACAGGTGGGGGGCCGAGGAGAGCGAGACAAGACTGGCAAGCAGGGGAAAGTGGAGAGAGCCAGGGCTGACACGTCTGTGTGATCCCTGGCGCGGTAATTGGGCGAACGGACGATAGGTCGGACACGTGTATGGAGAGAAGGGTGGGGAGATGGAGAGACGGAGAGATGAATGAATGAATGGCTGCGTGGGCGGTGAGCCGCCTGGCGAGGGGCGGGCCGGGCGAGCGCTCAATCACAGCCCCGGGGCGCGGCGCCCGCCCGCTACGCTCTGGACGCCCCCCCACCCCAACACCGCGGCCCCTCCCGGGGCGCGTAATTCCGTGCCCCAAGGGCTCTGGAGCTGCTCCCGGCGGCGGCTCCCGGACCAGGGCGAAGAGGGGCTGCGCCACCGCCGCGTGGCTCCGCGCAACGGCCTTCAGCGCGCAGGCTGGGCTGCCCCTCCGCCGCGGGGGGGAACCTGGAGGTGCGGTCCCGCCGCGAGGCCCCGGCCCGGCTCTTCTTTGTCTTGGCCCAGTCCTCCGCGGTCTCCAGACTGCCACCCGCCTCTTCGGGCAGCCCTCGCCGCGCACTTCTGGGCTGCTCCGGATCTCCGAGTCTCAGTTCCCGCTGCCCCCAGCCCATAGGCGTCTCCCCCGCCCAGCAGGGTCCCCCAAACCCAGTGCCTCTAGGACCGCGGAGCCGGCAAGAACCAGGATCTCCGGCAAGCTGCGTCTCCGGTGCGGGGGGGGGGGGGGGCGGGCGGGCGGCGGGATGAAGGCCCCCTCGTCTCCGCCTTCTCTCCCCGCCCCTCCTCCGCCACTACTCTTCGCGCTGCGCCCCGACCCCAGCGCAGCCTGTTCGCGCCTTAAGCGGCTCTTCTGCGGCGGTGCCATCCCCGACACCACGCGGAGCCCCCCTCCCGCCCCCCGCGCCCGCCGGGCCTCAGACCGGCACGCAGAACACAGCCCTACGCAGCCACACACCAGACCGCCTGCAGACACACACCACAGCCTCGCGTCGACCCACAGCCTTGCACAGGCGTACTGCCCCCTACACGCGCAGACCCACAACCCCAACAACCGCAGTCCCACTCGCAAACAAGCCCACACAGATACACAACACCCCTGAGACACACTCGGGCCCACTCAGACACAATCCTACACACACAACCTTACACAGACATACAGCCCCTCGGACACACGCAGCCCCACATGGGCGCAGTCCCACCCACGCAGTCACGCAACCCTCTATAAACGATCGCACACAAACACAACTCCACGCAAGCACCGCATCACTCAGTTCCTCCGAGACCCAGCAACACACTCACAAGCTCGTAGCCAGACCCCCAAACCCCGTGACATTCACACGTAGGACAGACCAGAAAAATACAGCCACACCGATGCACACACGTACCTAATCGCGCAGCCAAGAGCTCACCCACTGGCTCGTAAGTCACTGGAAAAATATTAAAGCGTTTCCCTCCCTCCCCTTCGATCTCCGACACACACGCGAGCGCGCGGGCGCGCGCTCGCGTACACACACACACACGGAGACACTCACCCCCACCCCCAAAGCGCCTCGGAGCCTACTAGCCGGTGACCCCGAGCCCCCGCGGTGAGAGCCGCGGGAGCGTCTCCCCGGCGCCCCCTCCTCCCGCTCCCTACCCGAGCTCACCACTCCTCCCCTCGCCTCCTCCCTCCCTGCCCCCTCCTCCTTCTCCCCTCCCCCGCGTCTGGGGCGCGGGCTGCGCGCAGCCAAGCCCCCTCGTCGCGCGCCCCTCCCCGCGCGCACCCCGCGCCCGCATCGCGTTTGCCGAGTGGATGCGGCCACGGGGCGGTCTCTAATTACCTCCTGTCCCCCGGTGGCCCGTGAATAATGGCTACTGAGGGCGCTCGCAGGGGCTGCTGAGAAGGAAACGCGGGGCGCGAGAGGCGCGGCGCGCGCGGGAGCGCGAGGGAGAAAGGAGCGAGCCCGGTGCCGCCGCGAGCGGCGGGCGGAGAGAAAGGAATCGTGCGAGCGCTCACATTTTTTTCTCCCAAGGATCTCATCTGGCCGCCGCGTTCTGGGAGAGGCGAGGGGGAGAGCGCGCGCAAGAGGAGGAGGAGAGAGACGGCGCGGGGAAAGGGAGACGGCGAGACGCGCAGCGCCGGCGCCCGGGAGATCCAGGAGGAGCCCGCAGGTATTGTTGGCGGCAGAGCTTTGTGTCTTCGGGGAGGGGGGGGGCGTTCCGGGGCGCGAGGGCTCCCGGAGCCCCCGGGCCGCCGCCGCGCTCAGAGCTGCCCCAAAGCTGGGGGCTGCCGGCGGTGGTGGCCGCCGGTCGCGGGCACCCCTCCCGCCGCGCCGCGATCTTGGCTGGAGTTGCAGATTTGCCTGTTTGGGGGTTTTCCACGCCGCTTGAGGGAATCGGTCTCAGGAGGAGGAATTTCTTTCTTTCTTTTTTGTTTGTTTGTTTGTTTCTTTTCTTTTTTTTTTCTTTGTGTGTGTGTGTGTGTGGCCGCAGTTTGGTTGTGTTGGGGACTTCCCCCTCCCCTTTCCTCCACAATACGTTGGTGAGAGGTCTCGGCGACTGTGGCACTGGTGGAAGGCTGGGGGCTGAGATGGCGGGGCTGGTGGCCGCTGATGGGAAGGTGAGGGACGCCGGAGACGGAAGGAGTTTTGCTCAAGTTCGCAATCTGCGCGCTGGAGCGGGTCAGGCCGGGGAGGGCCGTCTGCGCACCCTGTCCTGCTCCAGGCAACCGGTGGGAAACTTCCCGAGCGCGCTGCCTCCCCGGGGACTCGGCGCCCCCGACGCCTCAGGGCGCTTCCTCCGGCCGCCGCGGCCCCTCCTTGCCGCCTGCGAGCGCTTAAGGTCGCGCTCTCCCCACCCCCGCCTTCCTCCCTCCCCCGGCAGCTTCCGGATCTGGACAGAGCTGGAGGAGCAGCTTCAAACACTTCCCCTGGAGACCCCTCCCCACTCCCCGCGCCATCGCCTGCCACACAGCCCCCCTGCCCTGCGCCCCCGCCTCACGCGCGCCTGAGTGGCCAGGCTGACAATGAAATCTCGCGCCTTGCCGTCGGGGGTGGGGGTCGTAGCTGGGTCTCTCTGGGGGCTGCTGACCCAGAGCAGGGGGGAGGGGGAGGGAGGACTTCTTGGGGGAGGGGCTTGTTTGGGTTAGAGACGTTGACGTCGGATGGCGCTGTGCGGGGGAGGGGGCGGGGGCAAGGTGGGGTTCTCGGCCGGGGGTCGCGGATTCTAGCCCCTCTTGAGCTTGCTGATTGGCTGGTGACTTAAGGCACGTCGGAGGGCCCCCCCCAACCTCAGCCTCCTCCCCGCAACTCGGCCTCCTCCCCTCCTGTACAATGCGGGCTTCAGAGGTGATCCCGAGGGTGATGTGTGTGTGTGTGTGACGGAGTGTTTGTCTCCTGCGATCCACAGCAGACGCTGCTCCGGTGACCCGGAGATCCGGATGCCTCGCCCCCTCCCTCAGGGCTCGGGGGGTGGGGGAGAAAGGGGAAGGGGAGCAGTGGGAACTTCTTTTCCCACTGGGGCCATGGGAGGGGACTGCTAGACCAGAGATTTTTCTGGGGACCGCAGTCCTGGGGTGGGGGGCTTCAACGCAAAGTAGGGGTCGCGGGGTCAGAAGCTTCTCGGTACTCTAAGCACCTAGATCCTTTTGCTCCTTTGGGGGCGTAGGAGGTGTGGAACGGGTGAAGGCCCAGTTGGAACAGGAGTGGGGGTCGAGAAGAGTCAATGGAAATCTGCCTTAATTGGATTCCCAGGCGAGCATCGGAGGGAGCTAAAGGGGGTTCCTCCTCTTTCTCTTCCCGGGGTAGGGAGCCATGCCCGGGGACCCCCAAGCTGGCAACCCGGGCAGGGGGAGGAAATCCTTCTCCCTACTTAAAAAGGGGATTCCTGGGGGGGAGAGGGGAGGCACCTTGGGGGGCGGTGGCGGACTGCTTTCAGGCTGTTCTGTGGCTGGGTCCAGGAATATAAAGAGTTAACCCTCCCCAGAAATCTGTCAGCCCCCACACAGCAGGGACACACTGTCGGACCCTTTGACGTGCTAACAGCGTGACACTGGCTGACAGGAGCTAGCAGATTCCATACTCTGTGCTTCTCTTCTCGGCAGCAAGCCCCAGGCAGCGGGACAGGACCTGGCTGGGTGGTGCCTTGTTCAGGGACCTTGGGGGGAAGCAGAAATCAGAGACCAGGGAGGGTACAGCAGCCTGGTAGCCGCCTTGTAGCCCTGAGGGAAAAGGGGTTAGGGGCCAGGGTTAGGGAACTTGGAGTGGAATCACCCTTGGCCTGGGGGGGGGGTGGTTTCTACACTTTGTCCCTGCCTCCCACCTCCACCCTGAACCACCCACAGCCGGAGGCTTGGCCGTTAAGGGTGAGTGTCTGGTCTGATCCATAGGCTAGACTATGAGACCCTAGCAGCTGAGGGCAGGCCTGGCTGAGGCCTCTCCCCAAGCCCCCGCTGCCCCCCCCCCACAGACGCATTTCTTTCCTGCAGGTGAGAAGTGTTCCCTGTGGATCTTAGAGCCCTGGGGCCTGGCACATGATGGGCACTCAGCTCTGGCTGGACAAACACGGGAGTGAATGAATCTGTGATGAATGAATGAATAAATGAATGAATGAGATAGGGGAAAGTTTCTCAATTGGTGGCATTTAGTCATTTAAAAAAAGAAACCTTTCCGACATATACATTTTAAAATATGGTTCAGAGAAAAATCTGACAGAGAGAGAGAGAGAAACAAGGTTACTGACAGCAGGCTATGACAATGTTAATATTTTGATGTTGTTCTTCACAGTCTTTTTTGACTTGGGGTTGGTTTGTTTTTTAAAGACTTTGTGGCCATTCTCTGTGTTCAGATGTATATCCTGCTTTCTTCTTTGGCGCTAACAGGAGCCTTTTCCTGTTTTGTAACGAACTCTTCATAAACACCCTGGTTAATGTCTTCAGGCTTTTCCAATCGGGTGGATGTGCCATCATTTACTTACTATTCCCCTTTTGTTCAACATTCTGGATGCTCCTGATGAACGAGGTAGTGAATATATTTTGCACAGAGCACTTTTTGTGATGTTTAAGATGATTTCCTCAAAATGATGTTGATGATGCTGAAGACTCAGACATGCCTGCAGTGGAAGAAATGGGCTCCTCATTTTTCCAGAAGTGGGGCACTGTTCTCCTTCCTTCCTCACAATCTAGAACCTTCTGTCAGCTGAAAAGAGCCTTGGCAATTAATCACCTGTCTGAGCCCCTTCCTTTGACAGAGGAGGAAACCGGGGCCCAGAGAGGGGAAGTGAGTCCCAAGGTCACACAGCAGTTGGTGGGCCTTGCAGCAGCCAAGAACCAGCTACTGATCTGCCATTTTGGTTTCTATTTGTGGGAAGAGTTCCTAGGGATCTTGTAGGCTGACCTTGCCCATTTCACAGATGGGGGGGCCTGAGACCCCAAGAGAGGAGAAGTACCCAGCTTGCCCCTGGCATCACCAGCTGGAGCACCAGATAGGCTCCTAAACCTATCACATACTTTCTGTGTCACCCATACTGGCCCCGTCCTCGGATTCTGGGGCTACCGAAGTTACTAGCCTGTGGTTGGCCAGCCGTGGGAGCCCTGTTGTCCCTCCTCAAAACTCCTCCTTCCTCTTTGCCATCCCATTCTCCAGAAGGAGAATTTGAGGATCCAAAGCAGGTGCAGTAAGAGGGGTGGGACTGCAGATGTCAGAGGATCCCCGTGGTTGTGCCCTTACCCCTGTGCCTCAGTTTACTTTTCTAAAGACCTAGCTCGGGGTCTGTTCAGGAGCTGGGGGGCAGGTGTTGGCCCAGATATCCACCGTGAGGGAGTGGGGAAGGACCGGCGTCATCTTAAACTTCTTCTGATCTTAGATTGACCTCAGGAGGGCCCCTGGGGAGGAAGGGGAAACAGAGGGAAGGAGGGGAGGAAGGGGAGATAGGGAGGGATTAGAAAAGAGGGAGGGGAGGTCAGGAGGGAAGAAAATGCAAATGAAGAAAGGAGAGAGCTAGCCCCCTCCACGCCCCCCCCCAGCCTCACTGGGCGCCCCGGGGAGAGGCTGGGGGACAGCTCTCCCACTGCTGGTGTCAGGGCTAGCCCACACTGGATGACCAGAAAGGCTGGATGTCCCGGGTGGGCTCTGTGAGGGCTGAGCGAAACAGCTGTTGGCCGGGCTCTGGGATCAGAATGATCCAGACCAGGTGGGTGGCAGGGAGGCAAGACCTCTGAGGCTTCTGTTCCCGGGTTCCCCTGTGGGTCAGGTGGCCGGGCACCCCCAGGGAGGGGGCTGGGACCCTGGGTGCTTCAAGGGGGCAAGGTGATCGTGGCTCAGACTTCCCATCCCAAGACAGGGACCTTCTGTTTCCCCACTGCCAGGACACCAGCTGGCTGTCGAGGTTAAGCGCAGCCCTCCCATGAGCGTGGGTTATTTGGGCATTTCTGCAGTGTGTATCTGTGCGTTGGACGCGTCCCCGTGCATGCATGCACATCCATGCGTGCCTGTGTATGCCCATGTCTGTGTGTCTGAGCCTGTTTGTGTGGGGGTCGGTTTGCCTGCCAGCCTGGTTGTGTGTGTGTGCGCGTGTGTGCGTGTGCCTTGGACCCTGTTTGTATATTTCTGAAGGGGTCTGCGTGTCTTCCAGCTTGGGCACGTGTGCCTGCATGCATGTCTGAGTGTGTGTGCGAATCTGTGTGTATCCCTGCGTGTGCCATGTCTGTGGGTGTGTGCATATGTCTGAGAGTCTCTGATCCCATTTGTGCATTTCCGGTGGGGGGAGAGTGCGCCCCTGAGCTTGGGCACGTGCGTGTTTGTCTGTGTGTGAGCACACACTTTCCTCCTAATGGCCCCAAGAGGGATCCAGGCAGCAGGCTTTTGTGCTGCTTTCAAGGTTGCGGCTGGGTGGGTGAAGGGGGGCGGCCTTCAACTGGGAAAGGGGGGGGGAGGCAAAAGAAAATCTTAAAAGACCGTCTTCCCTCTGGTCTCCAAGGAGATCAGCCTGTGAAATGATCCGCACGTTAATTAAAAACGATTATATCCTGATTGAGCCATTCCTGTTCACATCCCCCTGGCCGGGAAGGCTGAGACTGAGACCAGAGGGTGGAGAATGGGGCAGGGTCTGGCTGCAGAGCACACCCCACGGAGGGGAGCGCACCTGGCGGGGGGGCGGGGGGGAGGCTGAGTGGCCAGGTATTGGGGGTATATGCCCAAGGCAGATTTGAGCTTCTCCTTCGAATTTTAAAGGCCACCACCCCCACCCTACCTCCTCCAGCCCCCAGGTGGTGCTCTGTGAGGTCCCGGAGCTGTTTGGCAGCCACCAGGCTCCATTGATCCCCGCAAGCGCTAGGCACTGGTCCTGTTGTTTACACGGATCCTGAAAGTCAGTGTTTGCGGTTCCCATTTTATAGAGAAGTGACATGCTTGAGGTCACGGAGCCAGGAGTTAGGGACCCCAGGCTGGACCCAGTTCTCTGACCCTAAGCCCCAGACACCCCCCCTTCCTAGCTCCCAGTTGCCCCCAACTCCCATGATGAGGGGTCCTCCCTCTGCAGGATCCTGGGGAGCTGAGATGTCAAGGACAGGCCCTCTTATCCTCCCTGGCACCCTGAGATTGTTCCTTTCTGAGGCCCAAGCTGCCCAGGGCATAAGGCTGTGGTGTCTGTTCATGTGGGAAGCCAGATGACTCGCTGCCCTGGGCAGCTCTGGTCTGGCTCTCGTCACCTTCGCCATCCTGGGCAGGGCCTCCTCCCCTCCCTCTCACTGTCCCCCATAAAGTGACTAACAGTTCCATAGAAGACCAGCCACAGGTGCCCCTTAGTGCCTGGGGCTGGCCACCGTGTACCCATATTCCTGGGTGTGTGCCACCAAGACCTTTCTGGAAAAAAAATCTGGGCCTTGTCACACTCTGCCTTACCCTGTTACCTCGCCCCCAGTCAGCCTCGCAAAGCCTGCAGGAATAAAAAGTAGCCATAGTAATAATAAACCAGGTGACCCTCAGCTTACACCCCAGAATCAAGTGTTGTCATGGTTCTTAAGTGATAGGTGCTTGGGCGAACTGGTTTAGCTCAGCATGTGTGGGGACCCAGCTGTCCATAAGGGTGGCCCCCTGCCCTATCCCTTCCTGTCCCACACACTCCTGTGCGCCCAGGCCAGGCTTCTTGGAGAGGAGGACACCCCGCTTTAGGTCAGCCACACCCAAAAGCACATGATAGCCTGGCCACAAGCAAGGACTTCTTCTTTGAGCCTCAGTTTCCCCTTTGGGCAGTGGGGATCATGGCTATTTCCTGACAGCACTGTCAGAAGAGTAAGGAAAACCAGGTCAAGTTTGTTCACATGTCTAGAAGCATCGGGATGCACAGAGGGGCTCATTAAGTGTTCATCCGTGCATCTGTCCATTCAGGGCACCTGTGTGTTAACATGGCAGGGACCTTGGGTTTGCTGGCTTCTAGGGAGGGAGATGTGCTGTACTCTTTCCACGCTTTCTGGCAGACATTCTGGGGTTGAGGTGACTGTCATTTCAGTAGAAACCTCCAGAGAGCTAAGAATTTCATAGGACCCCCCCGCCTCCCAGCAAAAGCATTACCAAAGGTAGTGTCTGGTAAGAGGGAGGGGATGGTCCTCCTGGACCAAGTTCCACATTCTTAGGGGGATCTTGACCAAGGGGCGGGTGCTGGGACCAGAAATGATGTCATGAGGAATTAGAGAGGCAAATCGGACCCAAAAAGTCAGCATCCACCTGTTCCCAAGGTCAGAATTGCAAGAGAGGCAGGCAGATACTGCTGATCCCACAAAAAGCCCTTTGAGCTGAAGCAGGTAGCCACTCTGCCTCCCCCAGGTCATCCCTGCAAGGTGCCACCTTCCAGGAGCACCTTGACCCATAGGATATCTGCCTTCCCCCAAAACCCTTTCCCAGGGCCTGAAATGACTCCTTTCGTCACAGCCCAGGGTCAAAGCATTGAAAGCCCTGCTTAAAATGCAAACCTATTACCTTGGAGGAGTGATCAGAAGCTGAACTCATGTTTGCATAATGCAGGGGCCAGCAACCTCTCAGTCCCGCAGGGCCAGTTGGCAAAGCTAATGAGCGGGTGGGGGCCGTCTGGCCTTCGTGGGGTGCAGCAGCTCAGCTCTGCCAGGGCAGCATATGGGGATGCAGCTCAGGGTGCCCATCACCCACCTTCTTAGGAACCAGGATTCAGATGTTCCCATCACACCTCCTGGTTTGTGCCTCTTGTCACCTAACCCAGCAACCCGCCTGTGGCCAAATTCAGACAGACACACACACACACACACACCCTGCCCCAGCTCTGACCCAGAAGGTACCATATCCACCCTCTGTGCCCAGCCTTGAACCTCAGTCTGCAGGGCCCTGCGAACCGTGCACCGTCCCAGCCTCATGCACATCCCACACTCGCCCTGGCCCTCGTTAGTGGTCTTAGAGGTGAGGGTGTGGGAGCAGAGGGCCCCCACACAGGGGTGCCGGGGCCTGACCGGAACAGGTCAGCCTGACCCGTCTTCTACACGCACGACCGACTTCCCGCAGCTGTTGCCATTGATGGGGCTCCGTGGGGAGGGGCGGCCGTGGGCATCTGATGGGCACCTGGTTTCTAAGTCGAGTTTCATTTCCTTCAGTCCTTCATTCAGCATTCGGCAGACGTTTGCCACCAGCCCAGAAGAGGCACATTCAGGCCATGCCCGGGGAGAGTCAGGGTGGGCCTGCCAGCCGGGGGAACACGGGCCCTGGGTCTGAAAGGGGAAGCATTTGACCACAGGGAGGCCTGGAGGCACAAAAGAGCCAGGGGAGCTCTAGAAGGTCGAAAGAGCCAGGAGAGCTCTAGAAGGTCAGAGGTGGGAGGCAAGAGGTAGAAGCGGAGGCTGAAAAGGAGTCTGAGGCCTTGACTGCCATGAAGGCAGGGAACACAGCTGGAGCCCAGGCTTGAGGTGGAAAATGAGCCAATGAGGAGAAAAGCCAGGGAGGATCAGGAAAAGCACCCCACCCCCGACTGTGGGGCTGCGTGACCTTTGGCCTGCCGTGAGCCTTTCTGGGCCTCAGTGTCCCCCCTCAGAACTGAGGCCTCCAATTCTAAGTGGTGGGGCCTGACTGGACAAGAGCATCCTCCCTCCCTGCACGGACCTATTGCTGGACCTGCTCTCGAGGGAAGCTGGGGCCTGACCCTGCTCCCAAACTCCTGCCTCAGTTCCGAGCCGCTCCGCCCAGCCCTGCGGTGTCTGAGCCCTGGGAGGGATTATAACCTCTCGCTGGGCAAAGAGGTAGAACTCCTCGGGGACCAGTAATTAAAGCCCAACAGATTGTAATTCCCTAAAAGAAGGCTCAGCACCGAGAGGGAGGAGTGGTACCCAGAGCCCCAGAGAAGACAGGAGGAGGAGAAGCGTTGGGGATGAGGGCAGCCTGGGGTCCGGGGTGATACGAGTGATATCTGGAATCCTGTGACTCAGCAAGGCCTCCCCAGTGCTGGGCCCTGAGCACTTTATTATTTCCGATCTTCAGCCCCTTCCTGCAGGGGAAACGTCCTGCCATCCCCATTTCACAGATGAAGAAATCGAGGCTTGGAGAAGTCTGTTAACTGGCTCCAGGCCCTCTGGGCTCTAAGCAGCTGGGCTGGGGACGAACCCAGGGCCGTGTTTGAGCATGGCCCTCCTTGCTGGGTATTTATGGTGGGGGGCCCAGCAGGGCAGACCTTCCTGCAACCCCTTCTGATACCCCCCGTGTTTGGGGTCCTCTGTCTGTGGGAGGAGAAGGAGGCTCATGGGTCATACTGTGGTGACAGAAGGGAGTCAGTCGTTCCGGGCTGACGCTGTCCTTCAGTTACTCACCCGCCCTGGGATGCCAGGCAAGAGCTGCTCTTCTCGGGGGCATCTCCTCATCTGTAAAAGGTTCGGATAATCTTAGGGTTCCTTGTAGCCCGAACCGTCGGGATTGGCCAGTAGGGCAGATCCTGACAGCAGAGGTAAGTAGTAACCTTTGAGAATTCCTGCGCCCGCCCTCCCTCATTCACCCTGGCAGTACCTGCTGAGCCCTTTGTCATGTGAGGGGGGCTTCAGCTCTCACACGCCAGGGGAAGGTGGGCTCTGTTAGCATCCTGTGACAGCCAAAGAGGTCACGGCTGCTCTGGGGAGAGCTGTCTCCTAGAAAATTAAGACACACTTTCCTCAGTCCTGCTGCCCAGCGTTTGCCCCATGCCCTGACTCCCCTACTCCGCACTTCACTGCCCCCCCCTTCTGTGAGCAGACCTCCCTTCCTCTGGGGAGAGGTAGAGAGACCAGGGCTTGAGAACCCAGACCAGAGACTGTTGGCTGGTGATGCCCTCAGACAGGCGCTGTTTGACCAGCACAGGGTTTTTAAGTTTTCTTTCTTTATTTGAGAGAGAGAGCGCGCGAGCAGGGGGGAGAAGGAGAGGGAGAGAGAATCTCAAACAGACTCTGCGCTGAGCACGGAGCCCGACAGGGGGTTCGATCCCATGACTCTGAGATCACGACCCGAGCCGAAACCAAGAGTCACGCTCAACCCCAGCTGTGCCACCCAGGCGCCCCAGGGTTTTAAATATAACTTGAGATTGCACATAAAAATCCTACTTTTTGCGTCTCTGAAACTAGAAACCCACATGCCCACAGGGGGCTGGCTGCAGGCAGAGCTGAGATGGGCTGCCACCTTCTGCCCAGTTCCGTGCAGAGTTGCCCCCCTGCATAGCCCTCGGTTCCCATCCTGCACCCCGGCTTTCACTGATCTTGGGCAGGTTACATCTTTGAACCTCATCCGTAAAATGTCAGAACCAGGGAACTGATTCCAAACTGTGTCTTGAAGGTGTTTTCCAGAAATTCTCCAGGCAGGGGGAAAAAAGGAGGGGGTGCCCCCAGGTGCAGGAACTGCCTGGGGAAAGATAGGGAGATCCCAAAGGGCACAGAATACTCGAGAAATACGGAGCTCTCCTTGCCTGCTACCTACGTGCTTGGTGAAGCCTGAACACTGAAGCCAGTTGGACTGTATTGGTTCCATAACATGATTCATTCATTCCAGCCATTCAGACGCCCCTTGCAGCATCCCTAACCAGAGCACCATCGAGGGGCCTTTTCTCCTCACTTTTACTGGACGGAGAAAAGTGGAGGGCAGAGAGGTGAGGTGACCTGCCCTGGGTCCCAGCGAGCGGCGGGATTCGGACAAGGGCCCTGATTCTCGACGATGGGCCCGGGGGCTTGTGCTGATCTAAGACACTGTAAAAATTGGCTCTTAGGTGATCTGCCTTTTCCTGTGCATTTTAAAAAATGCTCTTTTAGTTAATATGCGGGAGGGATTTCGATGTGCTCGTACATAACCTTTTGCTGAAGCGACAGCGTGCTATAAAAGGGTCCCAGGAGAGCTGGTGTAATTTGGGCTGTGAGGGACAGAGAATACCAATGCAGACCTCTCCAGAAGGCCCACTGCTCCTGGGATCTGGGATACCGGGGCGGGTGGGGAGGGGCTCACCTCACCACGCCGAGGCCAGGCCTCCAGCTCTCTCCCATTTTGCACCCAGGGACCACATGTTTGTTCAGATCATGTTGGACTGTTTGGCTTTCTTTATTCCCTCACAATTTTGAGTGAAGGTCTCAGTTCCTAGAGGAGGAGGTCTAGGTAGAGAGGAACGGTGTCCAGGACCCAAAGGGACTGTGAGCGGGATGGTGGGACAAACACGGGAGCCCCATTTGTCAGCAAGAGGTGGCCGGTTGGCGAGGTGGCAGACAGAGGAGCCCATGCTGAGGGCAGATCGAAAGGCACCTTCAAGGTCTATTCAGCATTTGCCCTTGGTCCCAAAGGATCCCAAAAGGGGCTTGGGAGGTTTCAGTTAATTGAGGCTGATTCTAAATCAGGAGGCTTAATAAATGGTAATTATCATCCTGTGGGAGCAGACCAGAGCTACCAATGCTGCTGGGAACAGAGATCATGGATTCAGGGCCCCTTTCCCCTCCCACACACCTAGAGGCTCTGAGAACTTCCACCCACAGAGGTGTCAGGGATAGACCTGGTGCAGACCAGGGGCCGCCTCCTCTCTGTGTGTGGGTTCAGGGCATGGAGGTGTATCGCGTGCTTGCATCTGTGAGTGTGCATGTGTGTGTGCTGGTACCCTCCACCCAGCCACCTCCAGGCCCCTTACCTCCCCACCTGTCAAGGGACAGAGAGTAGGGACTCTCCCAGGCGGAATCTCAGCAGGGCACAGGCTTTGGGACTCCAGAAAGCAGCGCCGCGTGGACAGAGGTGACAGCGCACGGTTTTGGTCCCACCCAAAGAGGAACTTCTGTCATTTAGAGTGGCCCAGAGGGGGCCCGGGCTGCCCCAAGGGGCAGGGAGTGTTCCATCTCAACAGCTTTGCGAGCAGAGGCCAAATGTGTACCTTCCTGTCGTTTGCAGTCCCTTCTAAGCCCAAGTCCCGGCACGGGGCGTCCCCCCCAGCTGACACACAGCAGTCCCCGAGGCTGCTCCATCTTGCCAACCCAGACTGGCCAGAGGGACCGACAAAGGGCTTCTGCCCCTTGGTGTCCCCAGAACTTGGCCCGGAGAGACCCAGGGCGCGGGGATGAGGATGATAGTGTGTCACAGCGTATGTGTGATGGTGGACGCGTGTGTGTATCTGCATTGTGTGTGTGCATTTGTATGTGTTCTGTGCTCTTGGGTGGGCAGGGCCACAAGTGTTGAGTGTGGATGTCCATGCAGAGAGTGTGTTGTGTGCGTGGCTCTGAGCCGAGGGAGGCGGGCTGGGGGCACTTTGCAGGTATTGACCATCCGATGCGCATGAATGCATTTGGGGTGATGGATATGTTTGTGGCCAGGATGTGTCTGTGGGGGTGCTGTGCTGAGCACCCCCTCCCCGGCCAGCTCCTTCTGGTCTGTTTTTTTTCCCACCCCAGACCCCCATCACCCCTGCCCCCAGGTCAGACCTCAGGGGCTCCCAGTTGTCCCGAACCCTGACCATCCACACCTCCACTTACAGGGAACTTGACACCTGCCAGCCCAGGTCTTGACCTCTTGTGTAGGCCCAGCATGTGGCTGAGGGACCCCAGGGGACCATAGGGACAAGGGAGAAAGAGCGAGAGGAGGCCTCCTGGTCACTGCTCAGCCCCTCCTCGGAAGGTCCTAAAGGAGTGGGTTTCTGAGTCTCTGCAGCATCTGGGCCAGGGACCTTTCTGGAGCTACCATGGGCATCTCCAGAGATGGAATGTTTTTAGAACATGAGACATGGCACTTCCGGGGACAGGATGAGGGCATTTCTAGAGAGGAGATGGAAGGCATTTCTAGAGAGGAGACGGAAAGCATTTCTGGAGGAGGGACAGTTTTGAAGATGAAATGGCATTTTGGGTGATGAAGCATGAACATCTCTGGAGATAGGGGCGGGCATTTTCTGGAGTAAAGATGAAGCCTTTCTGGATTCCAGACATTGCTAGAGATGAAACATTTCTGGAAATGTACTATTTCTAGAGATAAACTGTAGTACCTCTGGAAATGGAGTGTTTTTGAAGATGATGCAGGAGTATTTCTGGGAATAAAATAGGGCATTTCTGGATTTGAGGTATTTTTGGAGCTGACATGGAACATCTCTAGAGATGGGATGTGATATTTCTGGAAGTGGAACATTCTTGGAGCTAAGATGGAGCCTTTATAGAGGACACTGGCCTTTGTGGAGCTCGATTATATTTGAAGATGAGAGAGGATTTCTGGAGATAAGATGGAACGTTCTGGAGATGGAACGTTCTGGAGCTGAAAATTTCTGGATTCAAACCAAGCATTTCTGGAGAGGAAATTTGTCATTCTCAGAAAAGGATCAAACGATGGGATATTTCTGGAGGTGGTGTTTTCTGGAGATGAGGGGGCCGTTGGTAAAGCTGGCTGTTTGCCTCTCGAGGAGTCGATGGGGGGCGTCTCTCGGGGGGACCAGAAACGCCCCCCTACCTGTGACCCTTGTTTTGCAGGAGATGGGCCTGAGGTCCGGAGGGGAGGCTCCTGCCCAGGCCCACTCCTCCTGTGAGTGGCAGAGCAGGCCTTCTGGGGACCATTCCAGAGCCACCCCCTCCTCAAGGCCTGTGCTGGAATCCTCCCAAGGGAGGCCAGAACCCTCTCAGTCCTGTTCTTGGGGTCCCACCCCCATCCTTGTGGGGCCCTGGCAGGAACAGGCAGTGACTGAATGGTTAAATTTCATTTAATTCAATTTCTTTGGAGCCATCTGAGGCTTGCTCCCCAGCCCCCTCTGCCAGGAGCCTCCACCCTCTCTCGAACCAGTATCCGCCCCCCCCCCACCTTGAAGCAGCCCCGAGGGTGGCCTTGCTTCGGCAGAAGGAAAACGGGGGGGGCGGGGGTACAAGGCTGAACATGGGTGAAGGCCCAGGTCCCTGCTCTGGCCCCAGGCTGACCGTTGCGGGGGGGGGGGGGGGGGGCCAGGCCCCCCCCCCCCCCCCCCCACTCCAAAGAAGCGGCTATAGAAGCCTGCCACCACTTGAGCCGGCCTGGAGCCCCGGAGTAATTATTTCTGTTCCTTAATTGAAATTTCAGCCTCAGTGATCCTGCCTCAGAAGTGTGAGGTGGGGGAGGGCACCTGGTGGGGTGGGAGAGGGAGGGGAGCCCCCTCCCTTGCCCCCAGAAGGCGGGAGGCAGTGCCAGCCTCCAGGCCCCGGACTCTGGTGGTGGGCATGGGGTGGAGGGCTGCCGCTCAGGGAGAGGGGGGTCAGGGCTGGGCACTGCCTATGGCACACTGCGGTTAAAAAGCTGAAGCTTTCACCTGACGGTTGGGGAGAAGGCTGAGAGGAAGAGGAGGCTAGCCTGAGGCAGGTATACAGCTGGGGCAGCCTGTGTGGAGGGCTTCTGAGCCAGGGGCGCGTGAGGGAGTGGGCAACGTCGGGAAACCACTGCCTCCTCCCGGATCTGGCAGGGATCTGAGGGGGTGGCCTGGGGGGCTGTGACTCAGGCGGAGCAGGCCATGATGGCGGCAGGCCCAGTTCCTGGTTCAGGGCTGGGTGAGGCAGCTGGCCTGGTGGGGTGGGGTGGGCTGTGGCTGGTGGGGGCAGCTGAGGAGGCTGTTTTCCCAGCTGCGGTCAGGCTGGGCGGAGCATCCGGGCTGGGCGCTGGGTCACCACACACACACACACACACACACACACACACACACTCACACACACTCACACTCTCTCTCTCCCCCCCTTCCTCTCCCTCTCTCTCTCTCTCTCTACCTGGGTGGTCCCTGCTACCCCACACGGCCTGAGGCCTGTCTGCTGGTAGAAGCAGAGGACTCGGGGGGCCCAGTAGGAAGTGGGGGGTGGGAGGGGGAAGCCATGAGCTCCAGACAGGCCAAGGGTCCACCCCTCCTTGAGCTTCTGAGGGGCGGCTCTGAGATGCTCAGGCTAAATGTACAGGCTTCCAGCTTCTACCCACATTTGTCCAGACTCAGGCCAACCCAAGCCCCATCACAAGGGAGCAACTGTGGTCGTCCCCGCCCCCAGGCCCTGATGCTTGCCCTCAGGGTCTCAGTCTTTCCCAGCTGGGAAATGGGATTTGCGGTCAGCTCCATGGGAGTTTTCAGGGCTGAAGTAAGCTGCCAGGTGCCCAAGGCTGCAAGCCCAGGCTGTCCCTCTCACTGTGGTTATGAAGAAATGTGCCAAAGCCTGAGCAGGCCCAGGCCGGCACCCTGCACGCAGTAGGAGCTCAGGGAATGACAGCGATGTGGTCATCAGTGTTGTGACTGAGATGGTGTTTTCCCGGCACCCAGAAACGGCTGTCAGGGGAGCTCCCTGCCCACGGCCTTCTCCAGGCCTGGGGGGGCAGGTTTGCTGACAAGGGAGACTAAGGCCTTTTGGAGTAAGGACAGGGTGGGGAGAGGGATCTGGAGGTGGCTGCCTCCTCCACGCACGCGGCTCCCACGCTCACACACTGGGCGTCACACACATCCATTAAGAGCGCTCTAGAGGGGCGCCTGGGTGGCTCAGTCGTTAAGCGTCTGCCTTCGGCTCAGGTCATGATCCCGGGGTCCTGGGATCGAGTCCCACATTGGGCTCCCTGCTCCGCGGGAAGCCTGCTTCTCCCTCTCCCACTCCCTCTGCTTGTGTTCCCTCTCTCTCTGTGTCTCTCTCTGTCAAATAAATAAATAAAATCTTAAAAAAAAAAAAAAAAGAGCGCTCTAGAAAGCCCATTGAGGTGAGAGCCACACTCAGCAAGTCCCTGTCACTGCAGCTCGCCCGACCCCTGGATTGCAAAGCTCATAGCCCATCTTTGGGGGCTGGGGGCGGGGGCTGTGGCTGCCCTCCAAGGAGAAGCGAGACAGAGATAGATGCACGGATGCATGGAAGGGACAAGTCAGCTCCAGGAGCTGGGGAAGGGAAGAAGGTGCCAGCACACTTGTGGTCGTTTGCTTAGAGAGAGGGGAGAAGGACAGGCACAGGGAGAGATGGGGAGGGATGAGGATGCAGGAGACAATCTGACAAGCAAGGGTCGGGGGGGCCTTGGATCCTGAGCTTGACCCAGCTGCGGAATGCCTGCTGCTTGCCTGGGCCGTGGCCCCCTCCGCCTGTGGCGCTTGGGGAGCTCTGTTCTGGCTCAGCTTCAGACATCTCCAATACCTGTCCCTTCCCCTGACCTCCTGCCGCCACAGTGGCCTCCCTTGCCCCACGGCTTGGGGATTTTGAGGCCTCAAGCCACCAGCGGCCAGGAGCTGGACTGGGTTCTCCCGGCAGTGGGGGGCTGGAGGGGACCAGAGCGGCGGGGGCGGGGTCACTCCAGAGGCCACCTGGGGTGGCTCCCAGGCTCCAGTCCAGCCCCGTCGGTTGGCTGCTGAGCTGACCTTGTCACCCTGGGTCCAGAGAGAGGGCAGCCCCTCCCCCACGCGCCCAGAGCCAGAATTGCTGACATGACTCACCTTACCGGTGGAGACTACTCCTTCTCCCCACGGGGCGGGGGAAACAAGAAGCCTCCTGAGGCGGCCGCTGGCATCCCAGAGGACATGGGGATCACTCACCTATGTGGGTCAGACCCTCTGCTGCTCTGGTGTCCACCTAGAGCCTTGGGAGACCCTCCGGGACCTCCGTGTTTAGGAGCACGGGGTGCGCAGACACACAGGGGCACACCTTTGCAGTCCGGTGGCCAGGGGCTCCCGGCTTCTCCTCCATCCAGACAAACCCTAGGTCCCAGGGGCCAGTGCTGTGCTCTCTTCCTCTGAAACACCTTCCTGAGGCTCTGAGCCCTAACATGGCTGCCCCTGGACAAAACTGGGGTCCCTGTCCCCCCTGATGCTCCACATCCACCCTGTTGGAAAAGTGGGATGTCCCCACTCAGGCCTGGAGATGGCCAGCTTGGGGAGAGACCTGACACTGTGGCCAGAGAGTAGAAGGACTCGCACCAGGCTACATGGGCCCATCAGTGGTGGGGCCGGGATTCGAACTGGCCTCCGCAGACCACAGCTCCTGGGGAAGAGCGGGTCCAGGTAGCACAGGCCTGTGGGACAATGCTCTGTTTTGTATTTATTTCTGATCCCCACCCCTTGGCCCACCTTGGCAGGCCTCAGGGCAGACCCTCTCTTGGTCCCCCCCTCCCCGCCCCCCAACAAAGCGACCTCTACTAGACATGCCAAAGCGGAGGCTTCAGTCAGAGCAGGTGAAAGGGAACTCCATCTCAGCCTTTTGTTACTCAAGGAGGGAGGGTAGGGAATGGATTTGCCCTTGAATGGGGAGAGAGGGAGACAAGGGTGGGGGGTGGGGGGGCGGGGTGCTCAAGGATAGGGCAGGGGCAGACATACCTGAGACCACACTTCTCCCTACCCTGCTAGGGCATCAAAAGGCTGGTGGTCATTTTAGTATTTAGCGTGCGCGTGCACGCACACACACACACACACACACACACGCTCTCACACATAACACACACTCAGATGCACTCACACGTGTCACTCCCATCTTCCCCACCACCCTCTGAGGTACCCTCCAAGCCAGGAAGCACAGGGGGAAAAAAAAAGGGAAAAAGAAAAAGAGAGATTAGTGGGAAGAAAATCCGATTCTGGAGTTACCTTAGTTACCAGCTCTAATGACTCGTCGGGCGGGCTCAGCCACCTTCCTGCGCAAGAAGACCCTCCCTCCCAGGCCCCTCCGTCACCCCGTTAATAAGATGGGGCCCTTGTTCACGAGTTCTGCAGCAGAAAGGGAAGAATCAAGGACTTTTCAATAAGAGAGAACTCCCTGGGTGGTTTTGAATAGTTGCTTTTTGTGTGGCAGCGAGGGACTGGTCCTCTCCTCGGCGCCCTGCCCTGCCCGCCTCCCTCCGCTGCTCCGTCTGGAGCCGCCTGCTCCCAGGTCTCCAGATGGATGAGCTTGTTTCTCGGGAGCCCGGGGAGCCCGGTCCTTCATTGTTCCTGCCTTTCGCTCCTGACACCCTCAGCTTAGCAGAGGCCACAGGCAGCCTTTGCATCTCAGGAAAGCTAGAGAATCCCCAAGGTGATGCTAAAAAGGCTTAAACCTGGGGAGTGGGGCTCAGCGTGGAGCACCTGGTCCCTGTCCTGTGCCCGGGGAAACAAAGGCACGCTCCCCGCATCCCTTCCCCGGGTGCTGGGCCTGCTGGCGTCCGCCAAGCTCACGGCCATTGCTTCGGTGCCAGCAGAAGGGACGTGAATGGAGGCGAGGCTGGCCAAGGGGAGATGACGGTGGAAAAGGAGAGAGACAAGCAAATCCGTTTTATCAGACGCTGCATATCTTGGGAAAGCACATTTCAGCTCTTTTGGCTTTTGGCAAGCTGGTCCTACCCTTTAATTTTCTAATAAAAAGGAATTACGTTTGCTGAAAAGGCAGTAACCAGCTTCGTGTCAGTGTCTCTCGGAGAGACCATAATTCCCATCTTGGGTGCCTGCCGGCCCAGGGCGAGGGGGTGGGCTTCTGTGGCCGAAGGTGGCACTGTACAGGGGCCAAGGGGCAGGGACACTAGGGCAGACGGCAGGCAGTGCCAAGTGGCTTTGCCCTGCCCACCCTGCCCCGGGCTGCCCACCCCCAGCCCGGCCTCAAGCCATGGTTCCAGGCTCACCACCAAGGCCCCAAGACTCATAGCAGACACTTAATAAGTATTTGTGGCATGAATGAATGCATGAATTCTTATTGCTGAGGCCTGGGGTACCTGGCAGGGTGCTCGGGGGGTCAGATCTTTGTCGAATGAATGAACGAATGCATGAGTGCTTGCGTGAATCCATGCTCTCCAGAGTCTGAAGTCACCTATCTGGAAGGACTTACCAGCCTGGTACGCCCCCCTGCACG